>NC_133324.1:719240428-719569178 GCF_042186555.1 Aquarana catesbeiana
GGAATGTTTGACCATTCTTCCAGAAGCACATTTGTGAGGTCAGGCACTGATATGGACAAGAAGGCCTGGCTTATAGTCTCCGCTCTAATGCCGCATACACACAGTCGATCTTTCTAGCAGGAAAAGTCAGACGGAATCGTTTCATCAGAAATTCTGATCGTGTGTGGGCCTCATCGGACTTTCTCTTTAGAAAATTCTGATGGACCTAGAAATAGAACATGTTTTAAATCTTTACGCCGTAAAGAACCAGTTCTTATCGGGAAAACCGCTCGTCTGTATGCTGTTCCAACGGACAAAAAATGACGCATGCTCTGAAACAAGTACGAGACGGCAGCTATTGGCTACTCGCTATTGAACTTCCTTTTTCTAGTCCCGTCATACGTGTTGTACGTCACCGCATTCTAGACGGTTGGACTTTGGTGTAATCGTGTGTATGCAAGACAGTTTCAGCGGAACTCCGTCAGAAAAACCTTCAGAGTTCATTCCGACGGAAAAACCGGTCGTGTGTACAGGGCATAATTCACCCCACAGGTGTTCTATTGGGTTAAGGTCAGGACTCTGCGCAGGCCAGTCAAGTTCCTCCACCCCAAACTTGCTCATCCATGTCTTTATGGACCTTGCTTTGTGCACTGGTCCAAATCATTTGGTGGAGGGGGGATTATGGTGTGGGGTTATTTTTCAGGGGTTGGGCTTGGCCCCTTAGTTCCAGCGAAGGTGTCAGCATACCAAAACATTTTGGACAATTTTATGCTCCCAGCTTTGTGGGAACAATTTGGGGATGGCCCCTTCTTGTTCCAACATGACATCGCCAGTGCACAAACAAGGTCCATAAAAAAATGGATGAGCTAGTTTGGGGTGGAGGAACTGGAACTTGACTGGCCTACACAGAGTCCTGACCTCAACCCAATAGAACACCTTTGGGATGAATTAGAGCAGAGACTGCGAGCCAGGCCTTCTCGTCCACATCAGTGCCTAAACCTCCTAAACCTTGTGGTCAGTCTTCCCAGAGGGGTGGGTGGGCCAACTCAAAATTGAACCCTATGGACTAAGACTGGGATGCTATTAAAGTTCATGTGTGTAAAGGCAGGCGTCCCAATACTTTTGGAAGTCTATATATGGACATTAAGTATAAAAAACACCACCAGCCCTTTAGTACAATTGCACATTGATCACATTTAGATAAATGTGACTCTTATAATTGCTAGGATAACAGAGACAGCATAATTATAAGTATCACAATGCAGACTACTGTTGCCTGCTTCATAAATCAGAAGCAAGTTTCCCAGGATTAAGCATAGGACAAATAGAGATTAAGATCTGCAGGTATACTACACATATCTACAGTCTCCATCTGAATATCAGAGAGCAAACACTCCCGGGAGCGGAGGTTCTTCATTCAACACTGTTTGCTTATGTTCTAGCCAGTTTTGCCGTAACTGATCATTTTTATATGAATGTCATAAATCCCCATATACAATGTCAATATTAATAATAGCCTTGCATTAATACAGCAAATAATGATTAGCTTGTAAGATCTTCAGGGGACTGCCTACTTAATCAGTGAGACAATTTGTCTGGTCTTTTCATCTTGGCATTGCAGCAGATTCATTGCGTTTCCGATAGTCTGAATAATGACATCATCAACGCTATCCGGAGAACAAGACGAGAACCGAATCTGAGGAAAAGCGTGGATTTCCAGCAATTCAATGGTAAGCCAATGTGTCAAATGGCATTGATTGCAGTGTGTGTATTATTGGTTCATCCATGATCACACAAATATAAATTCAGCATGTTCGATACCAAGGGGATGAGCCAACAGATAACATTTAAGGCTGCCTGAATTAACCGGAGTAATCCCTCTGACATAACAGCTATGGCGAGGATGGGGAGGACACGTTCAACTAATGCAAATTTGTGACACTGCAAACTAGGTCATCAGCAAGCTACACGGAAGATAATGCCATTTTTTTTTTGTTTTTTTGCATATATAATGGATTGAAGCAAACATTCAAAAATAAGTAGGTGGCCACACTGCAGTTCAGTGACACCTTGACCACCATTATCAACTGCCAAATTCTAGCTGTGGAAGAATGTACAGGATTTAAAAAAAAAAAACGATAATTCCATCAAAGTGCTCAGCACTATTAAATAGCATTGCACAAAGACCAATCATATGCAGTCATTATCTCCGCCAAAAAGAGAAGCAGGGGGTTTGACACTCAAAGTAGGCAGCAGTTTGATGCTCAATGTCACATTTAGGAAAATCCCTGACTCAATTCCATGGTGATCAGACTGTATTAGATATGATATAACCTCCAAGCTCTTCTTGTCCTCCTGAATGTTTCAACACCGACTTACATCATGTGTGCCACAACCTCTGTTTAGTACAAACCAGGTAAGAAGCTGTGTATCCAAAGAGGCATATAAATGTCCTTGGGAATAAAAGTGCAAAAATCATGCTGCCATATCAGAAAAAGTTCATCAAACCTCAACTTTAAATTTCTGCCAGGTTTGTATTACTATTCATTTGGCAGATCCCCCCACATCCTGTCTCTGTGACACCTGTAAAAAAAAAATGGGGGCTTCATTTGTCACAGAAGGCACAGACAGCACTAAAAAATCATTGTCAAGTCTAACCTTTCTTTGCTCTACTAAAACCTAAAAAGTGTTTTTATTCTTACTGGTGTCCCCATTGTAGAAAGTTGTCATCTCTTCCTGTCAGCATAGGCAACTAAGACCTGACAGAGTACCTAACCCTTCCTTCATTCTATCCAAAAGCAAGTTTTGGCTGTGCTAATTGCAGAACCATAAATGTACAAATACCTTATTTTATATATTTAAAAAAAATGCACACATGCAGTGCATTTCTCCACTATAAGCACATTTCCCCATATTTTCTTTTTAGAAATGCTGCAAATACAGAAAAGGGATCTTATTTCCTATGCACGATCTCTGCTATACTGAACACACAAACAGTGTGCCCAGCCCCTGCCAAGTTCACTGGTTTGGACTACAGAGGACCTACCCCTATGTTACTGAAATGAGGCGTGGGAGTGTTCTGTAGTCTGAATCAGGAGGGAGCATCCTAGGATGACAACAACGCTCTTCTAAAGCAGTGGTCACAAAACTACGGCCCAGGGGTGGATGTGGCCTTCAGCTTGCTTTTTTCTGGCCCTTGGGGCATTATTACCCCCACTGTCAGCAATAGTGGGAAATAGTTCCTGCCACTGACACCGACAATAGGGCAATATTCTTCCCACTGACACCAAGGATGGGGTACTATTCTTCCCATTGATACCAATGATGGGGCACTATTCCTCCCGTTGACACCAACCATGGGGCACTATTCTTCCCATTGATAACAATAATGGGGCACTATTCCTTCCACTGACACCAACCATGGGGAACTATTCTTCCTATTGATACCAATGATGGGGCACTATTCCTTCCACTGACACCAACCATGGGGAACTATTCTTCCTATTGATACCAATGATGGGGCACTATTCCTTCCACTGACACCAACCATGGGGAACTATTCTTCCTATTGATACCAATGATGGGGCACTTTTCCTCCCACTGACACCAATGATGGGGCACTTTTCCTCCCATTGATACCAATGATGGGGCACTATTCCTCCAATTGATACCAATGAAGGGGCATTATAACTCACCCTAATACCAATGATGGGGCACTATTCCTTCCACTGACACCAATGATGGGGCATCATTCCTCACCCTAATACCACCAGGAAATGTTCTTCTCCCACTGGCCACAGTCTGGCCCCTCTAATGTTTGAAGGACAGTAAACTGGCCCTTTGTTTAGAAAGTTTGGGGACCCCTGCTCTATAGATACAATACAGTGAGTGAAAATGTTAACTCTAATGCCCCGTACACACGACCGTGGATTTTTGTTTGAAGGATGTTGGCTCCAACTTGTCTTGCATACACACGGTCACACAAATGTTGGCCAACAATTACGAACGTAGTGACGTACAAGACGTACGTGATAGCTCCATTACAAACGCTAGTTTTACAAGACCGAGCGATTCAGGCTCGTCCGTGATTCCGAGCATGCATGGACTTTTGTGTGACGGACTTGTGTACACACGATCAGAAAGTCTGACAACAAACATTTGTTGGCAGAAAATTTGAGAACCTGCCAGCCAACAAATGTCCGATGGAGCATACACACGGCCGGACTTACTGCCAACAAGCTCACATCCAACATTTCCCGTCGGAAAATCCGATCGTGTGTACGGGGCATAAGACAGAAAGAGTGTTACTAACAGGATCCCCATGGGAAAATATAGGAAAAAACAAGTCTGAGAAATAGGAAAACAAATGCAGCCAACAAATCGAAGGACTGGACACTGCAATATATAACATTTTTATTACTGGTTTTAATACACTTTACATATTTAACAGATTTTTCTTTTGTAATGGGTTATTATTATACAAGAGTTGACCACTAGTGGTCATAGGAGCTTACTTTTCCTTACTCCACTTCTTCATCACTTTCCATTTTCTTCACCTGTCAATATCTGTCAAGAAGCCAACATATTTCTAGGAGAGTAGATTGGATGGCGTTAGGAGGTCTATGCCTAGGACACACATACATGGATATCAGCTCCAGTTCATAGATTGACCCAGAGAAGACATGCATACACCAGCAGGCATACACATATATGGGTACCAAAGGAAGCATTTACTGAAGTGTGCAT
This sequence comes from Aquarana catesbeiana, assembly GCF_042186555.1. NCBI lineage: Eukaryota > Metazoa > Chordata > Amphibia > Anura > Ranidae > Aquarana > Aquarana catesbeiana. Next base: position 719,245,154 of record NC_133324.1, read on the forward strand.
GTCCATGTGCATTGTGCCAAACACAACAATTCACAGCTGGTGTTCGCTGTCATTTAAGAGTGATTTACGGACAAAGCAGAGCTCAAAAACTCAGTGTTTCTTTCTCTTGAAAAGCTGTTTTGCTCACGTTCTGTCTATGCGCTGTGCAACCATCAAACAGAAAGAAAAAAATTCTTAGAGTCAAATGACTGTAATCACTGTAAACATGCAAAGCCACACAATATACTAGGTTACAAGTGGGATTTGGCAACCAATGCTGTGCATGTTCTGATAATTCAGGTATTGGTGCAGCACAGATGTGATCCTAAAGCCACATCAATACTGGCACTTCTCAGGAGGATCATGTTATAATTAACGAAAATGAAAAGTGACTTTAAGGAACAGTGGTGGGGAAATGTTGCTCACAGCCCCCCATATCCTTCCCATAAGGGAACTTATCACATTTATATTAACCAATGCAGAACACATTTAGTGGAGTTGTGATGACAGATCAGAAGATCATCCAGAACAGAGTGCGCACAGATGCTTCTCCGTGCATTCCTTGCATCTAACCATGTGATCTGTGATCACTTTTGTGAACATTCTTGTCCTGAGCTGAGGTGCCAAAAGTCCCATGGAAGGGAGCTTTAAGCTGTCCATTATTGTTCAGCCTACAGGCTGATCAAAAGAAATACAACAGCTTCCTCCATCCACAATTGCAGAAAAAAGGACCTCTTAAAAAAAGAGTGGGGGAACCATTGATCTGTAGGTACTCCATCTGAAATATTGGTAGTTACCACTAGTTTGATGCATTCATAATCCAGTCTATGCGTTTCTTTAAAATATATGTTATATATCTGACATTGGTAACATATTTATACAGTCAGATGAAAATGTAATGCAAGACAAAAGGATTCCCAGAGCACTGCGGCTTCTCTACAGAGACAGCACAGAAGTAGCATCCTGTATTGAGGTGTACTCTGTCTGAAACCTCAGACAGGCCATCCACTGGAGATAAATCACTTCTCCACCTATTTCACCTGTTTGTGTAAATTTCAGCTTAAAAAAACTTTAAGTTTTGCAAACAACAGGCTTTAACAGCAAAACGAGACAGGAATATAAATGTAAAAATAAACACAAAGATGTGATGTACCTTAGGCTCGATTCACACTGGGGCAACACGACTTCAGCGCGACTTTGTACCGCGACTTCAACGCGGCTTCAGCGCGACTTTAGCGCGACTTCGGCAAATTACGAGGCGACTTGAAGTCGCCTCCATGACAGGCGACTTCGCCTGTGGCCAATCACCTCTCTGGGAGGGAGGGGGGGAGGGAGGGGTTTTCCCTGCAAAGTCGCTTGACTTTACAGAGAGATCCGACTTGCAGGCGACTTACATTGAGTTGAATGGGTACAAGTCGCCTACAAGTCGGATAGAAGTAGTACAGGAACCTTTTCTGAAGTCGGAGCGACTTCAGTAGTGTCAATTAAGACGCTCCCATTGCCTACCATGATAATCTAAATGCAAAGCGACTTGGGGCGACTTGAGGGCGTACAAGTCGGATCCCAAGTCGCCCCAGTGTGAACCGACCCTGAGGGTTGGATAGGAGACTACATAAAATACAGTTACATTTTTTTTTTTTTTTTTTTTGGCTCGATCATGATAAATAAAAAATACGGTATATACAAAACCATAACACATTTCCTTTAAAGTAAATAATACACAAATTAAAAACAGGCACCTATATGTTTCTGCGCATATCTTTAGATGGCTACTGGAACACCTTAGCGACCACAAAGTCAGGCCACTCTGTTATGAAAAGCTCACCTACTGAGGGTAAGACTAGGCTCTTGCCCAAGCCTTACTTCTTGTCACTACTAGTCCTTTAATGTAATGAGCAATCTTTTGAACCAATAATAAAGCAAGGGAAGTAGCAGACATAACCAGAAGTAATGAATAATTCCATATTTGAACACCCTGGGCTTTGGGGTTCCCAGCATGCTGGAGAAATAAATGTACAGGCACTTCCAGGTGCCCACTCTACATATCTGCTTTCATTTTATCTGTGTAGGTTGGTTAACTTCATAAATGGAACGTTTTCATTCTGAAATGTCAACTGGGGATAGAATAAAAAATGTAATCCCAGTAAAAAAAAAATTTGTCAGGCACTCAATCTATACAGCTGTTGGTATATTTGGACAACTAAAATCTGTGATATCTGTGTAGTAGTGTATCATTGGTGATCTGATGGTCTGCGTTTTAATGTTTAACACATTACCGCATACCCAAATTGTAAAATTGTCATATTACACATGAAGAAAATTCTGGTAATAACATAAAGTTAATAATTTTTTTTATATGATACTGTGTCCGTCCTTTCTGTGTCTGTTTACTAGCCCTACCATAGTTAAGCCTCTAAGTAGCAGGACTTTTTTTTGGGCTCCTAGAGTTTTCCAAACCAGCAATATTGAATTTTTAATGTTAAATACAACTTGGTGATATTTTGGATTCTTATGCCGCGTACACACGGTCGGATTTTCCGACAGGAAATGTTAGATGGGAGCTTGTTGTCGGAAATTCCGACCGTGTGTAGGCTCTATCGGACATTTTCCGTCGGAATTCCCGACAAACAAAATTTGAGATCTGAATCTCAAATTTTCCGACAACAAAATCTGTTCTCGTAAATTCCGATCGTGTGTACACAATTCCGAAACACAAAGTTCCACGCATGCTCGGAATCAAGCAGAAGAGCCGCACTGGCTAGTGAACTTCATTTTTTCTCGGCTCATTGTACGTGTTGTATGTCACCGCGTTCTTGACGTTCGGAATTTCCGACAAGATTTGTGTGACCGTGTGTATGCAAGTCAAGTTTAAGCCAACATCCGTTGGAAAAAAAACATGGATTTTGTTGTCGGAATGTGCGATCGTGTGTACGCAGCATTACAGTGAAAAAAGGGCAGGTCTCTTTGCGGCTCCTCATATAAAATGGTCTCACATACTCCCTCTGAATATGTACATCCAGGGCTTTTTTTTCACAGAGAATAGGTGCATTAACTCCCCCCCGTCTGAGTCACCCCTTGTCTCTGCCCCTATCCACCTCTGACCACCGTCCCTTGATTCCACCCCCTACCCACCTACCAGTACTGCCACTTTTAGAGAATATAGAACCAAGTATCATTTTGTGGTGCTAAATCATTTGTATGGAACATGTTAATGATAAAAAGAAAAGCAGTCAAATAGATCCCCTGCAGCCAGGAATAGAATCCCAGCAATAGATCCCCACACAACAATAGACTCCCCCAGCAACTTTCGACTCCACCCCAACGACAATAGATTCCCTTCAGCAACAGTGAACCACCCACAACAAAATATCACACCCAGTAACAAAATATCCACCCAGGCAACATTAGACCCCCCCCCAGCAGCAACAACAGATCTCCCAGTATCCAGCATCAATAGATCCTCCAGCAGCCAGTAAAAATAGACCTCTCCCTCAACAGTAGATCCCTTCCAGCAACATAAGACCCCCCCAGCAACAATAGATTCCCCATCAGCAAAAATAGACCCTCACACAAAATCAGATCCCCACCAGTGACAAAAGATCCCCCAGCAGCCAATATCAATAGACCCTTCAGCACACCCCACACCCCATGCTATTACATACATTCAGTGCTGGAGGTGCCGGAACTGCGTTCCCGCTGAAAAAAAGCCCTGTGTACACCAGTCTTGAAGTGGGGTCCCTCATAGTTCCATGAGGTTGGGGGGTCATTTTTTTTGGCAGTGTTAAAGGGGAGGGAGAATGGATATAATGTCTATTTTTGACCCGCGGTCAACATTAAAACTAAAGATGCCTTTCTTACGGCAATAAAGTACTATTTTATTTTAGAGAGAATTATAATTGAAGTTAAAATGTGAAAATAAAATGAATTTGCAAACAGGTAATAAGTTTATGTGGTACTAAGGAGGACCAATACTCTTTCCAAAGCAAAAACCAGAAATGGAAAAAAGCAGTATGCTGGAAAGTGAAGAAAATGTATCTATTCAAAGTATCACATCCAGAAAGAGTCGCACAGGCACAATTTAATTAGCATCTCAGACTCCAATGAATGTCTAGCACACAGCTAATAGCTGCTTTCTCTTCCGAAACAACATTTTCAGCCCCATGGTAATGTAAAAAGCCTTTTCCTTCCCTCTTCTTCACACAGCATTTCTAAAATAAGCTCGGTCATGTAACGCCAGTAACAAGATACTCCCTTCACACACCGGCTGGGAACATCGGGCGTCACAGGCTTTTTCTCTCTGTTAATCCTCCTCACAGGCCGCACAGCCTGAAATTACTCTGCTCTTCACTAGACTTGTGGCTAATTTACTTCCATTACTCTGGGATAGGTCGCACAGGTGGCTTTGGTGTGTCTGCATCAGCAGTGTATAGGTATAATTATATAGTGGGGTGAAGCATCATGGAATACAGACCTAGCATTATTAAGGGTAAACACACGTAGCAAAATACAGACACATAATATACAAAGAGCCTTTATTAACAAAATGCTGTAAACTTTGGCTTACAGATTAACGCAGATGTTAAAAGCAAGTCTCCCCACTTCACCCTACCCAAAATTCAGGGCTATAAGAGTAAATAATTCCACTTTAATTGGGTACGGGTCTGCACTGTGCTGACCCAGGCACTGCATGCCACATACAGGGCATGTTGTCCCACTAACTTACACTGATTCAGTCACAGCATGTAGTGGGGGGATACAGTCTTATATATAATCATGTGAGTGAAGTCATTTTAAATCTTTAGTTGGGATTAAAAATGTTAAAAAAAAAAAAAAAAAAAATGCATAGAGGTGATATATATATTTTCCTTCTTTATTTATCATGGTCAAGACTAAAAAAAATGTAATGTAAATGAAAAAAAATCTTTTTTTAGATATTGCAGATAAAAAAGATAAAGTCAGGCAACAGGATTTGGGCACATATACACATTTTCCTGTCACCTATCTCCTATTGTGAAATGCCTGTTGTATACAGAGCTCAGCAGCTCAAGTGCCAATATACACACACATGCCCTTTACACACGACCGGTTTTGCTGTCGGAATAAACTCTGAAGGTTTTTCGCAGTTCCGACAGAATTCCGCTAAAGCTGTCTTGCATACACACGGTCACACCAAATTCCGACCGTCCAGAACGCGGTGACGTACAACACCTACGACGGGTCTAGAAAACAGAAGTTCAATAGCCAGTAGCCAATAGCTACGGTCTCGTACTTGCTTCAGAGCATGCGTTGTTTTTGGTGTGTCGGAAGAGCATACAGACGAGTGGTTTTTCCGATAGTAATTTGTTCCGTCGGAAAAATATAGAACATGTTCTCTATCTAAGTCCGTCTGAATTTTTGACAGAAAAAGTCCCGTCGGACTCTTTCTGTCGGAAATTTCGCTCGTTTGTACGCGGCATTACACACTAAATAATGAATCAGATGAGTGACTAATGACTTATCAGATAGCTCCATCTAAAGCAGCGGTCCTCAACCCTTTGGCACCTTGAATATCTTGTGGAAGACAATTTTACCACACACCGGTATTTTGGTTTTGGGATGATTCAAAGTACATTACATTTATTGTGCGCTTTATTTCTTTTATTATTACAATGTAATATATAATCAAACAATTATACAACTCACCATAAGGCTCTATTCACACTTGTGTGACTTGTCATGCAACTTTGGACAAAGTTGCATGACAAATCGTTCCCCATGTTTTCCAATGATAACCATTCATATACATGTGACTTAATGTTGCAGCAACTTCAAAGTAGTTCATGCACTACTTTGGTCCAACTTTCATGCAACTTGAGTGCCATAGACTTCAATGTTAACCCTCAAAAGTTGCATGAAAGTTGTACCTGAATGTTATACAATGCAACAGTTGTGCAACAGTTGTCAAAGTCCTATCCAAGTTGCACCCATCAACGTTCAAAGTTGTACCAAAGTTGTACTCCAAAGTCGGCGCAACATTGGAGTCGTACAAGTGTGAATGGAGCCTAATGTAGAATCAGTGGGAGCCCTGAGCTTGTTTTTCTGGGGGTGATAGAAGACAGTGACACCCAAAGTTTGTTGCTTATGTCCAGTCTATGCTGTAATCTCCCTGCTTTAGAATGTTGGAAATAAAAGAAGGCTTTTCAGTGCTTTCGTGGCATTCTCAGGATATTCCGCGTTGACTTTAATCCAGAATGTATGAAATTTGAAGTTGTCTCAAACATACTTTGAAGGCCACCATCATTTGTGGTCTCAAGCAGTTGATCCTCTTCTAGCACGGACAAAGTTGATTTACCTGGCTTATTCACAAATGATAATCTGTATTTGCAGTTGCTCTCCAGCACTAGCTTTACTGCCTCAGCTCAACCTCAGATCATCAGGCATTAGATTCTCATAAGGAGCGCACAACCTAGATCCTTCAAATGGGCAGGAGTTCGTGCTCCTCTGAGAATCGAATGCCGCTGCTAATCTGACAGGAGGGGGAGCTCAGGTGGTAATGTGAGCAACATGAAGTGGCTGTAAATATAGATGTGGTTTTGCTCGTTCATCACTCACCTCATTCTGTGCAACCCGGTTCCTAACAGGCCATGGATTGGTACAGATACCACATATCTTTAAAAGGAGAAGTCCAGCCAAAGCTCGTTTGGCTGGACTTCTCCTGTGGATCAGAGGAGTGCAGTTCATTCTGCACTCCTGTGACCCATTTTCAGCAGACATTGGGCTGAAGCCCACCTCACAAAGCCGGTCTAGGCTGTGGCAAGATTGGGACAATATGTTCGTAATCCGCCCACAACCCTGGACTGGCACCTGATTCAGCCTCTCAGTGAGCCCCTGAGAGCCTGAGCCAGCCACTCCCGCCCCCTCCACAGCCCAGCTCTCCAGTGAGCGATCAGTAGTCTTTGATCGCTCGGTTCTCAGTCTTAGAGCTGGTGGGTGACAGACGCTGCATTCACCTAGATAAGTATGACTTTTAAAAAAGCAATATTTCTCTTTTAAGAATTTTCATAATGGTAGTTTATTATTCTTGTCTACAGACCGAAATTCGAAAGGGTAGCATGTCACATACAATTTTAGAACAAATGCAAAATTTGGTTCATGTATGACTTGAATTCCACTTCTGGGCAATTTGCTTTGTGCCTCCTACATGCATCTGTTAGTTACAAACTCAATATATGCTTGCCATGGCTCTTATTTGCAGTGTTTTGTAAATGTACATGAGGGGGTCTGTTCAGGACTTAACCCCCAGTTTAATCCTCGCCATTTTCCAGTATTAGTATTCACGTAGATCAGCGAAGGACCAGACCAGAATTCATGAGGCTGCTTTAAGTGGTGTGTGTCTTAAATATTGAAATGCAAGGCCATCCAAAATCTATACAAAAGTGTGTGTTTTGCTGGGTAGCAAATCTGGCACACTTGTTTTATGACTGTAAAATTTTTCATATTTATGTATGCAGTGCCAACATTGTATAGGCTTACAAAACGCACTGGATATTCACACAAGTTCCGACTCTACGTGGGTTTCCATTCTAATATTAATTTCTAAGTTATGCACAACTATAGCTCTAGGACTGATTGAGGCAAAAGTTCATCTAAAACTGTGATTTCTAAAACCTTGGAAAGATTGACCACAGGCAAGAAAACCATTATAACAGTTCCGGCACCTTAAAAATTGTACGATAGTAAAACATAACCCCTAAATGAGTAGTTGTAGGAGAACATAAAGGACAATGATGCTGCTGAAAGTGAAACATGATTTCATAGTAGCTGGCTGATTCCGGCTATAAGTGATTGAATTACAGGGCCAGGTGGAGAGCAAAGTTCATCGTAGCATAATCTCCTGGCAATATAGGTACTTTGGACTCATTATGCACAGTACAGGAGCTGTCATAGTTACACCTGGGTTGACCAAGTTTATCAGTGCTGGAGAAAAGAGAAAGTCAAGTGTGTTTGGGTCAAAGATCTCTTTCAATGAAAACCATTTAAATGCAGTTTTATGACAACGCCAATGAAAGGATGACAACCTTATTTAAAGGCATACAAATGAAGTACAAAGCTGATAACATGGCATCCTTCTATATCACACTTTGCTCTCAACAAGAGGATCAAGTACTTTATATGCCCCTAACTCGTAAACAGCATGCCAAGCCATGAGAATCAATTTGATAAAACATGACACGCACAGCTGGCAAATTATAATTGAAAAACACTTCACAATTTGAAAGTACTGTGGGATAGCCTTGCCATCACATCACAGACAAGTCTAAATTTGTAGCTATTTTTTATCCCTTGTGATTAGCGACATTAGAATTTAAAGAGCAAATTCGGGAAACAAGTAAAACCAGTTAGTGAACTACTACTGCTGCACAGGAAACACTGCAACAAGTAATTCAGTTTCCCTTTAATCTCAATGATCGCTAATCCGCTGTAGTCAGATTCCAGAGACGTTTTCACAAGTTGGCCAGGTGGGTTTCCTTCCTGTGCTGTACAACCTCCTCTCTCTTTCTCTCTCTATTTGATGTATCACCACCGATACTTAAAGGGGTTGTAAACCCTTGTTGCTTTAAAAATAAAAATAACAAACATTACCTATGCTTACCTGCTCTGTACAATCAGTTTGCACAGAGCAGCCCCAATCCTCTTCTTCTGGGGTGCCCCGCTGGCGCTCCAGGCCCCTCCTCTTCATCGGGTGCGCCTCATGGAAAGCTTTTCATAAGATTATATGTGCATTTAAAGTGATTAAACAATCACCTTGTAAAACAGCCCATTCCTTTTAAAACTGAAAAGGCAACACATTTGTGTATAGATATAAAAAAACATTATAAATACCCTTTTCCCCTTCTTATAAGTGATCACAATCTCTCTGTTCTCAGCTGCATAAGAGCTGGGGGGGGGGGGAAGAGGAGCAACAGTACACTGAGCTTCCCAGTGAATGGCTGTGCAGCGGGGGGCGTGTAAAGACAAGTCTGAAGATTGGAAGAGAGCAGTGAATGGCTGTGTAGAGGGGGCGTGTCAGGACAAGTCTGATCAATGGAGGAGAGCAGGCTGAGTTCCCCGCACAGCTAGAGAAGTGACCATGGTGTGTTCTCCTGCCTGGTGTGGTTAGTTTTTAATAGGAAAGCAGAGGGACTGGTGGGAACACCAGGGATTTCACACAAAGGAAGCAATACAAAGAGAATAGGAGACTTTCTCATACAAGTACATGGTGCAGCAGGCACATATCAGGAATAAAACACTTTAAAGTATTTTATGTAATCTAGTTATCTTTATAAGCTTCTCTTGTGTAGACATCCAAAAGCCCTTTTGGATATAATGTGATAAAGCTGGAAGACTTATGCCGCGTACACACGAGCGGACTTTTGACTGGACTGGTCCAATGGACTGAGTCCGGCAGACAATTCGACCGTGTGTGGGCATCATCAGACCTGCAGCTGACTTTTTTGGTCGAAAATCTGACGGACTTTAGATTTGGAACATGTTTCAAATCTTTCCGACGGACTCGAGTCAGGTCGAAAAGTCCGCTCGTCTGTATGCTACTCCGACGGACGAAAACCGACGCTAGGGCAGCTATTGGCTACTGGCTATCAACTTCCTTATTTTAGTCCGGTCGTACGTCATCACGTACGAATCCGTCGGACTTTGGTGTGATCGTGTGTAGGCAAGTCCGTTTGTTCGGAAAGTCCGTCGGAAGTCCGTCGGACCAGTCCGGTCGAAAAGTCTACTCGTGTGTACGTGGCATTAGAGCTGTCGATCAAATGATACTCTATAGCAGCCTTTCTCAGCCTTTTTCATTTGAAGGAACCCTTGATATAACTTTTTAGCTCCAGGGAACCCCGGCTAAAAAGTACAGTAAAACCTTGGATTGTGAGCCTAATTTGTTCCAGAAACAGAAACTTGCTTGTATACTAAAGCACTTATATCAAAGCAAATTTCCCCATATCCACAACCATTTATTCATAGATCCTTCAGTTTATAGTCCATATAAAAAGATTTTAGCAATGTGAGTTGTGCAACCATAAAATGTCCATCCACAAATGGAAGGCTCCACGAGGGGATTAGAAGCAAAATCCAGCAGGAGCTACAGAGTATAAAAGAGAAGAGAGGCGCCTCTAAGTGTAGCAATATGTTGCTAAATGTTGTACCTTCATTAAATGTAACCATATTGCTACACTTAGAGGCGCCTCTTTTCTCTTTTATACTCAGTTGTGACATGACGCTACTTGTATATCAAGACATCGCTTGTATATCAAGTCAGGATTTATATACAAATTTTGCTTGTCTTGCAAAACGCTCTCAAACCAAGTTACTCTCAAACCAAGGTTTTACTGTATTATACTTATAACTCACAGCACATTGGTGTGATGGTTAGTGGAGGGAATGCTCCCAACATTTGTGATCATTGGGAATAATCCCCCCCCCCCCTTTGAGCTAAAAAGATCATTGGTGTCAGTGGTTACTAATCTGAGAGGCAGAAATGGCTTATTGCTCAGGGAACCCCTAGCAACCTCTGGAGGAACCCTAGTTGAGAAAACCTGCTCTAAAGTATTCACCTTTGCCCTTTTCCTGTCAGCTACATACAAGGTTATGTAGGGAGATAAGAGGAGTGGCAGAGGAGCTAGGCCAGTACAAAGAATAATTAGACACTATTAGAAATGGAGAGGGCTATGACGTGCAAGGAAGAAGGAGGCTGTGCTAGGCAACTGGCTCTTCCTGGAGTAGTCAATTTATCCAACAAGTTCAATAGAAAATACAAAAAAAAAAATATGGAAAGGAAAACACCTAAAACATTTTTTTTCTGTTCTTTCACCTACATTTTTAAGTTGATGACAGGGTCTCTTTAAACTTTCCAGGTAGACCTGAACTCATCTTGCAGTGAGTGTGTTAAGAAATAGCTCTCTGGTATTAGAAACAGTCTATTAAAAAGGGATTCCTAGATCCCCCCAGCTCACCAGATGCTTGGATGAAAAAATGCATTCTGAACAGGTAGCCTCTGATCCCTGAATTCATTTGAAAACTTATTTTAGAATTTTGACTGGACTGGAATGTACCTTTAAACTGTGTTATGTCAGCAGCAGTCTAAATGCAGCAGCAATATATTTTTATATAAGTAATATTTTCCACGCATGCTTTTTTTCTCCAGCAGATCAGTTATTATATCACTTATTTCCCATGTGAACCAAGCTAATTTACAAATCATCGTATACAAGTGCTAGGTTTATTATACAGTAAATGTTAAGTGGCATCTTATGCATTGTCCGTAGTGCTTATCTTGTGTTGTTACTCTGTACTGGAATTTTTTTTTTTTTTTTTTTTTTTTAAGCTTTTTCTTTTTAACTGTTTAAAAATGAGTGCTTTCCAGCACCTGATTGTACCAGTCTACTAAAGTTAGTGCATGGGCTTGACTTCCCTAACGTTTGGATTAATCCCTGCCCCAGGACATAAGCCCCACCTGACATACCATAGTCTAATATCTACATAGGTCATGTGTCAAACAACTGGGTAACACTTTGATGAAGTCATTCTTATTGAGCCACACAGTAAATGCTGCTGAGCCCTACCTAGAGACCACCTTCTCTGACACATTTCACCCCAACGCGCATAGTTATAGAGATCTGGCTCTACGACTAAGCCCATTGGCGTGAAAAGTGTCATTGGTGTGTGATCCCCTCCCCTTGTCTGACATGTGGATCTGTGGAAGTGTGGATGGGCTCCTTTGTTCAGCACCTGGAATGCCCTGCAGTGGAAGGAACAATCAGATCCTTTAGAGCGGTGGGACCTATGTGGACCTTCTAACTATATAGGCCACTGCAGCTCCCTGAAGACCACTGAAGACCTTGTGACTTCTCCTCACAAAATGGATTTAGCAGCCAGTGATCTATAAAAAGCTAAATCGGCAGACTGAAAACATAAAAATATTGGGTGTTATATATACCATACTAATTTAAGCAATCATGCATCCCTACAGACAATAAAATATTTGCTGCTTTGACCTTAGGAAGGCTATTGCATGGGGATTCAATTATAGAAGGACAGTAGTAGTTCCTAGCTGGCATTGTGAAAAACAAATGCAACTGTACTAGCTATTAACTTTTTTTTTTTTTTTTTGCTGAGTCATATCTAGCAGGGCTATAATTAGTTAACTGCTAATAATCCTAGTACAAATACAAGAGATATCTGGTTGACTGTTACCGGCTTACTACCATATTCATCAGAAATGTTCAGGATTCCAAACCACAGCTGTAAGTATTCACAATCCTGGTAATTATTGCTGAGACAGTTTTCTGAAACGTTTGCCAGCAATTTGTATTTTGATCAACAGCAGAAGTTTGTCCGTTTCTTGGGTGTTAGGTAATCTAGTGATCATGCTATGCTAAGCCTGATGTAGAAAAAAATGGCAGTGCAAAAAGGTATCTCAGAGTCACCAATCACATTCAAACTTGGAAGTTACGGACCCCTACATCACAAATCACATTAACACTCCACTTGAGAGACAGGAAATGACAACACAAGTTCCAGGAAGTATACTCCCACTGATCCTGTCTGATGATCTGTGAAATCTTGCTTATACAGAACTCAGGTTGAGCCCTGGTTCACACTGAGCTGCGGGAAGGAAGCCGTGCGAGTTCAGTTGAACTTGCACGATTTCACTCCCGCATGTCAGTCCCCATTTTGGCGGCGATTTCACAGACATCTGTGCGGGTTTCTGCACAATGTCAATGAAAATCGCAAGCTGAAATTGCAAAAAGTAGTACAAAAAATACTTTTTGATATCGGTGCGGCGCCGCAAATGCAGCATCACACCGATTAGGACGGTGCCATTGCTGGAAATTGCCGCCGATTTGACATGCGATTTGACATGTCAAATTCCATGTCAAAACGCACCAATGTGAACCAGGGCTAAAGCCCAACACCAGGAAACTTGAAATTTCTCCCTTGCAGTGGGGATATTCCCACACTGCAAGCGTTACTTGCTCTTTTAGTCTAGGAAGGAGTAAAAGCATTTTTACTTACAAAAATCCTCCAGCAGTGAATTATCCTTCAGTGTCCTCATGCTCAATGCAGGGCTTCGATTGTCAAAGAATGGAGGTGAAGATGCTGGTGGGACTGGTCTAGCAGCGCAGGGGAGCCCTCCAGACTTAAATGAGCAGTTGTTTCTTGCAGTGCGGACGCAGTCCCACTGCAATGGAAAATTGTCAAGTTTCCTGGCATTCAGCTTTAAAGTGGTTGTAAACCTTAGACATTAAATATGAACAAAGCATATCCCTAGTGTGTACTTGTCTCATTTAAGAGCACTTAAGCCGTGTACACACGAGCGGAATGTCCGACAGAAAAAGTCAGACGGAAGCTTTTCATCGCCTATTCCGATCGTGTGTATGCCTCATCGGACTTTTTTTTTACGAAAATTCTGACAGACCTAGAAATAGAACATGTTCTAAATATTTCAGACGGAACCAATTCTTATCGGGGAAAACCGCTCGTCTGTATGCCGTTCCGACGGACCAAAACCGACGCATGCTCTGAAGCAAGTCTGAGACGGAAACTATTGGCTACTGGCTATTGAACTTTCTTTTTCTAGTCCCGTCGTACATGTTGTACGTCACTGCGTTCTGGACGGTCGGACTTTGGTCGGATTTTGGGTTGACCATGTGTAGGCAAGACCGCTTGAATGGAATTCCGTCGGAGTTCCGTCTGAGAAACCTTCGGAGTTTATTCCGACGGCAAAACCGGTCGTGTGTACGCGGCATAAGTGTCACTTTAGTCTGCTGCTTCATTCCTCTATCAGTGTGAATCACTTCTGACAAGTTTTCCCGACACCTAGAGAAAAATGGACGGGGGGGGGGGGCTGCATCTGATTGACAGCCTAAGCTCTGATACTATTTGCTGTGGGGAGGTGGTGTGTTCCTTCCCTCTAATCAGCTCTCAGAGCTCTCCTCACTAAGCTTTGCAGAGTGTAGCTTCAGATCTCCGCCCCTTTTTAATGAACTCTAAGACAAGATTAAAGAGGAACTGAAGTCTGCTCACAAAATCTGTAATAAAAATATATTTGCCATTCTGAAGCTTCCCTCCAACCACTTTTGCATATTATTTTATATATACTGTGATTCTGTACTTGTCAAATATGCTGCAGAAATCTCCCTCCACTAAGTCTGGCTGCAACAATTTTAACTGTGGGCAGCTGAAGCTGCTGCCTGTTCACTTCTTGGATTTACACAGACACACAGAGTCACACCTCCAGCTCTGCAGCTCTCATTGGCCCTCTTATGACTCATCCCCCCTCCCTTCCTGGCAAACTCTCACAAGAGTGAGAGAGAGCTGTACATGATGTCATAAGCTTGGGCTTTTTACTAGACAAGAAACAGGAAGTGGGCTGTATAAGGTATTTACTGGCAGAAAAAAAATATTTTCCTATCCAAAAGTTTAAACAACAAGGGCAGAAGATTTAATAGATGGAAAGTTGAAGGTTCACTTTAATAATTTAGCACTAGAGAAGAGAGAGCTGCAGATAGCCAGGTACAACTTATGTAGGAAGAGTTGTTTCATCTCTGTGTATAACCTGAGGCCAGTCACTTCTCTGGGTATATATAAGGGTTTACAACCACTTTAGGGTATATTGAGTGGACATTTTAGTGCAGTTGCAAGGCTTCCTTCACAGCATTACTAGCTCTTTTACAAGAAGACAGAATTAGAACAATTCTAGACTATTTCTTGTCTTCTCCTTGTAGAAAAGGCATTGCTAAATCCCATCTGTGGAGCTGTCCAGCATTTTGAAATAAAGCCTACAATGAGAAAAATATGGAGGCTTCAGCTGCTGTTCTTTTGTTGAGTCACTGACCTGGAACAAGTATGCAGCTGGTGAAGTCATAACTCCTCATTTGCACACTTGTTTTACTTAAGTGACTCAGAAAGTACTTAAAATAGAAGTATTTTTTGCAGATTTATACTTACCTAGGTGGATGCTGCATCTGTCCCCCACTGCCTCTGCACTGAGAACCGAGCAATCGAAGACTGACGATGGTTTCGTTCTCTCAGCTCCCGAGTAGAAAGTTGCAGACTGTCAATCAGCAGCTCTCTGGTCACTCACTGGAGCACTGAGCTGTGGAGGAGTGGGGAGCGGCTGTCTCATGCCGCGTACACACGACCGGACTTTACGGCATACTTGGTCCTGTGGACCGGAGTCCGTCAGACAATTCGATCATGTGTGGGCTCCAGCGGACTTTTTTTTCCCCAAAAGTTTGAAGGACCTAGAAATGAAACAGGTTTCAAATCTTTTTGACGGACTCGTGTCCGGTTGAAAAGCCCGCTCGTCTGTATGCTAGTCCGACGTTAGATGTGGTGGCTGACATCACTGGCGCATGCGCACTGAACTCTGATGGGACATCATACTGAATATGCCATCCCTTCAGAGCGCTGTGCTGTGATCGTGGCTCCCGTGCGCATGCGAGGGAGTGATATCATCGGGTGCGGCCTTTTTAAACGGCCAGAGACCGCAAACCCAGAGGGAAGACCGGGTAAAGATGGAAGACCTGTCAGCGGTGACAACGCGCGGCTGGAGGGCTTCACCTGTCCCACGGTCCAGTGATGCAGCCACCAGAAGCTCAGGAGAAGATCCTGTACTAACAATTTCGATGTTAGTACAGTCATCTCCCCCGCTGAGCTATTGTGTTCTGACAGTGGTACCCCCGCCAGAACACACAAGTCAGCGCCCGTAGCCATTGGCTGAGAACGCTGATTGGATGCACTCGATCTCCCCCGCTGAGCTATTGTGTTCTGACAGGGGTACCCCCGCCAGAACACACAAGTCAGCGCCCGTAGCCATTGGCTGAGAGCGCTGATTGGACGCCAATTGGCAGACCTTTTTCGATCATGTCCCTTTGACAGAAGCTGGCTTCTGTCGGACCACCTGCCATACACACGGGCTGAATGTCAGTTTCTCTCGAACCGGGCGATACACGATATTCGGCCAGTGTGTACAGCCCTTAGGTCTTTCATAATGTGTTAGTATGTGATGCATACTAGCATATTATGCCATTACCTTGCAGGGAGCCCAAATTTTATTTATATTTTTACTACCGCCTTAGGACCAGGTTCACACTATTGTGAATTGGATGTGGGTTTCCCTGCATCCAATTCGCATGTTAGGAGATTGTGACCGGCTCTAAATGGAGCCAGTTCACACATCTCCGGAGCAGCTGCAGAGTGAATTGCACAGGAGTCCTGTGCGTCTTATGGTCTGGTTCAGGTCCGAATTCAGGCAAAAATTCAGACCGAAATCAGACCTGAAACGGTGAACCGGAACGCACCGCAATCCTGCTGTGAGCCTCTCCTCACGGCACTGTGAACCCAGCCTAAAAGCTGGCTACACACTAATTACTATACAATATTCTTGTACGATGAACTTTCCTTTACCAAAAGTTACCAAACCATATAATATGAGGTTCAACCTAAACACTTACAATTTGCATGCAATCAGGCAGGCCCTTGGACTACATAGTTGAAGGTAAATTTAAAGGAAATTGAACAACAAAAATGGTATAATGTGTAGCCACCTTAAGAATGATTTATTATAATACACATACGTAATGGCATTAAAAACATACTGCAAAAAATATACAAAAAAATGTAAGACTCCTTTCACACTGAGGCAGTTTTCAGGCGTTTTAGTGCTAGAAATAGCGTCTGTAAACCGCCTCACATGCCACCCCAGCATGAAAGCCCGAGTGCCTTCACACTGGGGTGCTGCGCTTGCGGGACGGGAGAAAAAGTCCTGCAAGCAGCATCTTTGGGGTGGTGCGGGAGCGGTGTATACACCGCTCCTGCACCGCCCTGCCCATTGAAATGAATGGGCTTTGCTGATGAAGCGCTTCGGCAGCGCCGCAACATGGGCGCTTTTAACCCCTTGTTAACCCCTTCTTTGGGGTTAAAAGCACCCGGCTCCCGCCTGCAAAGCGACGCTGCAGCGCTAGTAAAGCGTCGCTAGGTGTGAAAGGGCTCTTAGGCTTCATTTACACTTGTGTTGTCTGTAAAAAGTGATCCCCAGTAGATTGCTTTATACAGAGTGGCTTGGGAGAAACTGACAGGCATCCAGGAGGCAATATTGCTGCCCTCTGAATGCATTTTTTACAATTTTCTTTAAGCTGAATGGGCTTTTTAATTGGGAATACTATGCTGTGACGAGAGTATAATTTTTGCTGCTGCATGTGTATAACCCTATAGGGCTGCGTTTGCAGTTTGAGGTAGGGAACGGTAAAAATGTGGATCGACTGGCTATTTTTACCGCACACAAACCCCCACAAGTGTAAACGAGACCTTGGATTACACAATGACAGTCCCACAACATATATAGCACTTGTACATTTAGGTAACACGTGTAGGAGATCTGAGGACACCTGCCGCAGTACCGCTAGTACACACAGTATGTATACACCAATAACCTCTATTATTATAAAATCAGCCAATAACCTATCCGCCACCATGACACCTAAAACAATGTTAACTAAATCAGTAATAGATACACAGCTCGGTTTCCTAGGCCTTGCCTCGTCAAATCAGTGTAATGCAGATTTCCCCTCAGAGCTAAGTGGGTTAATGTCAAGGGGACCGCCACAATGCCAAGCGACTTTTAGATCTTATTAACTTTTAAACAAGGCCTTCAGACAAAAGATCCCATTGCTAATGCTCCATCGCAGTCACACTAGAATAATGTGCACGTGGAAAGGGCCTGCTTGTCTCCTTGACACCAGGCATTAGCGGCATGCTTTGGCTGAGGCCCAGCTTTCTTCCCCTGCCTTTTACATGACCGCTGCCAAACTTCTGGCAACACACAGCGACGCTTTATCAAAGCAGCAATTCAGCATCTTTAAATGCATCTGCCGAAGAAACAAAAGCTCCCCCTCTCTCTTGTTTTTAATCCCGGCTGCTTTCGTTCCCCCCACCTTTGTGTGCCATTGGTTTATACAGTCATGTGCTGAGCTTTGTCACTGTGTGGAGGGTGAAAGGAGCCGACCGCCTTGTGGCATCTGTGTGACTTCTGCAGGCACACATACATACACACACACACACACACACACACACACACACACACACACACACACACACACACCACACACTGTACTACAACCACACACACACACTGTACTACAACCACACACACACACACTGTACTACAAGCAGTCACACAGAGCAAGCTCTGCCCTGAACTTGTTCAATCCAGTTTGTTCAGCTGGCCTTTTTTTTTTTTTTTTTTTTGATGAAACATTCCTGTGGCTGAAAAAAAAAGCTCCTTGGATAATTCTCTGTGCCTGTGGACAGTGGTCACACAACATGCCCTCGAAACATCGCCGGCCTTGTTCAATAAATAATTCCGCGTTCTGCGTGCAAAACTGTAGTGACCCATATCAGCTAAACAGGCCGATGTGAATGTACAATGTATGGGTAAAGAGCTGAGTAAATTCACAGCGCTGTATAAGTACCTTAAATAATAATAATAAACAGGTTCCATCCTATACTGGTGTGTATTCAGCTGGGTAGATTCTGATTGGCTACTATTATGGGTTATTGCACTTTACATCAAAGGTGGTCATACACTGATAGATTCCTCCATGTAACAGATTCCTCCATCCACGCAGATGGACAAATCTCCCATTGCAGTTATTGTATTATGACAACCAGCGTTGACGGCTATCAAAATACCCTAACATTGACTGTATCTGATCGGATGCAAATACTGTTCAGCTAACAATTTTCCTCCTAGCTCCTTTGATTACTCACTCCAAGGATGTTGGGGGTGAGGGAGGCAACAGGGCCACCCAAGGAGCGAATTTGGATCAGCTTAAGGCTAGCCATACACATTAAAGGCCAGCCTCAGGAAATAGGAAAATTCTATCTTGCCGTGCAGGCACAGTTTAGGTCTAGAGCAGCAGTCCCCAACCTTTTTGGCATCAGGGACCTGTTTCACAGAGTCTGTAATCAGCCCCCCTTTACAGCACGGTCCCCTCTTTATATTAGTGTCCTCAGTTCCCCTTCACATCACAGCACCCCTTTACATCACAGCCCCCTTTACATAAATGTAACAGGGACTGTTCTGTAAAGGGGGCTGTGATGTAAAGAGGGCACTGTAATGTAAAGGGGACTGCTCTGTAAGGGGGGCACTGTAATGTAAAGGGGCACTGTAGTGTAAAGGGGACTGCTCTGTAAGGGGGGCACTGTAATGTAAAGGGGCACTGTAGTGTAAAGGGGACTGCTCTGTAAGGGGGGCACTGTAATGTAAAGAGGACTGCTCTGTAAGGGGGGCACTGTAATGTAAAGGGGGCTGCTCTGTATGGGGGGGCACTGTAATTTAAAGGGGGGCTGTGATGTAAAGGGGGCACTGTAATGTAAAGGGGACTGCTCTGTAAGGGGGGCACTGTAATGTAAAGGGGGCTGTGATGTAAAGGGGCACTGTAATGTAAAGGGAACTACTGTTATGTAAAGGGGGGCTGTGACGTAAAGGGGCCACTGTAATGTAAAGGGGACTGCTCTGTATGGGGGCATTGTAATGTAAAAGGGGCACTGTAATGTAAAGGGGACTGCTCTATATGGGGGGCACTGTAATGTAAAGGGGGCTGCTCTGTATGGGGGGCACTGTAATGTAAAGGGGGCACTGTAATGTAAAGGGGACTGCTCTGTAAGGGGGGCACTGTAATGTAAAGGGGGCTGTGATGTAAAGGGGACTGCAATATAAAGGGAACTGGACTGTAAAGGGGCACTGTGATATAAAGGGGACTGCACTGTAAAGGGGGCACTGTGATATAAAGGGGACTGGACTGTAAAGGGGCACTGTGATATAAAGGGGACTGCACTGTAAAGACACTCACGTCACTTCCGGTATGATAGCAGGGAGCCTGGAACGCAGTTGGAGCGCACGCTGCGAGCTGGCCCCTGTATACATTGTATCGACCATAGATTGTAGCAGTTTTTAAGGGTTTTTTTACCCACTTGTTGGGAGGTTGTTTTTTGTTTTTATCCTGACTTTTTAAATA
Source organism: Aquarana catesbeiana (assembly GCF_042186555.1). NCBI lineage: Eukaryota > Metazoa > Chordata > Amphibia > Anura > Ranidae > Aquarana > Aquarana catesbeiana. Next base: position 719,265,184 of record NC_133324.1, read on the forward strand.
AATAGTCCTTATACTACACTATGGGAGCCCTATTTCTTGCTTATGAGGATCTATCCCTGGGATTTCACTGAATATTCTCTGGAAACTGTGACTGGGAATTGCTGAAAAGGAGATCGTTTGGATATCTTGGTCTGGTGGATTGGCTGAAGGAGCCATTAAGGGACATCACGACAGGTTACCGGTGAATCAGCTGTGTAACAGGTATAAAGGTATAAAGCCGTGTAACATCTTTCAGAGGCAGGTGAATTTATACATGCAGTATGTGGAAATCTGCTCTGTGCTTCATAACTTGCCATACACATTCAGCAAAGTTCAATTCTTGGTCTTGTGGATGGCATGGGCGTAGTTTGATTTTATCCTTACCCCTCTTTCCTTATTATGCTTAGTATTATATATTAGGGAATTATCCACCTAGAAAATGAGAACATCACTGGGTCACTGACATGAAAATTCAATTTTGTGGTCATTCCGGATGCTAATTTTGCAATATTTAGCAAATATCCTGTTGAGTGTCTGTCATAGTTCCCTTTTGCTGATGCAGCGTCTACTTGTTTGGCATATATTGCCTAGTTTGAAGACTATTGCTCCAGACCCATTAAAACTCTACTCCAGAGAACCTGAAAAGCTTCCCTTGCAGTCAGCCTATGTTCGCACCGCAAGGTTTAACTGCTTGTTTATGTCTAGGGGACTTGGTAAAGCACTTTTACTTTCACCGATCCTCCACACTGCTGGACCGTTCCCCACACCCTCTTGTCCCGGCCGTCTAAGGTCCTCTGACATCATCGGGTCACTACATTGGATGTGCAGACACTCAGGGACGGTCCACCGCTGGAGCGTGGGGGAGCGCTGTCTGCTAGAGGATCAGATAAGTAAATGTGCTTTTCTGTCCCCTAGACAAAAATGAGCAGTTGACCCTTGTAGTGCTGGTGCAACCCCACTGCAGGGGAAGATTTTTAAGTTTCCGAGAGTTAAACTTTAACTCACTCTGCCTTTTGATTTATTTTTGTACAGCACTTCACAATGTAAAGTCTATACCTCACAAGTATACATACACATACTAGGGCCATTTAACCTACCAGCATGTCTTTGGGGCATTGGAAAAAAATTGGAGTACCTGGAGGAAACACATGCAAGCACAGGCTGTCATTCAAACATACTCTAGTGCTGCAAGGCAGGAGTGCTAACCCCGAAACCACTGTGCTTGCCCTATTTGGCCCTTTTTAAAACTTTGTGTCGCATCTTGCTTTGAAAACACCATTATTTTATAGCTAACACTTGTTGACAACTGGTCACTGACCTAACAAACTATACATGCTTCCGCACTTGTAATTGAGGTTTACTTTACAAATTTGAACTCTTTTTGTACGCATGTTTCCATTATCTTGTCCATCAACCTGTATGTCTGTTTTGGGTACAGGTTAGCATATATTCAAGTGTAGGACACCTTTTTTACCATAAGTACCTGCACTTCTCCCATTCTGAAGAATATATCCAAATCCTGACTTAGTGTGGTTCACACTGATGCAAGATCATAACGAATGTGATGCGTCAAAAACATTCTAAATTCGCATGTCATCCATAAAGTCATTGTTTTCAATGACGGTCGTTCACATACATGCGTTGCGATTCCTCTACTGATATGTTTTCATTGCATTGTAATACTTCATATCTCTTAAACAAATAAATGCAAAAAGAAGTTGGTACCTGCAAGTACCTTTCCTGCTTCCATTGGTTTAATAGAGGGCTTTTGGTTCCTTAGCCATGGTTCTTCTTTCTCATATGTACAAGTAAAGCTAAAGTCATAGACAAGTCAGAATACTCATATTTTCTTTTACCCTGTAATTAGATTACTGCCAGTACCAAAGACCTTGAAGTGTAGCCGAGACATTAACACATTTGTCAGGTTAATTTGCCCTTCTGGGCACATCATTTGCATACTGCACTTTTAGGCCTGCAGCTGTAAAAACAGCCTCCGGCAAATATCTAAAAACACTCTTTCCTTAGCTTATGTATTCCTTCTGTCATGGAATAACTTTCCAAATCAGCTAGAGGTTTTTGCTCTAAAAAAACAAGAACACACCATCACACATCAAGAAGTAAAGCCTTACCATCCCTCTATGGCACACAAAAATGTTCAGATCTTGGTTACCATCACTGCACATATGTACCTTCATTAAGGATGTACAGAAACCAACAAAGAACAATACTGCAGTATACTGTATTAGCAGATGTTGTGCAAGAATCACAAAAGATATCCTATAAATTTGCCAAGGCAACCTGAACTGAGAAACACATGGGGGCTGCCATTCCTGACTTCCTTTAAAATGTCTATGGTTTGAACACTGAAACATTGGGGTTTCAAGTCACTAAAGGTTACAGCATGTGATATGAAGGTCACATGACCCATTTTTGCGAAATATCGCATGAGATCATAAAAGACTCAATTCATTAAGTAAAATATCAATTGTGTGTTAGATACCGCACATTTTTTAAAATAGAGAAGTAAAAACCGCAAAAAAAAGGATAAATCATTAAATTCAATTCACTAAAAATACATTATCACCTGGTGTTTGCTGGCGGTATTTAAAAAATTAGCAAAATAACAATTAGAGGAACTCTGCACTAGCCAGTAAGTGAAAAGTATACAATGTATCAGTGTACAAATGTTATCCTCTGAGAACAGGAATGTAAATAAATTGTAACATTTCATCAGAGGGAGATTGTTTTGTGAATGAAAGCACACTAGAATGTTTATATGGTTTCACTATACTACTTCAGAGTGATTTCAAAGCCGCACATCAGTGCGATTTGCACTATTTCATTGCGGCTTGCGACTTCATTTAACTGAAGTCTATGGAAGTCGCAATTAAATTGTCAAAAAGCAGTACAGGAACCTTTTTCATAATCGTTGCAACATGAGTTGTTGGCGATATGAATGGTTCCATTGCCGAAAATAGGCTGTGACTTGCCATGTGATTTGGAGCTCTGTAAACAGAGGATTAAAGTGATTCTAAAGATTTTTTTTCTAAATAACAAACAAAGTATACTTGCCTGTTCTGTGCAATGGCTTTGCACAGAGCATGCCTGATCCTCTTTTTTTTTTGGTCCCTCATTGGTAGTCCTGGCTCCCCCCTGCTGAGTCATCCCAATAGCAAGCCGTTGCTATGGGGCGACTCAAGCAGGCTCACTCTCGAATGGACACACACAGAGTGCCAATTGGCCCCACCCCTGCTCTATACCCATTGGCTCACTGGCTATAATTGACAGCAGCAGGGGCCAAAAACTCCCTTTGCTGTGAGCCAATGAGGAGAGAGAGAGACCAAGGAGAGTGGCTCCTCTCATGCACATCGCTGGATCGAGATGGGGCTCAGGTAAGTATAAGGGGGGAGATCTGCACCCAGAAGATTTTTTTGCCTTAAAAGGGTTTTAAAGTCAGAAAGTTTTTTATCTTAATGCATGCTATGCATTAAGATACAAAGCCTTCTGTGTGCAGCAGCCACCTCATACTTACCGGAGCCCCATCTCTGTCCAGCGATGTCCACGAGTGTCTTGGCCATCCGGGACTCTCCCACCTGACTGGCTAAGACACAGCAAAGGTGCCAATGGCACCCGCTGCTGTCAATCAAAGTCAGTTAGCCAATCAAGAAAGAGAGAGGGTGGGGCCAAACCACAGCTCCATGCCTGGACACACAGAGCTGCAGCTCGGCTTGGGTGCCCCCATAGTAAGCTGCTTGCTGTGGGGGCATGCAACAGCAGGGAAGGGCCATCAGCACAGAAGAGGGACCCGAGAAGAGGAGGATTAGTGCTGCTCTGTGCAAATCCAAACAGAGCAGGTAAGTATAACATGTTTGTTATTTTAATAGAAAAAAAAACGAGAATTTACAATCACTTTAATGCATAAAAGCATCAAGTTAAAAAACTTCTGACTTTAGAACCACTTTAAGGTGTCCTATTAGTAAGGTGCGTATAGTATCTGCATAGCAAAGTATTGTTCCTAGATGCATGGACTTTGCTATGTCTTTATATGCTTTACAGGTGAGAGTGTTCTGTGCCACATTAAGAAAGCGGATAGACCTGTTTTAGGCCCTGTTCACACCTGAGCAATTTTCTGCTTGAAGCTTGTAGTTCTAAAAGGCTTAACAAGCCAAATCCCATTCATTTCAATGGCCCTTGTTCACATAGGAGCGTTCTGTCGCCTGAACTAAAATGCCTGTTGTTCAGAAACATACCTGAGCTTCTTTTTGGCAGATTACAAGCATTTTGGGCCCCATAGACTTCAATAGAAATGTCTGATTTGAGCGTTTTACAAGTGTTTTCTGCTTAAACAGCAGCTCTCCACCCCTAATTTTCTTTCCCTCTACTCCCCCTAGTGCTTTCTATTGGCTAAAAAAAACACCCGAAGCTGTAAAACGCTTGTAAACTCTCAAATGCAAACACCAGTAAATCGCTACACTCGGGTGTGAATACAGCCTTAGACCTATCCATGCTACCTGCGCCAAATTATTTTTCAAAGTGAAACAGAAACTTTTACAGGTTCAGTGCCTAATCAACAAAAGGCAGTTTCCAATATAGAAGACTGCAGCCGATCTGCAAAATTGGACCTAGCGTATAGGGTGCAACCTGTCTGTTGGTAGCCTGGCAGACAGCTCACATGCTTCTCTCTGCCAGTGCAGTGAACACACCAATTGGTCAAAGCCTGCATGTCAGCAGTGAAAGCTCCTATCCCTACCTATATACCTGCCTGTTAACTCCAGTAAACCCTTATAACACACTTTTTGCTACAGGTAAGCCTATAATAAGGCTTACCTGGAGCTACCCTGGATATCTCCTAAACCTGAACGGTTTAGGAGATATCCCCTGTATTTGCATGTGCCGACATCATTGTACTGTTGCTTCAGTTAGACTGTGCTGTTACCGGCGCCACTGGCGTCATCGTAGCTCTGGCCAATCACAGCGCCGGAGCCCGCGATACCTGGAAGTAGCTCCGGGAGTGATGTCGCCGGCCAGAGTGGTGAACGAGGACCGCTGTGGGGGCTTCGATCTAAGGTAATACATAATGAGCTAGTATGCTATGCATACTAGCTCATTATGCCTTTGTCTTGCAGGTTTTTTTTTTTTTTGCAAGGGTTTACAACCACTTTAACAACCTGGCTCCTTCTTCTTGGTCCAAGCTGAGTGGGTCGGGTGAGCAGAGGTCGCAAGAACAAGCAGATCCAGCTCTTCTCTCTATGCCATGTCTGGTGCAGACTCAGCATAGAAAATGGAGCAGGCGACACCCGTCTGTTTGCTTTGTTAATTGCCCCCATGGTATCCACATGATAAAAAAAAACACAAACAGAAAATAGGACTGATGCCCATAGAAACCTTGCTGCCTGCAAGCAGAGATTCCTGTACTGACTACACCTCCTGAAAGTCCTCCTCTCATCACCTCTGTAGTTCAGAAGGCAGGCTCTGTAAAATGTGTGAGCCAGCAGTGCCTACTCACAGTGCATAGTAAATACGTGTCACAAAATTCATGGAAGTAAATTTGAAGAGATCTTCACAGAGCAGGTTTACAAACTTCAAGATTGTCTTAATTAACACGAGTAGGCTAGGAATACGTAACATTTCATGTGAAATATATGATTTTTAAAATTGACCATAGATAAGCTTTAAAATACTTTGTTTTTTAGTGAAAAATCTTTCACGCCAGTGCTCCATGTTGGCTGTTTAGTAATGGACACAACCCTCATTAGAAGCGTCCTCATACTTGTATTGTTATGGTGTGTCTGACCGGGTCTGTTGACTTATAGAGTCCACCCAGCAGTGTGGTCAAACTCAGGGGCCTTGTTGGACGGCTCGCTTGTTTTTAGACAACAGGAAAAAAAAGAGGTAAAGTAATGAAAACGGAAGTTAATACAATGTCTGGCTGACTGAACAGCTGTTTCTGTGACTGTAGTTGGACTTTATATACTATATTTATACACACTATACATAATAAATGGAGTAGGCTGCCATTTCAAGCTAAGAAGTGCCCTTCTTGCACTTGTAAATTGTTAATCGCTTGTTGTTTTTTCCTAGGCATGCATACAGACATACTATTCAAAATAAAAATACTTTTTTAAAAGGCAAAGCCCAGCATAGAGAATAACTGTGCGTACTATGAAGACAGCAGGATGTCGCTATCAGAACTGGATAGTGACTATTTAAACTCTAAGGAAAAAAAAGGTAAAACACAAGTGTTTGTCTCAGTGGGATACTCCAGGAAAAAGGAAAATAATGTGAGATATAAAACAGAATAATAAAAAAAGCTCATTAGAATTCAGTTCCACAAAACACTGTAATAATAAGCATCTGTGCCTTCATTTAGTTACTATGTTTACACTGTATGCAGAATATACCCGAGGGAGTTATTTCTCTGTATGCTGCTTGAAGAGGCATTTTCTGAGCAACCCACCTCTCTCTTGTCTGCAAGTATCTGCCCACCAGTTGCTGTGATCTTTAAATACTGAATGGAGAATGAAGTACAGATTGCCCCCAATCAACCAGGCATCATCCTACAATCAGACTCTAAACACTAAGCTCAATAGCATGAGTGAAATACAGAATGGATGCGGGTATCCTTATTGGGTGTGCATGTTCCCTATGCACTTTACTAACAACTATCCAAAGGAGGGCAGCTGTGGAGGGGCGTCACAGGTCCCAGAAGATTGCCCGGCCACTAGTGCCCGGCCCAGGGAAGAGGCAAGGGAGAGAACTGAGGGTTTGGGCAGCGGCTGGATCATGGGACAGGTGAGTGTGTGTGTTTTTTAAAAGTCAGCAGCTACACTTTTTGTAGCGACTGACTCTAAGCCTCGGTTCACACTGGGACGACTTGTCAGGCGACCTAGGTCGCCTGACAAGTAGCGTCCCGTTCAGTACAATGGAACCGTTCTAAGGGGAGCGACGCAAGTCGCTCCGACTTAGAAAAAGGTTCCTGTACGACTTCGGGGGGCGACTTGGGGCGACTTGCATAGACTTCTATACAGAAGTCGTTTTGCAAGTCGCCCGGGCAGTCGTGTGCAGGTCGCCTCGGTGAGGCAACCTGCAAGTTGTGCCGCCTCTGGTGTGAACCGAGGCTTAATAAACACAAAAACGACTGGAACTCCAATTTAAAGTGGCTGTAAACCTCTACAATTAAAAATGAATAGAGCGTATCCCTCTATAGTGTGTACTATCCTCAATTCAAAGCACCGAGTGTGAAATCTGTCTGCTCTCTCATTAATGCTAAATAATTCCGACTTTGCCACATTGAGGGGCCAATGGACTGGGCCATGTAATGTAAAATCTTAGATGAGAACCTTCTTCCCTCGGCCAGAACTCTGAAGATGGGTCATGGATGGATCTTTCAGCATGACATCACCCACAACATACCGCCAAGGCAACAAAGGAGTGGCTCAAGAAGAAGTACATTAAGGTCATGGAGTGCCCTAGCCAGTCTCCAGACCCTAACGTCTTACCTCTGTGCTTGCCAACAAGGGTTTTTTCACCAAGTACTAAGTCATGTTTTGCTTGGGGATCAAATACTTATTTTACTCACTGAACTACAACTCAATTTATAACATTTGTATCATATGTTTTTTCTGGATTTTTGGTTGATATTCTGTCTTTATCATTTAAAATACACCTATGATAAAAATAATAGATCCTTTATTTCTTTGTAAGTGGGCAAACTTACAAAATCTGCAGGGGATCAAATAATTATTTCCCCCGCTGTATATGTAAGTGTTTACAACCACTCTAAAACCACTTTACCATACGTTTTTTTAGATAAATTAGGGAATGGTTGAAACCTCTGTCAGGTGTTCGTACCTCTGTTTGTCAGGTGTTTGAAACCACTGTCATGGATGTTTATGTTTTGTAATATTATCTGATATATATGATATTTCTTAATAAACAGTTTGTAAACAAAAGAAACCTCTGTCAGTTTTTCTTTTGCAATCGACAGCCCAAAGGGATAATTTCCATGAAAGAGCCTGTCATGTAAGGATGAGCTCAGGTGGGTTTGGATCCTAGTCTGAACCCACCTGAGCAAGTTCGCCAGAATGGACTAAGAAGGCTTAAGACTTTGCGCCTGAAAGCATGGCCATGTGGCCGCCCCCTCCTGCTGGCTAATAAAATAAAAAACAAAATAAAAATATATATTATAAAAGGTTAAAGTCCCATTAAGAAATTTAAAAGGGATTTGGGACAGTTAGAACAAGGTCACATGACATGTGGGAATTTCCCAGAATGTCATGTGACCCATTAGAATGTTCTGGAAAAGGGGCTTATTATATAAGGCCCCCTCACAGGAATCTTCCCACCAGTGTCAGTCACTGTCGGCGCAACAAGCTGTGGTCTGTCACCCTGCATATTTGTAGGGGGGACTTTGGTTATTAAAGATTCTGTATGCTTGAGTCCTATAAGACTGAGCGGTTCTAAGTTTATTGTTTGAAAAGTTGAGAATTTTATGAATTAATAAAATTATCAGGATGATGTTATTATTATTTATTTAACTGAATACACCAATAAATGTGCCGTGGCCAATTTTTTGCCAACAACTTGTTATGTGTCATTATTTAAATAGGCATTAGCTTTTGTGGTATTCAGAGAGAGTAAGGTGCGGCCTGCTTTCCCATGTTACTGTGCATCACTCATCATAAGAAGCTGATGTGTACTGCATATGTGCAGCGATGGAGCAGGAAATGCCATTTATGATTGGTGGTGTGCAGTGGCAGCTTCCTATCTCAGGTGGGTTCCGGCTAGGATGTCTAGACACCTGAGCTCATCCCGGCTTTCATATAGACACAATATGAAGTAAGAGAAACTCTCTCCAAAGTGAGGAAAATGTCCTCTTAGGTGTTACCAGATCAGGCCTCTCTACAGGAAAATTTTCCCCATTTTCCTGTTCCTGGTGACTGTGTAAAATGTTGGATTTTCCTGCAATAACAGTCCTAGAGACAACAGTCATCAAGACAAATAGGGTAAAGCTGGCCATACATGGCTCTGATCAGGAAACGACAGTTAGCTGGAACAAGAGTCTATGTGTCAAATTCAGAAATCTTTCTGAAAATTTACATTTTTAAAGTATTTTTAAATTTGTCTGTACTTCAACCTGTGGATCACAGGAGTGCAGTTCATTCTGCACCCCTGTGACCCATTTTCTGTAGATGGTTGGAATTCTCCCACATGCCTGGACTGGCACCCGGTTCAGCCTCTCAGCGAGCCGCTGAGAGCCTGAGCCGGCTGCTTCTACCCCCTCCACAGCCCAGCGTTACAGTGAGCATGGAGGGGCAGAGCAGAGGACTGCTGACTGACTGAGCCCTGAGAACTGAGCGATCTGCAGTGTTTGATCGCTCTGTTCTCAGTGTTCGAGCTGGCAGGGGACAGATGCAGCATTGGACTGTTGCTGCATCCACCTAGGCAAGTATGAATAAATAAATAAAAATATTCCCATATGTCACGGAACTGCTTCCCACACTCCTCGTGAGTGCTTCCGTCAGTACACTCCATTTCCTCCAGTCTGAACATTAGAGGGATCAAATATTATAGCCGATCGTACAAGTCTAGCCAACAATAGCTTGTATGAACATGGAATATTTATTTGACAAACTCACACAGCATATATACCCCATAGGAGGACACCCCCCTCCTGATCATATTGCCCTAACAATACAAACTGTAACCAGAAACATAATTACAACAACCTACATATACTATAAACATTACGTTAATTAACCACCTGGATGACTCAGAGGTCTCATTCCAGATCAGACTTGCCGACTTCAAGCTCACTAAAACAATACACATTATTACAAGTATAAACACAACCCACAATGGTTTGCTAGCAGAGACAATAGATGTTCCAATTAACATAATTAAAGGGGTTGTAAACCTTTGTGTTTTTTCACCTTAATGCTTCTTATGCATTAAGGTGAAAAAACACCTGTCAGTGACTGCCCCCTCCCCCCCCCCCCCGTTTTACTTACCTGAACCCTCGAACTTGACCCGGCGGGGACGCGCTGTCTCTCTGCCCGGGGTTCTCAGCTCTTGATTGGACAGATTGATAGCAGTGCAGCCATTTACTCCCACTGCTGTCAATCAAATCCAATGAAGCGAGCGACAGGGCCAAGTCCTGCATTCTGCCTCTACGAATGCTAAACTCGGGAACGCGCCTGCAAGGTAACCCCCTCTGGGAAGCTCTTCTCCGAGGGGGTTATCAGATATGGGGAGGAGCCGCAAAAGCTGCCGGGGGACCCCAGAAGAGCAGGTTCGGGGCCACTCTGTGCAAATGAGCTGCACAGTGGAGGTAAGTATGATATGTTTGTTATTCAAAGAAAAAACAATTACCTTTACAATCACTTTAACAATACAAACAGTGATCTCCCCCTCCTCAGCCTAGTAGGCAACAGACTATAGCAGGAAACCTCAGTAGCAGACTGTCCGGCTCCCACATTGAGGACCGTAGAACAGGGATCAATGTGCCCAGCTCTTTCAATGACATGTATAGTTCAGAATCAAACAAACCAGGAATAGTCTTCATGTATTTCTTGAGGGATATTGTTGATAAATATTACTGTCCCATCTGAAGTAATCCAAACCGCATTCTCAGTGTCCATTATTATTATTGCTGTATTGTTGAACACGAGATACATAAATTGCTAAATATGCTTCCATATATATCTGTGCTGTTGAGAATTTCCATTAAGCTGAATTTACACTGCTCTGTGTGAAATGTAGCAAGAGTGGTAATGCACATATCTAGGTGTGACCGAGCTCATGTAGTTCCCCTTTCATACTAAGGGCCCATTCATACCAGATGCATTGGGTTGCACTGGAAAGCCTTGCCCCATGCATAGACAGCAAAGAGCCTTGTTACCAATCATGTCAGTTCATACCACTGTGCTGGTGTTTACTATAAAAAAAGTACTGCATGCAAAGTTTTGTTTTTTTTCAGCACGAAGCACTCTGCTGCAGCAAAAAGAGCTTAAAGAAATGTCACTTTGGGAAATTTCAGTAAAGTTTGTACAAAAAAGGACACAGTGCAATGCGCTGTTTTCAGTGCATCAGCACCGCTGCCTTTCATTGCAGCACAGTGGCAGTGCAGTAGTGAATCCTGCAGGTGCAAACAGGCCCTTAACTGCAGTCCATCTATGAAAACCAGCTGTAAACAAAATGAGATGATTTTTTCTTGCATGCATGCATTTTGCTCCATGAAAACTGACAAAAGTGAATAGGACCTTATCAAGTCTTATTTGTTGCAAAGATTGGTTACGCAGCAAATTAAAATCTTATGCTATATTACAAGCCTAAGGCGTCCTCCAAGCCAGGTGAAATAAAACTCTTATTTTCTACATTCTAAGATTATTATCAGTAGTGACATATACATATATATATATTTGGTTACATAAACAGTTCCTAAGACACAGTTTCATTAGCTCAAGAGCTCTTGCATAAAAGCAAACAGAAAAAAAAAAAATCAAGAATTTCACTGCACAACAAAATTGATTATAAAACAGGACCAGAAGACATATAAGCTCATACAAGGTATTCCCAAGAAGACCCTGTAAGCCTGAAAGTCTTTTTTTTATTAAAGGGAAGAGCTAGAACCCCTGTTGGGTTTTTACTGCTGTCTTTTTCCCTGTTGGATGTATCCTCTTACTTGTCAAATAATGGCAGACGTGAGGAGAAATCTCTCCAAAAGCAAACAGATGGTGATAAACAATTAGCAATAAGGGACTCACATGATATAGTACTTTATGTCAAGGATAAAAGAATACTGAGCAAAACGCCTAACCATTTCATACAGCCTCCTACTGTATAAAACTTCAAAAGTAGAATATCTGTACATGACGTTAAAAAAAAAAAAGTTACAAATCACAAACAAATGTCTACATACACATAGCCATAATTACACAAGATTAAAAACAATAGAAGTAACCCCCCCACCCAAAAAGCATAATGGTAGTTCTGCCATCCAATGAAGGAGGAAAATTTAGGTTCCCAAATCCACTAAGGCCCCTTTCACACTTGTGCGACTTCAAAGTTGCATGATTTTGATGCGATTTTTGCACGATTTCAGGGAATGTCTGTGTAACTCGCTTCAAAGACAGACCGAAGTAGTCCAGGGCTACTTTTAGGTCGGCACGACTTGAAGTCGTGCTAATATGAGTGGTAGTCATTGGAAATCATGGGGAACGACTTATGATTTTGCAGTCCCAAGTCGTAGGACAAGTCATACAAGTGTGAAAGGGGCCTTAGGCAATATCTGATATTAACATAAATGCAACAGTGGTGATAGGGAGTGAACTGGGGCCCAATAAAATCCTAACCTTCCACTCTGTGCAAAACTATTAAAGTCATTTTTTGCGGCAATTACCGTAGTAGATATTTACGAGGTTTACAAGCACAACAGAATATCACATGGAAGTCCAACTAAAATTTCCACAATACAGCCACAAAATCTCAGTTCTCATTTTCTTTGACTAAACCAGCTTTGTAGACGTAATATCAATCTTTGGCCTTTTTCTCAGATGAGGAACTAAACATAAAATGTAGGCTCTTCAACAAAAGTGATTGCTCAAGACTCAGCTGTGCCTCTAATCAAAGGCAATAATCCAGTTGTAGATCCAGCTTAGTGGGTAGGCTAGAGGAAATGTTTGATGAATTAACAGAGGTTAGTTTGAGTTTCACTTAGTACTTAATAGTAAGTTTAGAAAAAGAAACAAGTGGAGGTATTGCTTACTTAGTATATCAGATCGTATTTCTGACCATAAATCATAAAAGTCATACAAATAACATATATCTAAAGCATAAACTTGTTGGTTTTGGATAGAATCAAGAAGGGTTATAAACACTGTTAGGTTTTACTTGCTGGAGAGATTCGCTCTCTCTCTTTTTGTCCTGGTGACCACTGTTAGTGGGGCTGAAAATCCAAAATTTTGAGGTGTCAACTGAACAAGAAAGGATCTAAATTTTAGGACATGGATGCTTAATTCTGTGCCTAAGAGGAGACTTCCCTTAAAGCTGAACTCCAGCTTTTGATACACCTTACATTGCTTGGGCCAAGCTGTCCCAAGCGTACTATGTCCCTCAATAACACGTGAGGTTGTTGGATGTGCTGTATAAACTGTATTTAGATGAGGTTACATACAGCATACCGCACTGTGTTCTGATGAGAGTCGAGACTTCCTGTCTCATACCCAGAACACAGTAGAGTCTATCTGATCGGCGTTCAGCCATTTAGAGAAAGCAATGTATTCTAGCAATGAATACAAAGCTTCCTCTGATTGGCAGAGGCTTTGACATCATCAGCCCACCTCTCTGCCAATCAGAGGAAGGTTTGTACTCATTGCTAGAATACATCGGACATAGTTTGTGTATGTATTCACGTATTGATGGGGGGCATGTCCCCATAAGACCATCTGTACTACTTTTCTGCCTGCAGATGTCAAGCTGTTAACCATTGTAACACCGGAAGTTCAGAGACAGGAGGAGGACGGGGCAGTGAAGAGTGTAGTGAAGTGCAGTGAAGATTTCTCCAAAGCTGTTGGTATTTTTTAGCTAAACTTCAGATTTAATGTGGTGTTAAGCTCAAAACCCAAAATGTATTATATTGCAACCAACCAATTCTTAGATGTGGTTGCTGCAATAGTTTTCTTTTTTTTCTAGGTTTTTTCTCTTTAATGTCACCTAATGATCCTGGTGGTAAGTCTGTTATTTTTCAAATTCCTTTACTAGACCAAGCTGTGCAGCAAAAGTGGCAGTTAAGAGAAACCATTTGACATTTGATAACATGTAAAAAAACATTTAAATCTACTAGTCCATGTAACACTACCCTATCCAAACAATGATGTTATCCAAGAGGGTCTCTGTTGACCCTCAATACATAGAGGAGCCACCCTAAAGCCTAGTACACACGAGCTGAATGTCGGCTGGCATCGGCCGGTTCAATAGAAACCGACTGACATTCAGCCCGTGTGTACAGCAGCCGGTCCGCTCGGCCAGCTTCTGCTGAATGCTCATGACCGAACAAGGTCTGCTGACCAGCTCCTGTTCAGCGCTCTCGATTTTTTTTTCGTTCAACCATACTAAAAAACGAATAGTGTGTATGAGACTTTAGACAGAAAATGTGTTACCAGGCAGGTCTCCCGATGAATTAAAGGGGTTGTAAACCTTTGTTTTTTCACCTTAACCCCTTCCCGACCAGCCGCCGCAGTTGCCCTGAGGCAGGTTGGCTCCCCTGGGCGAACCGTCGTAGCTGTATGTAGGTTCGCCCTGTGACCACTTGGGGGCGCGCACCAGTGGCGCAACGCTAGAGCAATTGCTCCACACAGAGACAGAACAGAGATCTGTCAATGTAAACAGACAGATCTCCGTGCTGTCAGGGGTGAGGAGAGTGATCTGTTGTTCATACTAAGTATGAACAACAATCGCTCTCCTCACCTAGGCAGTCCCATCCCCCCACAGTTAGAATCTCTCCCTAGGTAACACAGTTAACCCCTTGATCGCCACCTACTGTAAACTCCTTCCCTGTCAATGACATTTACACAGTAATCCGTGCATTTTTATAGCACCGATCGCTGTATAATGCCAATGGTCCCAAAAATGTGTCAAAAGTGTCCTGTCTGCCATAATGTTGCAGTCCCAATAAAAATCGCAGATCGCCGCCATTACTAGTCTTTAGTTCTAGTAATTCCGAAGCCGGAGACAAGCTCTTCCCCTCTGCCCGTTGTCTCGGCTCTTGATTGGATAGATTGATAGTAGCGCAGCCATTGGCTCCCGTTGCTGTCAATCAAATCCAATGACGCGGGCGCCGGGGGGCGGAGCCGAGTCCTCCATTCTGCGTCTATGGATGCAAATTCTGTACTCTACCCGCAAGGTGACCCCCCCCCCCCCCGGAGAGCGCTTTCCTAGGGGACTATATGATGAGGAGTTACCAGTGCCGCCGGGGGACCCCATAAGACGAGGATCGGGGCCATTCTGTGCAAAACGAACTGCATAGTGGAGGTAACTATGACATGTTTGTTATAAAAAAAACAAACAAACAAATAAAGCTTTACAATCACTTTAAAGATTTTAAGAGTTTAAAGAAAAAAAAACTAAAAAAAAGAAAATGAATGCAGCCACCACATTTAAAATGGTTCTAAAGGTAAAACATATTTTTTTACATTAATGAATTTCCTGCATTAAGGTAACAAATGTTTTGCCACATGTTGTGCCCTTCCCCCATCTAAATACTTTCCTGTATCAATCTAATGCTGTGCATGTCTGCAGGTCCCGTCTTACCGCTCTCACAAGTTTGGCCGAGAGCAGCAGGAGCCATTGGCTTCTGCTACTGTCAGTCAAATACTGTAAACATGGGCAAGGCTGAGTTAGGCTGTGTGTGTCAATGGACGTCTGCCTCCTTAGCAAGCGCTTGTTATTGGGGTAGACACAGAAGAAGAGGAGATAAGATCTCCGGTGGGAGGGGACCAAAAAGAGGAGGTTGCACAGAGCAGGTGAGTATAACATGTTTATTATTTTAAAGTGTTACTAAACCCAGGACCCTGCATTCACTATATCTGGTCTCCCACAGTACACAGAACATGGAAATGTAATTATTTTAGTAAATAAAAACAGCTAAATACCTTTACTCATCAGCAGTATATAGCAGTCCTATGACTTCTATCAGTGTCTGATTAAAGCTTGTAGGAGGAGTTTTCATTCTGCTCTGACTGTCTTGTATGGCTGCAGGACCCCTGATCCTCTGTCTGGACAGTGCTGATTGGCCCTGTGCTGATCACAAGCACCCTCCCAAGAAAAAAATCTCTAGCAGTACACACCAAACTGAGCATGTGCAGAGTGCCCCCAAGGCTCTGTTCTATCAGGAGATGGATTGGGGACTGTGGAAGAACGGGAGGATCAGAGAAGACAGGATCAAACAGCCTTTTTACACAATGTGGAGGAACTCTTAGGTTCCACAGTGAGTATAACAAACATTCTTTACTGCATATACAGACTGATTTTACTGGTGTGGGTTTAGTAACACTTTAACTACTGCCCTTAACTACTTGCCGACCGGCCGCCACAATTGTACTGTGGCAGGTTGGCATATCTGCACGAACCGCCGTCATTGTATGTCAGCTGCTTTAAGAAGCTATAGGGGCGCGCACGTGGCCGCTGGCTATGTTGTACGCCGGCCACCCTTTATCGCTCCTCAGAGAGCCAGAACGGGGATCCGTCAATGTAAAGAGACAGATCCTCATTTTGACAGGGAAGTAGAGAGAGATCTGCTATTCCTAGTGATCAGGAACAGCGATCTCTCTCCTCCTCTAGTCAGTACAAAGCCCCCACAGTTGGAAACACCTCCCTAGGAAACACTTAACCCCTTGATCGCTCCCTAGTGTTAACCCCTTCCCTGCCGGTGACATTTATACAGTAATCGGTGGCAATTTCTAGCTCCGATCACTGTATAAATGTCACTGGACGAAAAACAAGTGTCAAAACCGCAATGTCGAAGTCCCGCAAAAAAAAAAAAAAAAAAAAAAAACGCACATCGCCGCCATTACTAGTAAAAATAAATAAATACGGTAAATAATAAAAATGCCATAATTCTATCCCCAATTTTGTAGATGCTATAACTTTTGCGCAAACCAATCAATATACGCTTATTGTTATTTTTTTACCAAAAATATGTAGAAGAATACTTATTGGCCTAAACTGATGAAGAAATTTTTTATATAAATATAAATAATGTAAATAATAAAAACCACAGGGGTGATCAAATACCACCAAAAGAGAGCTCTATTTGTGTTGAAAAAAGGGCATCAATTCTGTTGCACCACCGCACAATTGTCAGTTAAAGCGATGCAGTGCAATATCGCAAAAAATGACCTGGTCATTAAAGGGCAAATCCTTCCGGTCCTTACGTGGTTATAATCACTTTGATGATTGGTAAGCAGCAATATGTTAAAGTGGAGTTCCACCCAAAAGTGGAACTTCCACTCATCTGTCTCCTCTCCCCCTCTGGGGGGAGGGGGGACAGGATACTTCCGGGAGTCCGGGCCGTGGCCCGTGACATCACCGCGGGGCTCCCTCTTCCTCTCCCTGTTGCTGGGCCAGTAGGAGAGAGGAGTGGGGCCTCGTGCATGCGCAGTAGGGTTCCCCGCGTACACTGCCAGATACCCTTACCCGCAATGGCGGCGGCAGCACCCGTCAGCTGATGGAAACATCAGCTGCGGTGCCAACATCGCGGGACTCCAGGACAGGTAAGTGTCTCTAAAAAAAAAGCGTCTCTATCTCTAAAATTCGCCCCTTTTTAGCAAATGATACCACCAAGCTCCTCATTCACTCCCTCGTTATTTCTCGCCTTGACTTTTGCAACTCCCTTCTCATTGGCCTACCTCTCCATAGGCTATCCCCTCTTCAGTCTATCATGAATGCTGCTGCCATGCTTATCCACCTTACCAACCGCTCAGTGTCTGCCACCCCTCTCCTCCAATCCCTACACTGGCTCCCAATCACCCAGCGAATTAAATTCAAAATACTAACCACAACATACAAAGCCATTCACAACTCTGCCCGAGCTACATCACCAATCTTGTCTCCAAATATCACCCAAATCGTCCTCTCCGCTCTTCTCAAGACCTCCTTCTCTCAAGCTCTCTCGCCTCCTCCTCCCATGCTCGTCTCCAAGATTTCTCCAGAGCCTCTCCCATCCTCTGCAACTCGCTACCTCAACCTGTCCGGCTATCCCCTTCTCTGGCTACCTTCAGGCGATCCCTGAAAACTCATCTCTTCAGGAAAGCCTATCACGTCTCCAACTAATCTACCACTTCCACCAGCTCATTCCCCACAGTTACAACCTTCTGTACCACCTGCCCCTCCTTATTAAATTGTAAGGTCTTCTGAGCAGGCCCCTCTTAATCCTCTTGTATTTTATTATGTTATAACTGTATTGTCTCCTTTTTATATTGTAAAGCACTGCGTAAACTGTTGGCGCTATATAAATCCTGTATAATAATAATAATATTGTTAAAAGCCAGCAGCTGCAGTATGTGTAGCTGCTGAATTTTAATTTTATTTTTTTGGGGTGGAACACTACTTTAATTTTTGTTTTAGGGTTGAATACTGCTTTAAACACAACAAATAAAATATCAATATTGCTTGAGATGTTTTCAGCATAATTTCATTTTCATCAGATGTGTGCCACAACAGTCAAGTGTCTGCGTGGCTAAATACTACAAGAATTGAGTGTGTATTACCTGGTTCATCTCCCAGCGCTGACACATCCCTGCTGTTTATATTATTGTATAATATTTCCGAGGAATGCATTTAAACACTACATAGCACAGAATGTGGCGTCAGATTCTTAGTAACACACATACATAGGCAGTGTCTAAGCTTCTTGCTGTGTCATGAACAATCAGTGAACGCGCTTCAACCCCAACAAAGGGTTTATTATGCCATTCCTTATTGGAAAGTATGGGAGGTGTAAGGCACTCGGATGAAGAGTACTACCAGACTAAGGTATTATAAGTTACTGAGTTGTGTGCTATAAATAGCACTGCCACCCAGGTACAGTCACTTACCAAATAATCTATGTACATATATTTTCTGCACCTCTCACTGCTCTGTGGATCATTTCCAGCTGGGGGGAAGGAGGAGGATGGATTCCTAAGCTGACAATGATGCAGAAAAGCACAGATCTGTGTTAGCCTCCAATACACTTAGAAATCTGTAGAATTTCCTATGTATACCTAATGCAAATTTAGAAGTGTCTTAATATTTATCCGCAAATAGCCTATGGTACCATTGTATTTATTGCCTACTGTCAGTTACTGAATGTCACTGCTGTTTGCATTATTTTAATCCAGTGCCTCCGTCGTGGCATTACAGTATGCAAGAATTATATATACATATATATATATATATAATCAACTGTCCTTGATTTCGAGGGACTGTCCCTGATTTGGAACAAAGTCCCTCGGTCCCTCTTTCCTCCTCATTTTCGTCTGATCTATATAGTTGTATCTAAAATGGACTATTTATATATCAAAAAGTGTTTCCCAGCGCTAAACCTTTCATCCAAATTCTAAATTGCTGCATTTGTAAATTTCAAAAGCCAGTATAAAGGAATAGTAGTGGTAAAAAAAGAAGCACTTGTGGGTTTAACCAGTCATTTTTTTCGTACAAGTCTCCTTTAAGGGGGCGTGGCAGGGGGTGTATCCTATGTCTACATACTTTTGCTAATAGGTGTCCCTCGTTCCCATCTCAGAAAGTTGGGAGATATGTATATATATTATAACCGTGATGGCGGTTCTGGCATCTGGCACCCCAGATGTTTTGGAACGACATTTCCCATGATGCTTCACTACACTGCCGAGTGCATGAGCATCATGGGAAATGTGGTTCCAAAATTTCTGGCGTGCTAAGGTTCACCATCACTGCATTATAACATTACATCAGGCAAGACTTCAGTTTTTGTAAATATATAAATGGATGTGTACCCCATCAAAGACGGAAGAATAACTGATTATAGAAGAATAACTGGACTGGGTATCCATGGGTTAAAAGGAGCACATTCCTATAGCCAGAACAACCAAATTTCACCTTTAAAAAAGTATTACATGCATCTGTCATACCTCCCAACTGTCCCTGATTTCCTTCTCATTTGTCCCTCATTTTGGTCTGATCTATATAGTTGTATAAAAAATGCACTTTTTATCTTTCAGAAAGTGTTTCCCAGTGCTAAACCTTTCATCTGATTTCTAAATTGCTGCATCTGTGAAATTCCAAAAGCCAATATAAAGGAATAGTAGTGGTAAAAAAAAGCACTTGTGGGTTTAACCAATATTGTTTTTTTGTACAATTCTCCTTTAAGGGGGCGTGGCAAGGGGTGTGTCCTATACCTGCATACTTTTGCTGATAGGTGTCCCTCATTCCCATCTCAAAAAGTATGGCATCTGTATTATGCTTTTATTCATTGTTTGCATTTTAGCCTGCAAAGCATTGTAACCAGGATCAGTGGGTTGCTCCTGCACACCATTCCTCCAACCCCAGATCCATACCAAGGCAAAGATTTTCAGTTTTGAAACTGGAAGTAGTATTAATGGACTGAGTGTGGCAATGTCTTAAAGTCTTGTGGACTTAAAGTGTTTGTAAATGCTTGTTTTTTGTTTTTTTAAAAATAACAAACACATCATACTTACCTCCACTGTGCAGTTTGTTTTGCACAGAGTGGTCCCCAACCTCCTCTTCTGGGGTCCCTCAACGGCTCTCGCGGCTCCTCCCCGCATCAGATAACTTGATAATTTGATTGACAGCAGCGGGAGCCAATGGCTGCGCTGCTATCAATCTATCCAATCAATGCATAGGATGCATTATGGTGAAAAAACACGAGGGTTTACAACCCATTTAAGGGTAGTACACACAATGAGAATATCGGGTAAATGAATGTCCATTTTTTACATGTTAGTCTTCATATCGAAAATTGATGTAATATATTGTATTGTATTTGTATTGTATTTTCGGATGAAAACTGTACTGATTAAATGAAAATCGCATATGTATCTATGTATATGGTATCATACGAAAATCATACATTTTTGTGTTTGTCCATTTGGGTCATTTCGGAGGAACTGTCGTAAACGGCTGTGAACTAACAATCATACTATCGTACGATCGCTTTGAAAGTAGTATGTGAATGTAGCCTGCGACCTCCTGCTCTGGGATGGCAGGTTGGCAAGCCCAGATTGCAGGTTGTCGACCTTCAATAGCACCGGCTCCTGTCACAAGCGGAGTGATACCAAATACACTCTGCTTGGGAAAGCAACAGCTGGCGATACCTGAATGGAAGACTTATTAAAGGTAAGTTTATTACTGAAATCACAGTGTATATAGGGCATATCTGTTCTGCAGTGGTTACTGGGCTGCTTTCAAACTGATCCCGAGGTGCAGCACAGTGCACCTGCGGGTTACCTGCAGTGAGCTATAGACTTTTATTACTACCTGTGGATTTGTTAAGCTTTCAGAAAGTGCACCAGCCTTAGGCCCTTTCACACGATCGGTCTGACCTAATCGAACCCTCCATTTACCCCCACTTACCTCCAATCTGATCCGCTAAAAATAAAACAGAAGGGGATCTGTCCCCTTCTGTCTGGGTGGATTGAATTGGCGGGACCATAGAGTAGAGGTGGCTGTGTCTGCTCTGCATATGCAGCGTGGACACACATCTGTCATCCATCCGTTACGCTCATTGTGGCCCGCAACCAGTTACCAAGACGCTTTAGTGGCCCTCGCTCTTCAAAAGGAAGGGTACCCCTGCTTTATAGTCTTTACATTCACAAATTCAAAATGAAACAATTAAGGACCAAGCCTATTTCTGACACTTGTTCACTATATAAAATCAGTATTTTTTGCTTGAAAATTACTTAGAACCCCCAATCCCCCCAACGCAGCGGTCTTACAAATGCAATTATTTTGGAAAAAATACACTTTTTTAAATTAAAGAATATGAAAACAGTAAAGTGTGTATAATGTGAAAGATGATGTTACACCAAGTAAATTGATATCTAACATGTCATGCCTTAGAATTGCGCACACTTGTGGAATGGGGACAAACTTTGGTACCAAAAATCTCCATAGGCGACGCTTTCAAAATTAGGTTACCAGTTTAGTTACAGAGGATATCTAGTGCTAGAATTATTGCTCGCGGCGATACCTCACATGTGTGGTTTGAACACCATTTACATATGTGGGCGTGACTTGCGTATGCATTCGCTTCTGCGTGTGAGCTCAGAGGGATGGGGCGCTTTAAATTTTTTTTTTAATATTTAGATTACTTTTTATTTTGACACTGTCCATTTAAAAAAAAAAAAAAAAGTTTGATCACTTTAATTCCTATTATAAGGAATGTAAACATTCCTTGTAATATAAATAAGCAGGACAGGGCCTCTTTAATGTGAGATCTGGGGTCAAAAAGACCTCAGATCTCACATTTACACTTAAAAGCAATAATAAAAAAAATAATTTTTATTTTGCAAAAAAAAAAAAAATGTGCCCTTTAATATGATGGGGATTGGCATCATATTACATGTTACACTATAAGTAGGTGGAATGAGCTTTAAAACTATTTGCAAATGTTTTCTATGCTAATCAAAGGGATGAAAAATGATTTCAATAAACATAGTTTTATCCATACCATTGGTTAAAGCGGCCCTTTAGTCATTCTACAAAAATTGAAAAAGTCAGCAGCTACAAAAACTGTAGCTGCTGACTTTTTATAAACAGACACTCACCTGTCTGTTTGCAAAAGTCATTTCCAATATTTTAAAATCTGTACTTTCAATAAAATAATGCCTGGCAACCCTGACAAAAAAAATTCCTTCTATAGGTACCTTTTGTTAAAGAGTGACACTCCCTGTATCCTAATCATGCTCCTCTATTATCACCCTGTTACGTGGGTTTCTGATAAAGACCAAAAGTGGTAATTTCAATCAATTTTAAGCAGGCATGGTCCGCCATCTGGTGTCACCCTCCGCTTACCCACTACATGCCATAGACCGACCACCGAAGAACATGCATGTAGACAGGAAGTGACGGTAGGAGATCTGCAGCACTGAATTACAACAAAGGGTAAAAAAAAAAAAAAAAGATAAAAACTACTTTATTTATTTTTTTTATGATATACAGTGCTCTAGCAAAGTACATTTAATCCATTTAGGGTTTACTATTACTTTAAAACGGGGGTCTTGAAATCCATGAGGACCATGTCGGCATGGAATATGTACAGCTTATACTTTATATTCTCCTTTCTTCTGAAAACACCCTGGGAGGCTGGCTTGCCTGTGATTCAGATTAGTTCTCGAGCCATTAGACGTTACATCACACACGTTACAATCTCAATCTGTATTCTTTGTACAATATCCTTTAGATCTACCAAAACTATGTGCAATCTCTCACTGCACCCAAGATGTATGTCATCTGCATGGTTTTTAAAGTACACCATAATATGTTGGCTCTACGTAAAACAGGAAATTGTACTGTGGCTTAAGGTTATCATTCACACGTATGTGATTTGACCACATATTATGCACTGACAAATGTATGTATTGCAGCAGTGTAAAGGATCTTTTTATTGTTGACTGGTTGACTCCCAACCCTGTGAATTACAAAAAACTACCCTTGCAGTAGCATACGCCCACTCCCCACTGCAAGGGTTTAATGCTTGTTAATTTATACTTAACTTAAGCCAATCCATATTTGGGCAGGCTGGTTGTACCCAAGTCAATCCATTGATTAGCTTGGGTACAGCCAGCCCGTTTTTCTACATGCAGTTACTGCCGGTGGATATAGCTGCTAGCAGTAGTCATTGTGTTCTGCTGGCAGGGAAAGCTCCTTGCCAGAAGAACACAATAGCACTGCAGTTCAGATTCCCCATCAACACTCATTGTGTTGATAGGGGAATTGAGTCATTTTACAGGTGGAAGGAAAGAAAATCTTACAATCCTTTACTTCTTGCTCTGGCACCCTCCTCTACTCCATCTTATGGGGGTCTTTTGCTGTTGTCATGTACAAGGCAGGATTATTGGCCCTGCATTATACTTGATGACATCATCCTGGGACTGTGGTCCAGAGTGCCTTACAGAAGAGGCAAGTAAAAAGGTAAACTTTATTCCCCCTCTCTAGAGTTCAAGAGCATTTACACTTTGTAGTGTGGGAGGGTCCCACTGAAGGGTAGTTTTTTTTTTTAATTGCTGGAGTTGGGCCTTATTAAATACCTATAATAATAAAATAAAGTAAAGTTGAGATTTCCATAACTTAAGTGTGCTTTTTAAGACTCGACAAAGGCTCATGTACATGGGTGTTTTACAAGGCTGAGCCTAGGTTCACATTGGAGCGATTTGGCATGCGATATCTCAAATCACAAGCCAAATTGGTGGCTATTGCCGGCAATGGCACTGTCCGAATTGGTATCGATTCCCAAAAGTAGTTCCTGTACTACTTTTGGCAACTTCGGGGTTGATTTGCATAGACATCGGTGCAGGAACCCGCACAGATGTCTGTCAAATCTCCCCTGAAGTCGGACTGCATTTCCGGGGTTGAAATCATGCGAGTTCAGCTGAACTTGCTCGGCTTCTAACCCAAAGCAATGTAAACCTGGGCTTAATGTGTGTTTAAAACACATGTCTAATGTTGGTCACCAAATACCCACTGACTACGATGATCTAGTGTGGATGGCAGTTCAAAGGCTGCTTTTTGAGACCCCTTTCACAATGGGGCCGCTGCTGCATTAGCCAGGGCGCTTTTAACCCCAAAAAAGGGGTTAGAAACTCTCGTTTTGCTGCGCTTTCAGAGCATTTTTAAGGCGCTTTGAAAGCGCTGCCCATTCATTCCAATGGGCAGGGGTGTTTTGGGAACGCTCGCTGTATAAAGTGCCCTCAAACCACCCCAAAGATGTTGCTTGCAGGACTTTTTCTAATGTCCCGCAAGCACACCGCCCGGGTGTGAAAGCATCCGTTGCAATGAATGGGAGGCAGTTTTCAGGCGCTTTACAGGCACAATTTCTAGTGCAAAAATGCCTGAAAACTGCCTCAGTGTGGAAGGGGTCTACCTGCTTTGCATTGCATGAGATGCAACAAGTCCTATGGAGGTACTTTGAAATTGCGGGCAAAGCAGGTTTCATGCAGATTTTACTTTTCAAATGCTGCGTTTTCCATTTGAATGTGTGGGTTTGAGCAGCACTAACTTGGTATGGTAAAGGCTGCGTTTGACAAGAACGTCTTAACCCTAACAGTACATGTTTTCTCACTACCAAATAGGGGATAACTGTACATGCAGCAGTTTTAAAGTTGTTGTAAAGGCTATTTAGCAAAAAAATAAATAATAATAAATATGTTATACTTATGTGCTCTGTGAAATGGTATTGCACAGAGTGGTCTCTTAGCTTCTCTCCTGGAGTCCCCCACTGGTGCTAGAAGACAACTGAAAAGTATGCAGAGCTTGGAAGGTCTTTAGGCTACCTTAACTCCTGCCTTTACAGTTAATGGTATTAAAATGTTAAGCCTTGTGGGCGAGCTGTCAAATATCCATCAAGCTGGACCATAAACTCATGTGCACAAATGCACTCAACAGATTTGCCAACATGGCAACCAATATACGGTAGGTACCCTAAAACGGAAAACAGTCAGGACACAACAGGCTTATTTTGATTCCTCTTTACTGAACTGAATTCAACCACTCAATATGTTAGTAGCAGCTGCTGTTTGCACATCGTCATTGCTTTTGTCTATGCTTTACTGAATTAAACTAACCATAGCCATTAAATAGTGGATGGCCTGTGAACGCATGATTCAATTACCAAACAACATGGTAGCATGATCCCAGGAAACAATAATAATTAGCTTGGGAACCCGGTCTGGAGTTTTTCCACACGTTTGGTAGGTCGAGGGTCTCCTCTTAGATATCAAAAACACAGAAGTCCAATCCAGCCGAAATTGCCCAGACTGGGCGATAATCAGCTAATGTCTAAAGGAGTTAAAGTGGAATCCCAGCTCTGTAAGAGTGCATCCTGATAACAGTCCTTTATTTTCAAAATATGTATTTTTCTTTGCATGTATGCAGCAATCCTCTGAAGGTCTTAAGGTGGCCATATAACTTCGTTTTTTTCAATCAGCCAGTGGGCTGATCAATAAAAAAACAGAGGGATTCCTCCTTCCTCACAAGTGAGGTGGATAGAGGAATCCTCCACACTGGGACATTGTATTACACTGATCAGTGGCTGCATTATTCCAACACTCCCTTTCAACAATCTAACGATCAACGTTTGTTGAACGGAGAGGGGTGTATATGGATCAAAATGTGGCCAGTCCCTGCTAAACCAGCCTAAGGCTCGATTCACACCTATGCATGTTGCTTTTGAGCGTTTTTGGAAGTTTTTTTTTCATGCTTGCCACGTTTTTGAGCAGCGTTTTTGTAGCGTTTTTGCCGCGATTTGCGTTTTTTTTTTTTTTTTTCATTTTTTTTTACAGTCTTAAAAAAAATAAAAAAAAAAAATAAAAAAAAAAAAAGGCAAAAACGCACCAAAAACGGTGCAAAAACGGTGCACTTGCGTTTTTGATGCTTGTCCATTGAAATCCATTACATGCAAAACGCTGCTTTTTGCATGAAAAAAAGTCCCCGACCCTTTCCAAAAATGCAGAGGTACAAAAAGGCATTGATGTGAACATGTTCCATAGGAACCCATGTTAAAAAATTCCCGTGCATTTCTGCAAAATGCATCAAAAAACGCGCTAGTGTGAATGGAGCCTAAGGCTCCATTCACACTAGCGCGTTTTTTGATGCATTTTGCAGAAATGCACGGGAATTTTTTAACATGGGTTCCTATGGAACATGTTCACATCAATGCCTTTTTGTACCTCTGCATTTTTGGAAAGGGTCGGGGACTTTTTTTCATGCAAAATGCAGCGTTTTGCATGTAATAGAATTCAATGGACCAGCATCAAAAACGCAAGTGCAGCGTTTTTACAGCGTTTTTTGCCGTTTTTTTTATTTATTTATTTTTTTTAAACTGTAAAAAAAAAAAAAACGCAAAAACGCTGCTCAAAAACGTGGCAAGCATGACAAAAAAAACCTCCAAAAACGCTCAAAAGCAACATGCATAGGTGTGAATCGAGCCTTAGGCCTGATTCACACCTATGCATTTTTAGAGCTTTTTGCATATTTGCACTGCAGTTTCCATGGTTTCCTATGCAACACCTTCTGTAGTGCAAATCAGCAAAAAGCATTAAAAATACATAGGTGTGAATCAGGCCTAAGGTCCATCTATGGCCAGTTGTATTCCTTGTTTGGGCTCTAGTATACTTCCGGCTGTGCAACATTCAGTATTGCACAACCATTTCTTGTCTGGTGTCTGACGAATTCACACCCCTAACCCCCTGCTGTGTTCATGCCCCACAGATGAGCTCATGCTTCCCCCCATACCTCCATAGCACATTGGCTTCTACTTTGCAGTATTAGGATCCTTGGTTTGAATCATGGCCAGGACATGGTCGGCATGAAGTTTTCATGTCCTCCCTGTGCTTGTGCAGGTTTCCATTTGGTACTCCTGTTTTCTTCCACACTCCAAAGACTTGTTTGTAGATTAGGGGTGCATTCACATTTGCAAATGCACCAGAAGCACAATTACATGTGTGAACCCCAGCAGAGGTTCCCGCGATTAGCTGCAAGAGGCAACCCCATTAAAGCAATGGGAGGCTGCAGGCCCTCGCAGCTAATTGGGCCCACCAACATGCAATCGCTCAGGCAGCAATCAAGTGCAAGTGCTTGGCCCTGGATGCTGGTAGTTTGTGTTTAGGCCCAATCAAAAACTGGTTTCTTGAACATGACAATGAGGTCACTGTACTCCAATTGGCTCCACAGTCACCAGATCTCAATCCAAAAGAGAACCTTTGGGATGTGGAGGAACAGAGGATCCGCATCGTGAATGTGCAGCCGACAAATCTGCAGCAACTGCATGATGCTATCGTGTCACTATGGAATGTTTCCAACACCTTGTTGAATCTATGCCATGAAGAATTAAGGCAGTTCTGAAGGTAAAAGGGGTCCAACCTGGTACTAGCAGGGTTTACCTAATAAAGTGCCCGGTGAGTGTGTGTGTATATGTATATATATATATATATATATATATATATATATATATATATATATATATATATATTGGCTGGAGCTCTTCTTTAACGTATTTTTCATTTACATTTTTTATTGTATCAGCAGGTAGCTCCTTGTAATAACTGTTTTTCCACATCATTAACTCTTCTACAATTAAAAACGATTGTCGTAACATAGAGAAGTCAAACAGAGAACTTCAAAGCTTTATAATTGAACAGAGAGACCTGTTCACACATGATATTACATCACTGACACGCAGACCAAGCACAGGATGATGCCTGTGTGTACAAGGCACTGGGATTAACCTGCAACAGAGCTGCAACACTGGTACACTGTTAACCTATTCAAAAATAGAGCTGGTGACAGCCAAAACACAATCAATTCATTACAGGGAAATAAGATGAATTATACCCTGTGCAGGGAGGAGTGTGATGAGCAACTGAGTGAGACTTGTTAACAGGCAGACTCTCCAATTAATATGCTCCAACACCTTTAAACAGAGGACAGATGATAGTGCCGCTGATGATACTGTAGGATGTGGAGCAGTAATTGTCACTTAGCCACTTAACTCCCTGTTGCATCGCTCACTGCTCATTGTGGATTTATCTCTTAGCCAATTACTGCTGTCATTTGCATTTCAATGCCCGCAGTCAGGAGGCAGCACCGTGTCAGGGACTAGAGCAGGGATCTCAAGTAGAGGGGATTGTATACAGCTCTGTCAATTCACAAGGGTGGGTATGTTTTACTACCACACAACAGGACATAAGGACGACTGTACTTTGCAATAGGTCTCATCTGCATATCTGCTGCCTGAAATATTACGGTTATATTTAAAGTGACACATCATTTTATTTATTTTTTTTAATTAAAAAAAAAAAAATAGGGCAGACTCGATGGACTGCCTTGTCTTTTTTTCTGCCATCACTCGCCTGTGTTTTTGACAGGATTATTGTTTCCTTTTATTCATTCTTAATTAGAGTTTAGTAATATATTAATCATATAAATATACACATGTTACCACCGGATATAGCTACAGAACATTCTCACTTTTTCACTGTATGTGTACCTTGTACAAAGTGTCATTTCTAAGACAAGATAAAACAATTACTCTGTTAAAATCAGAAATGTTATAGTGTGTAAACCCATAACAAACATGTCATACTTACCTGCTCTGTGTAATAGTTTTGCACAGAGCAGCCCTAATCCTCCTCGTCTCTTCTGGCCCCTCCCTCCTTACGACTGCCCCCACAGCATGCAGCTTGCTATGGGGGCACCTGAGCCAAGCTGCAGCTCCGTTTATCCATTCAGACACGGGGCTATGGCGCCAAGCTGCTGTCTCAGCCAATGAGGAGGGTCCTGGATGCCCATGACAATCCTACAACATCGCTGGATAGAGAGAGGTCTCAGGTAAGCATTAGGGGGGCTGCTGCACACAGAAGGCTTTTTATCTTAATGCATAGAATGCATTAAGATAAAAAACCTTCTGCCTTTACAATCACTTTAATTTTAGCATACACAAACACAATGGGGTTGATTTACTGAAATTGGGAAGTGCAAAATCTGGTGCAGCTGTGCATAGCAGCCAATCAGCTTCTAACTTCAGCTTTTTCAATTAAGTTTTGACGAAAAACCTGGAGCCCTGGTTAACACTGATGCGATGCATTTCCCTCCATCGCATAGCAATTGCACGGCGTCCATGAGATCTGCTGCAGATGTCAATGTCAGATTAACAGCAGCCGAAGCAGATTGCAAAACAAAGTGCGATTGACAGAATCGCATCGCGTGGATGTGAACACCCATGTGATGGGATTCAGGTGCGTAAAAAAAGGGTCTTGCACCATTTTGGTGAGGATGCGATGTGACAAAATACAAAATGTATGGCTCAAATCGCACCACACACACACTAGTAAATCAACACCAATATGTTACCCAGTTTTTAGTAAAATATAAAAGGTGGGATTAGGTCGACTAAATGCCAATGAACTCTGATAAAGAAAAGGTACCCAAAATTGTCCATAGATGACGCTTTAAGGGCCTTTATAGGCCATCAGTTTACAAACAACTGTGAATAATGGCCATAGAACTACTGCTCTCACTCCAGCATGTGTGGCAATATCAAATATGCAAAGGGCAATCAGCATTTTTGTATGTATGCGCATTTACATTCATATGTGTGTGCACATGGGGGCAAGGGGATTTAAAGTGTTACTAAACCCACAGCAGTAAAATCAGTCTGTATATGCAGCATAGCATGCTTGTTATACTCACTGTGGAACTTAAGGGGTTAATCCTCTGCATTGTGTAAAAGGCCTATTTTATCTTGTATGCATAGATCCTCCCCTCCTGAAATGTCTATCTGGGGAAAGCCAGATAACACAGGCAGGGTAGCCGACCTGCACATGCTCAGTTGTGTCTTTTATGCTGGAGAGAACAATTTCATGTTCGCAGAGCTAGCAAGGTCACATGATATTGACATCACACATGGGGGCGTGTATACAGGCTGAAGTGGAAATTTCCTCCTTCCTGAACTCTCAGCACTGGAGAAACTGGGCAGTTTATCATGTAACTGTGGTATACAGATCATCCAAAAAGATATATAGTGGCAGTATTTTAATGAAAAAAGAAGATTTATAAGCTGTGGGCACTGTGGGGGGGGGGGGGGGGGACTATTTTCATATTACTGGGCTTAGTAACACTTTAAATATTTACTTAGTTTCTTTGTTTTTTTAATGCTTTTCAATTTTTTAAACTTTTTTTTTCTACTTTATTACTATTACATAGGGGGCTGACAAGGAGACACCAAGGATCTATTAGATCCCTACTGTCACCTTCGCACCCCACTGAGGTTGATCAAAAATAGAGCTGTTTTTTTCTGAGTATCTGGTATCAAAAAGACGTAATGAAAAATTGGATCGTCTAATAATGGCATTTGTCAGTTTATCATGATAAGAGCATTCCCTTTAGCTGTTGGTCTATGCATGGCTTGGTTAGCGTGGAGATCATTAAAAAAGAATAGCTTAAACTCCACATTGCAATCATCCTAAAAATGCCTGTATCAACATTCTAAATTGCTTCTTTTTTTTTAACTGAGCAAGCCATGTTTTTAAACTCAGTCAAGAAAAGGCAAAATAATCTGCAAGAACAAAGATGGAAAGAGGCTTCCTTTCCAGCTACACTTCCTTCCTGTTTCTAATTTTGCCTCTGAAGCATCTACAGTGTTTACACTCAAAGTTCCGTTAACCCAGGAGAGGCCTGCAGCACAAGCAGATTTTGAAATGACACCCGACTTTTTTCCAAGAAGTTTCTCGAGATGAATAATGTACAACATTTATCATTTCGTTAGCATATTGGCAGACGGGCTCCTTCTCATCTGTCTAGTATTAGACCTGTAATAAGCGAAGCTGGCTTGGGAGCAATCATGCCATCATTACACTGGGTGCGTTTGTTGGCTCTGATGACTCGGTGACAATTTTGGGAAGCTGGTGTGCAGGAGACCTATCAAATGTACTGACTAAAGACATCTGTCATTCTTTTGTTTTAAAGATGAAAGTGTAAAAAACACAAAAGGAAAAGAGTCAAATCCAATAAGAATGTATCAGTCATGTGTCAGGCAATTGATTGGGCAAACAGAAATCTGTCTAATTGCTGCATATAAACATTACAATATAATATAATATAATATAATATAATATAATATAATATAATATAATATATATTAGCCTTTTTACCTACCATGCAGTCCTAAAATTTACACAGCTCTGCCAAACAGCACAGTTCTCTCTGGCAGGACAGGAAACCAGGTTTTTTTCTCTGTTGCATTTAAAACATTTACAGGTCTTATCTTTCCCTTCGTTTGTGATGGATAGTGGAAGGAGAACAGCAGTCTGACGAGTGCATTTGTCTGTCACTTTTCCCTCTCCTCCTATCAGCATGTCCCTTGTTAGCACATGAGCACTGGAGAACACCTCAATGGCTCCTTGTGATGCTTCTTCTCTTCTAGTTTGAGCTCAGCTTTATATGGGTTTGAAAGAGGTTGATCCCTGGCCAAAATTTAAGTAACTACAGTACCATTTACAAAAATAATTGTAATGATATGTGTTGCACCGATACCGGTGTCAGTGCTGATACTAAGCATTTGCAAGAGTACTTAAATAAACATTTACACAAGTACTTGTACTCGTGCGAATGCTCCAATACTGGCACCAATACCTTCAAGTCCACAGACTGCAAGACCTGGTTCACATATATGCGTTTTTAACCGCATCCGATTTGCATGACATGTGAACCTGCAGCCTTTACAATGGAGCAGGTTCACATATGTGCAGCAAAGAACAGAGAAGCACACCGCTCCAGGCAAACTCAGGTGCAGGATGGATCACAGGTGCAGACCACGGCTCACCACCACGGAAGACAAACAAGACAAGGAATTGGGTTGTGAACAAGCAAGCTATCGCTTGTGAAACGTCTACCATTGCCTGTATCTGTCTGACCCTTTTTTGACAATAAAGATGACATCGAGATAATTTGGAGTTCCAGTGTGCGACCAATTCCTTGTCTTGTTCACATATGTGTAGGCCGGCCACAGCACATTCTTAAAAAGAGTCCGGTACGATTTTGAGGACAGTTCAGGTGCAACTTCTATTGTCATACAGTTTGAGAATTCGCACCTGAATCACACCTAAAGTCGCACTGGAGAGGGCTGAAATCCCGCTGTCAAAACTGGACGGTACATGAACCCAGTCTGGCGCACACGTGAACCCAGTCTAACCAATGCCTTTATGGAGAGAGACGCAGGGGGACGTTGCGCGAGGGCGCAGCAGTGTGAGACATGTCATCCGCACCGCAGAAGCTCTGGCAAGTGCTCTACACCACCAGGGCAGAGGCAGATAAGCTGGGCATTATGTGTAAACAATAAATACATCCAAGGCAGAACAGATATTGGTAATTGGTATTGGTGAGTACTCGAGAACAAAGTATTGTATCATACTCAGTCTTAAAAAACTGGTATCGGTGCATCCCTAGTAATGATCTTTTATAAAATACAAAACTGTATTTTATAGCTGCCTGGAGTTTAACTATACTGTATATAAGTATGTATAATGCAGCACCACTGCAATGTGAGCAGGGATGGTATCACACCTGGTTTGCTTATGCAGCGGACTTTGAACGGACTGGTCCGACAGACCAAGTCCGGCGGACAATCCGATCATGTGTGGGCTTCATCGGACCTTCAGTGGACTTTTTCTGTTGAAAAGTCTGACGGACTTTAGATTTGGAACATGCTTCAAATCTTTACGTCGTAACTCCGCCGGACCCAGAAATCCGCTCGTCTGTATGCTAGTCCGACGGACAAAAACCGACACTAGAGCAGCTATTGGCTACTGGCTATCAACTTCCTTATTTTAGTCCGGTGTACGTCATTACGTACGAATCCATCGGACTTTGGTGTGTGATCGTGTGTAGGCAAGTCCGTTCGTTAAAAAGTCCGTTGGAAGTCCGTCAAAAGTCCGTCAGAAAGTCCGTCGGACCAGTCCGGTCGAAAAGTCCGCCTGTGCGTACGCAGCCTTACACCTGAAATCATTGTAAGGGCAAATTCTGGTGATGGTATGCACCCAGTGGTCCTGCTGTCAGAATTCCAGCAGTCAACAGCAGGCAGTGGTAGAGGAATTTGGTGGAATCTACCCCAATTAGTTTAGATACAACTTACATTTTTTCAGGGTTTTCTTTGTTGAACTGATGGCACATATATCCTTACTACATTTCCATCTTGACAAAAGACCAAAGTGACTAAAAAAAGTGTTCATATGTGAGCTAATTATTTGGAAAACTTCTACACCCAATCTATAATGTATTATGAATGCATAAAGTGCAAAAGTCCTTGCAACATTCAGTAAATTAACTGCATCTGCCTGGATAGGTATGACCGCTATACAGCCATTGCTTTTATCCTCTGCATGGTCTAAAAGTTTGGTTATGGAAGCCAATGCTTAAACAGAATTTTCTATGCCACTAAAGATGTCCATGTGGTGCACCCCCCCCCCCCCCCCCCGGCCATGGTTTCAGGGCAGCCCCTCTTAAGCAGATAAATCAATTTTCTTTCCTTCCACCATGGGTGGAGCTATTGTGTTCTCCCATGGGGAGGGGGGGGGGGCACGGGATCTGGGAGAACACAGTGATTATTGCTATAGCCGTTGGCAATGTTCGCATGCAGAAATCCAACATGCTGGTTGATTAATGGATCGACTTGGGTACATTCAGCCTGCCCACAGATGGTTTGAATCCCAGCCTGTACAGCAGGGACTGACCGAGATTTGAACCATCTACTGTCGGCTTTACTGTGTTCCATGAGTGTTGCTTCTCAGTGTTCTCCATTCTCCATGAGTGCCGTCTCAGTTGACTTCATGGCCCAGTTCCTTGGATAATTTAGAAAAATGCATACGAGAATGATTTGCATGTTCCAACCGCTATCTTCAGAAATCCCCCTTTGCTCCTGTTAATGATTGTGAGAGAACAATCACATGTTCCAGCCTATTTGTAAAAGGGCTCTTTAATTGAAGCTTTAGCAATCTCTTTGTTAGTCCACTCGAAGTCACAGTCTAGAGATCAGCTCTTGCTATACTTGTTTTCAGACTTACTACCTGTGTGTGAGTCATACCTTTCATGCATTTGTACACATTTGTTGTACATCTGCCTTTACACAAAGGTCACAGTTCACACAAGATGCAGCTTTGATAGGAAAACGAAAGTAAAAAAATAATGAAAGTACCCGCTTTTCGCAACGTCCTTTTGCATGTACCTATTCTGAAGACATTAAGAGGGATCCAGTGTTCATTGGCATGTACAGTAAAACCTTGGTTTGAGAGTAACTTGGATTGAGAGCGTTTTGCAAGACAAGCTAAATTTTTAAATAAATTTTGACTTGATTAACAAGTAATGTCTTGATATACAAGTAGCGTCCTGTCACAACTGAGTATAAAAGAGAAGAGAGGCACCTCTAAATGTAGCAATATGGTTATATTTGATAAAGGTACAACATTTAGCAACTCACATGGTTGATGATTAAAACAGAAACATCTAAGTATGCAGAAATCCGGGGTAAACATAAACCACATAGACCATCCTCCTTCATTAAATGTAACCATATTACTACACTTTAGAGGCGCCTCTCTTCTCTTTTATACACTGTAGTACCTGCTGGGTTTTGCTTCTAATCCCCTTGTGGAGGCTTCCATTTGTGGATGGACATTTGATGGTTGCACAACCTATCACATTGCTATAATCTTTATATATGGACTATAAACTGAAAGACTTATAAATAAATGGTTGTGGAACGAATCGTCTGAGTTTCCATTATTTCTTATGGGGAAATTCGCTTTGATATACAAGTGCTTTGGATTACAAGCATGTTTCCGGAACAAATTATGCTCACAATCGAACATTTTACTGTACTTGTTCTGAAGACATTTAGAGAAATCCAGTGTTCATTGGCGTGAACTTGGTCTGAAGACACTTAGAGGGATCCAGCGTTCATTGGCGTGTACTTGGTCTGAAGACATTTAGAGGGATCCAGTGTTCATTGGCATGTACTTGTTCTAAAGACATTCGATGGATCCAAATTTGGCCGATCCCTGCTGATCCAGACACATTTTAATCCAACTATGCCCAGCTTAAAGTGGTTGTAAACCCTTACATACCCATTACTGTATACCCAGTGAAGGGTAAAAAAAAATGTTTTTACACTAATGTGCGCTAAACATTTGCATATGTACACTGCATTATATATAGCACTAATGCCCACGTCCCAGTAGCTAGTCCATGAAATTAGGAATAATATCATGATCTCTTCTTACTGCGAAAACACCCCACTGTGACAAATGACAACCTCCTAAGGCACTATCTTACAATTCTGTCAGGGTCATCCATGCATGTCAGTGGCAATGTTGGTTTTATCATTATATATATATATATATATATATATATATATATATATATTATAGCTTAATGCTCCAGCTGGGAGTCAGTATTGGCCCACACATAGCTTACTTCACAGTATTGTCTTTGACTACCCCAGAAGAAAAAAACAGAATGTTCTTTTAGGTTCATAATGTCATTATCAGCATAACAATGAGTATTATCTACCAGAAGGGATGGATGCCTGTCCAGCTTTATATTACTGGATTTACCAGTACAGTTTGTAAATTAAAGTGGAAGTAAACTCTGTTATACCACTTGTACCTACAGGTAAGTTTATAATAAGGCTTACCTGTAGGTACTGTGAATATCTTCTAAACGTGCACTGTTTAGGAGATATTCAGAGTGCATGTAGCCTGTGATGTCACCAGTGCATGCGCTCTGAAGGTCTGGCATACAGTGTCGGACCTTCAGAGCCTGTGCTGTAAACAGCGGCTCCAGCGCGCATGCATGGGAGTGACGTCATTGCACCCCCGGCCACTCATGTAGCCTGAGGCCACGGACCTGGAAGAAAGACCAGGGGAAAACAGAAGCCCTCTCAGCAGTGACAGCATGGTGCTGGTGGGCTTCCTTTTGAGGTAAGTCTCTCCTATGCGATGCATACTAGCACATTATGACATATGTTTTTTTTTTTTTCATCAACTGCAGTTTACTCCCAATTTAATTACTAAATGCTTCTGCCATTTATAAGCATTTTTTTCCCAAAACATTTCCCCTTTTTCGGCCTGAAAACTCCTCTCAAAAATCCACTTGTCAGGCTTTTTTTACTGTTTTCATAATGAAAATGAATATGAGTACCTGTTGATCCTGCCAGTGAAGCCAACCTAATGCAGTTTTCTGTGACAAGTAGCAATGTTGCACTTGTAGCAATGATGTACTTCTCCCGCATTTAGAGCAGAATTGCCACACACATTTAGGCTGCGCCTGCTTGCATTAAAGTGAGATGAAAAACTATGGCAGTAGAAGCAAATCACTACAATGCATGCGCGTGGGAGTCGCTGGTTACGGCGCGGGCATGCCGTTCCTTCAGAGTGCATGTGCCGGTGACATCACCGACTGTATCTAAAGTAAATATCTCCTTAATGGTGCACATTTAGGAGATATTTACAGTACCTATAGGTAAGCCTTATTACAGGCTTACCTATAAGTAAAAATCATAGATGGGAATTTACTCCCACTTTAAGATATACTGTATAGTTTTCATTCCTTAGGCCTCATGCACACTGAGCGTTTAGACCCTATGCCTCAGATTCTGGCATTTTTTGTATTTTTATGTGTTCCGGGCATTGGTTCCTGGGCACATATAGCCCTAAAGGTTAGTACCAATCAGTACAATATTCAGCAGCTGCATTTTCCAGCATTTCATAGATCTACAGGCTGCTGGCAGTGGGGCCTGGATGGTGCTCCAGAATCGAAGGCAGGGGGGCTAAATTCCCAGTGTTCATGAAATCTATGCATGAGTAATAGTGAATTCAAAGGACAGAATCCACGACAATTAGAAAGACAGACACACACATGCACACACAATGACATGCTTATATCTGTCACTCTTGACATCGGATGGATAAATATGTATTAGATTAGCCATAGTGAGCACAAATTGCACATTTACCCCACTCTTCTACCTATGCACAGACAGCTTAAAAATGTGCCTATGTTTTACAATATCATGCGTTTATGTGTTTGCCTAATAAAAGTAGTTTGAAACAGATTTCTTTCAGTAAAGTGAAAATAATCCCTTTGATTTTGCTTTACTTTTACATATACCACTTTTGTTATTATGTCACACTGCATTAATGGAGTTTGTACCTCCACCTGAGAGCTACAGGCGTGGATAATGTGTGCTTACAGCTCAATGTGATGGTTCTAACAACCTCAAAGAGAAGTTGCACTCATTTGAAGTTTAAAAGCATGTTTCCTAAAAACCTGTGCAATTTTTATGACAAATTTCATGCACCCCTATTGGGCCAAAATGAAAAAAAAAATTAAGTATACACAGTGGGCACCTGGCCTATATTACCAAATATATGTGTACACCCCTCCAAATTCGGGTTTTTCCAGTGGAGGGCACTGTAAATGCTACAGCATAATATATATTTAGAACAATTGTGTGCTACCTTGTAGCAACAGTTTGTAGAAGGCTATCTTCTGTTCCAGGATGACTGTGTCCATGTGAATAAAGCCAGATTCATAATGACATACGTTGACTACTTTGGCGTAGAACATAAATAACTGAGTAGTGTCCGTTTATAATTTTTTTGTTTGCACTAACATCTATATTTCAGGCTTTTTGAGTGTACCGTCTTCTTCAAGGTCCAAGCAGTACTATCATAGAATATTTTAGAGCATCCATT
The DNA here is from genome assembly GCF_042186555.1 of Aquarana catesbeiana. Lineage (NCBI taxonomy): Eukaryota > Metazoa > Chordata > Amphibia > Anura > Ranidae > Aquarana > Aquarana catesbeiana. The sequence continues at coordinate 719,303,160 of NC_133324.1, forward strand.
CTCAACCAGGGTTCCTTGGAACCCTGGGGTTCCTCCAAAGGTTGCTAGGGGGTCCTTGAGCTGTGGCTGATTGACCACCTATCTTAAGATGTCTGCATAGTTCTGGGGTCAACATCACTTGGTAGAGTCAGTTGCATAAAGCTAACAATCTTTTAAGTCATCCGTAGGGATTGCATTTTGACAACCACTGTAAGGGCTGCCTTATTCCGCATGACCACAAACGTAAAGGGCATTTTTTTTCAATGACACCCAATGAACTGGTTTTAGTAAGGGTTCCTCAAGACCTGAACAAGACTTCAATAGTTCCTCTGGGGTAAAAAGGTTGAGAAAGACTGTTTTAGAGTGTTAAGAAAGACTGAACTGAACTGCTGATTGCAAGTAAGGTCTTCACGTCCAGCATCAGTATCTGACCTCACAAATGATCTTTTGGCTGAAAAAGTACTCATTCCCACAGGATTTCTCACAAACCTTGTAGAAAGCTTTACCATAAGGTTAGGGCTTTTGTCACCACAAAAGGGGGCCAACTCCATATAAATGCCCACCATTCTGGAATGAGACATCCAGCATGCTCATACAGATGTCATGGCCAGGTGTCTACAAAACTTTTGGCCATAACACTGACAAGCCAGGCCAAAGCTATGTACACATATGTGCATCTTTTAACGTAAGTTTTCTTTGTCACATTGTTTGCCATTAAACAGTAATAGAGATGGGCCAAAGGCAGTGCACACAAAGGCCCCTTTCACATGCGCACTGTCAGGCTGTTGCGATCTGCGGTGGAATGCGCTGTCGGCAACTGCGCCCACAGTTAGCATGAATGGATATGTCGCTTCCCACATGCCTGTTGGAACAGGGTTTTTATACTAAAATCTCTTTTCACTGCATTGAGACCACATCCATTGGACGCATCCGCAGCAATGTGTATAGTGCTGCCCGGCGATCGTTGCCTGGTTTTTTACAGGTGGTTGAAGCAAGTAAAAAATGTACTTTAACCCCGTCTTTTAGACAGGGGCTATGTCAAACTAGACTCAGGCTTTCAGCAGAATCCCTTTTCAAACGGGCATGCAGGATGCAGCATATTCACTCCAAATCGCCAGCTACTCGCAGGCTAGCCAGTGCTGAGAATGCAATCCACCGCGGATTGCACATCAGCAGCTAGGCCCATGTGACAGAGGCCTAAGAGCAATACACCTGCAGAGAGTTGTTAGCAGTGCAATGCAAATCTTAAAAAGATTAAAATTAGGCTCTATAAATACATATAGGGAAATAGTAAGAAATTATCACCTTTCACAATGGTTTCAGTTTTGTGGCCAATGTGCTATTTACCCTCCACAGTTGTGTTCTGTATTATTGTATACTTGTTTTCTTGATTTCTATAGAGCCATCCTCTCCTGTGGTGTAGTACAACTTCAATGTTATAATAAAGTAAAGGAGTACTGTATACTTTTAAAAGGTCATTTCTTTCATACACAGAGCCATGTGGCAGCAGGATGAGAACAATCTAAAGTGGCTTCTTGCGGAATAAAGTCTTCTATCACACATGTGCCTTCCTTTCCCTTTATCCATCTTCAAAACAATTTAAATGTTTTTCTTGGCGGAGAATTGATTTGAAACTCCCTCCCTATTAAGAAGCTGATCGCTCAGGCTGCTGGAGTCAGCGACAAGCTGCTTTTTGCCTGTAAGCCAAGGGAAATAAAGTCCCCACCCACCTCTAGCCTGCATTAGGTGGTGACATTAAAGTTTAGAAAGGGCTAGCTTAAATATGAAGTAGGTTTTTATTCTTCATAATTTGTACAAAGACTTTTTGTGTCGTTCTTTTTTTTTCTTGTGGGAGAGGATACTGTATCTATACAAACTCGGTTTGCCTTTTCTGCATGCAGAAAAATCGATCGTAATGTACACAAAACAAGCAAAATAAACAGAAAACAGGATGAAAAAGTTGCACAAGTTTTTGTTTAAAGGGAAACTGTTCTGAGAGCAATATGCTAGCATTCCTACGATCTGCGCATAGAGCATAGAGGTGCATAGAGAACAGTTCTTGAAAATGCTAGCTAGTGAATCAGCATGACAGCCCAAGCTGTTTGCATTTTAAAGCTGGTCTTACATTGCAAATAGAGTGTGGATGGAAAAAATCTCCTGCTGTGCCTATTGTATTTTGACAAGCAGTCTTGCCGGCTGTCACAGCACCAGCACAGCGGCTGCCTCTGATTGGATGCAGCCACGTTTCCATTAACACTCCATCGATATTACAATTGAAGTATGTTGGGATGGAGGTGGCCAATAGGGCCACTTACTGAGCGAATTATGTCCAGTTCATCAGTAACGAGTGTATAGCCAGAAGGTATTTCTCTCTCTTTTTTTTTGTCATGGATATAAGTTTGGCAGAAAAACGCTGTTTGAGTGCCAGAAGGCATTAAAGATCTAGTGGGGGCTGAATCCTGCCTTGTGCCTAGTACACATGGGCCAAATGTTGGGAGACATCGGCCGGTTAAAAAAAAAAACACTTGGCCCGTGTGTATGTTAGCCAGTCTGACAGCAGAAGCTGACTTCTGTCCGACCTGCATGCTGGAAAATCAACAGCCAACCAGCACTCTCAGGCAATGGCAGAGAGTGCTGACCGAAGAGTGTTCTGACAGGGGGGCCGCCTGCTGGGTTGAACGAGAAAAACTATTAGTGTGTACCAGGCTTAAAGTGTTACTAAACCCACAACAGTAAAATCAGTCTGTATATGCAAAATAGCATGCTTGTTATACTCACTGTGGAACTTAAGGGGTTAATCCTCTGTATTGTGTAAAAAGGCTCTTTGATCCTCTATGCATAGATCCTTCCCCTTCTGCAGGGTCTCTCTTGCCAAGGCCAAGTAAGACACAGTGAGGGTAGTAAAGCTGCACATGCTCAGTTTGGTCTCTATTGCTGGAGAGAATATTTCCTTGTTGAGCTGAACTTTTCAGGTCACATGATATTGACATCACACATTTGGGTGTGTATACAGATCCTAAATGACAGCCCAGTCCCTCCCTCCTCCTCCATTCCCAGTAACTAAAAAAGAACACAGTGGATGGGATGTCACATCTTCAATCATGGATGATCCGCCTCCCATAACAGCATGAGGACACGGGGTGTAGTGGAAATCTCCTCCTACCTGAACACTCAGCACCCAGGCAAACCCTGCAGTTTATCATGTGACCATGGTATACAGATCAGCCAAAAATGTATATAGTGGCAGTTTATGAATGTAAAAAGATTTATAAGCTGTGGGCACTGCGGGGGGGGGGGGGGGGGGTTAGTAACACTTTAAGGCTGTAGACAGGCCATAGTTTACTGCTTCTGCCTGAATACAATAACCAGCAGTGGAAATTTCCTCCATCCACACTGTTTAGCATGGATGGGGGGATCATTCATTTTCCTCATTCAGCCATGAATGAGCTGTGTATGACTCAAATGATTAAAAATCAATTTTGAGGGGAGTTCTGTTTCAAACTTAATAGGAAATTGTATGTTTGGCACTATCCTGTTAGTAAAAGATAACTTGCACTTTAACCACTTTGCCTTTTTAAAGTACTACTAAACACACACTGTTTAATTTGCATTATCCTTTCTCTTTCTGTGAATGGATGGTGGCACTGTAATTATTTTAATTTAAAAAAATCCCATCTTTTTTAGTACCTTTTTGCTAAGCGATATAGAGATGTCACATGAGCCAACTCTTTCCCAGGCTGTCTGCAGGAGCTTCTAGTCCTCTGCTGCTGGTCATATGTTCAAAATAAAAAAGCAGCCTTTAAGATACAGAGTAAAAATAAATAATTAATATAAATAAACTATTTTAAATGGTCATACAAATATATATTTGAAAGCAAATCTTTATTTTTTTTTTGGGCAATAACATGTTGTGGGCGGATTTCTGCCAGTCACAGGTTGTGTCACGCCCCTCCAGTCTGTGTTTTGGAATAAGAGGGAGGTGAAGCCTCCATCAATCTACATGTAGTATCCCACCCCCATTGTGTTTAGCTGGTTAGTGGGCATGGAGGAGGAGGGAGGGAGTGGGCTGTTATTTACCACTGTGTATATGCCCACATGTGTGACTCTATAGTCACATGGGCTGCTCAGATACGATAGGGAGGAACTGCCCATCATAGAAACTCACTGAAAACTGAGCATGTGCAGAGATGCCAACACTGCTCTGCAAAATCCCCAACTGCATTGGGGACATGAACAGAAGGAGGAGATAGAGAACAGCAGGATCAAGCAGGTTTTTTGCAGAATACAGAAAATTAATCTCATAGTGACTGATGGGTATGAACAGCATGTAACACAGCATTTATTCATATTTATTATGATGTGGGTTTAGTGACACTTTAAAGAGGAAGTAAATTCTGCTATCCCTATTGCATTTTTCATCTCATTAGTTCTAAACACTTCTTTGTAATCTTTATATAGTATAATGTATGCAGTAACGGGTCTAACTTACTAATTTTCAGAAGTTAGTAAATAAATCATCGATAAAGCAGCGCCATCTTGGGTACTGTTTTCTGAGTCGGCTGTGTACATCATTTCCGCCCTCCCTGCTTTCCACTGCTGTAATCTTGCGCATGTGCGATAGTGTATTGCCAAGCCTCTTTCTCAATCCAAAAAAAAAAAAAAATCCAATAAGTTGATTTGTTCCTAATGCCCCTGAAGATGTCTGGCTGAAAGCTCCAGATGATTGCCGCAATAGGAGTCTCTATGCCCTGGTTTACTCCACTGTGTACTACGTCACACAGTCACAAGGGGAGATCCAGGAAGATGCCCAGTCTCGTGAGTCTTCACAGCTGAGCCACAGACACTAGAACACTATAATGCCGTGAATCACAACACGGGCAGCGCATGCGCCAGTGACATCAGCAAAAAAGGATGGATTGCAAGAAGACAATACAAGTAAGGAGACATTTACAGTCAGCGATCAGTAGCTTTAGTAGTGAGGATTAGAATGTACTGAAGTTGGGTTGGAGAGTGTACAACCACTTTAAGTCCTCATACATAATGGTGTGTCATAAAAAGATTAATATATACAGTTTTGTTGCAGTGAACTAATAATGCACAACTGTATGTGTTCCTAGTTTTCAGAACCTGCAGTCAAACTGATATACCAGTCACACAGTTCTAATCATGTTAACTTACTTATACTGATGCCCCTAAATTTTGTCAAGGCATCCAAAGTGTTATTGCAAATTTTTTAAAAGTACTTTAAACGAAGAATATGATGACAAAACTGCTAAGAATAAAATTCAGTGAAAAAGTAGGTCAATATGATCCCTATATCCAGATTGCTAAAATGATAGTACTCCTATTGATCCTTCAAGTAGAAGTCTCATCAGACTTTTTATTCTTTAATCCTATCCCCCTGGACAAAAAGTACATAAAGCACTTTGTCCCATTTCTCTAGGTAGTATTGAAACTGAGCTAGCCTGGCCAACAGCGCTCCCTTTCCCCCACCACTGTTCAACCACACAGCTCACAAGAAGACAAATGTGAAATGATAACTTATTGATGACGCTTGTCTCTAGAAGCAGACCCACAAGCCCCATCATTCAGCACAGCAAGGGAGAGGTCAGCACAGATTACATGCATAGTATTAAATGTGATTGCAGGTAAACATTCCCAGCACTCACAATAGTAAAGGATTAGTCAGCAATGCCGGAGCTGTGTAATCTGCCAGTTTGTACTAAACTATCTTCTGCGCGTACAATAGTAAAGGATCAGTCAGCACTGGCAGGGATGTGAATGGACAGACATCCCAATGGAATGTACACTATAAAATGGTAGTACTAAGGGGACACTTGGCATATATAATCATACAATGTATATAAACATAGAAACCAGAGTACTGTGTGCAAAGTAACAATATGAGAGAAGGGGTAGTAGTTACTGTGCTATAGCTCTTCCATTGGAACCTCCATAAATTGGGCTTCAGCATGGGGTGGAGCTGACAGTCAGCACAGCCATAAAGAGGTGTTTTTAACTCTCAATTGAGAATGGGACCAAGAGGTATATGCACTCAACAAGGATTTTAAGGTTGTGGCCATACTTCTTCATTAAATGTGATGTGTAGCTACACTGACAAAGAAAAGGCATGGCATTTAAGAGAGGGATTCCACACTTGTCTTTTATAGGGTATGAAAACCTCTGCTTATGCACATTCTTATTATATGCTGTGTTTAAATAACCCAGGCTTCCAAGTTTGCTTTCAGATTAACATTAGTAATCCGGTAGTACTCAGCAGTACTTTGTGTTGATTATAGTATCAATAATAAGTTCTGATTACATTTAGGTACAGAGAAGCTACTCATTTAATACATACTATTGTTTTACAGGCGGAGATATGATGAATAGCTTGGCAAATTCACTAAAAAGCACAACTGTCAATGAGGGTACAACACATGCTGCCTCCTTCATTTCACTCTCTTATCTGCTCCCTACTGTTTGCTTTATGCATGTTAAATACCCTTAATCCTAATCACACACTTCAACGGCAAATCCTCCCGCACTATGGAACACAGATGGAAAATAGTGGTGAAGGAGTCACAAGAATAGGCCTAGAATAACTCAATTAGTTCCTGTTCCTCGGGTTGGATCTCTAGTATATCCTCCCTGTGCTTGAGTTCTCAAGAGACCACAGACAAAGATGGTGATAAATGGCAACTGGATCAATCACACAATCGGACGCCTACACAATTTTTTTTTAACAGATAGGTATATATTTTTCTAAAACAATAAAAAGGTATGTAAACCGTAACAATGACCTTCTCTGATTTGGTCCCTTCTGGTAAGGCCCTGTTCACATCTGGCGGTTTGATTCTGCTGAGATTCCAAATGACTCTGCAATGCTGGAAAAACGCAGCACGCTGGTTTGGGTGGCATTCATTTTCAAAGGCACCTAAACACGGTGTGGTTTTGGCACGATGAATAGCGCTACAGTTGCGGCAAATTGCATTGCGTGAAGCTTATCGTCCAAAAGAAGTACCTGCTTCTTTTTGTGTAACAAGCTTTGCGCGTTGTGGTTTGCCGCGATTGCAGCGTTTTTTAGTGAGCCAAAACTGCATCGCGTTTAGGTGCCTTTGATAATGAATAGCACCCAAACAAGTGTGTTGCATTTTGCCAGTATTGCAGTTTGATCTGGAATCACAGGCAGAATAGGGGAGATTCCACCCTTGATTTGGAATCGCAGACAGAATAGGGGAGATTCTGCCCTTGATTTGGAATCACAGACAGAATAGGGGAGATTCTGCCCTTGATTTGGAATCGCAGTCAGAATAGGGGCGATTTCACCCTTGATCTTAAATTGCTAGATGTGAATGGGGCCTTAATATATGATTGAAATTGTTTTGTTATGTCTCTTGTATAAGAGATTTCATATGAGCTGACAACTTCCTGTGCTCTCTGCCTGTTCTGCGTTCTGTTACATTGTTCCTAGATATCACTAAGCACAGCAGGGAGAGGGGTAAGTGTTTGTAGTTCTTTCCTATGGTGACATTCACCATAGATAAAGTAAAGTGAATGAGCGTTGTCACCCTAGGACATGAAATGGCATCACCAGGGAAAAATAGAGAAAAGACTAATGCAGCTACCACACATACAGTGCCTTGCAAAAGCATTCAACCCCCTTGGCTTTTTACCTATTTTGTTACATTACAGCCTTTAGTTCAATGTTTTTTTAATCTGAATTACCGTATTTATTGGCGTATAACACACAAAGGCGTATAACACGCACATTCATTTTAAGAGGGAAGTTTCTGGAAAAAAACTTAAATTTTAAATAATGAACTTTGAAGTAAAATACGGGTCAGTGCCCATCTGCAGCCTCACCATTGCAGCCTGATCAATGCCCATCTGCAGCCTCACAAGTGCCATCAATGCAGCCTCATCAGTCCACATCAATGCAGCCTCACCATTGCCATCAATGCAGCAGCCTCACCATTGCCATCAATGCAGAAGCCTCACCACAGCCTTCAATGCAGCAGCCAAACCATTGCTTTCAATGCAGCAGCCTCAACATTGCCATCAGTGCAGCCTGATCGATGCCCATCTGCAGCCTAAAGGGGACAGGGAGGGGGTGGGATGAGCACCGACGGATTACATACAGTGAGAATCTCCTATGATAGACAGAACAGTGGTTCAATGGCGGCCTGGTTGACGGGACTTCCTATTACAGAGGCCACCAAGTAAACAGGAGATTCTCAATGTATGTAATTTGACGGCGCTCGTCCCGCCCCCCTCCCTGTCCCCTCCGAGGCAGCTAAAATTGAAGTATTGGCGTATAACACGCACACGCTATTTGCACCTGATTTTCATGGTGAAAAGGTGTGTGTTATACGCCAATAAATACAGTATATGTGATGGATCAGAACACAATAGTCTAAGTTGGTGAAGTAAAATGAGGAAAATATATACATAAAACTATTTTTCAGAAATAAAAAACTGATAATTGGCATGTGCGTATGTATTCACCCCCTTTGTTATGAAGCCCATAAAAAGCTCTGGTGCAACCAATTACCTTCAGAAGTCACATAATTAGTGAAATGATGTCCACCTGTGTGCAATCTAAGTGTCACATGATCTGTCATTACATATACACACCTTTTTGAAAGGCCCCAGAGGCTGCAACACCTAAGCAAGAGGCACCACTAACCAAACACTGCCATGAAGACCAAGGAACTCTCTAAACAAGTAGGGACAATGTTGTTGAGAAGTACAAGTCAGGGTTAGGTTGTAAAAAAATTATCCAAATCTTTGATGATTCCTAGGAGCACCATCAAATCTATCATAACCAAATGCAAAGAACATGGCACAACAGCAAACCTGCCAAGAGACAGCTGCACACCAAAACTCACGGACTGGGCAAGGAGGGCATTAATCAGAGAGGCAGCACAGAGACCTAAGGTAACCCTGGAGGAGCTGCAGAGTTCCACAGCAGAGACTGGAGTATCTGTACATAGGATGACAATAAGCCGTACGCCCCATAGAGTTGGGCTTTATGGCAGAGTGGCCAGAAGAAAGCCATTACTTTCAGCAAAAAACAAAATGGCACGTTTTGAGTTTGTGAAAAGGCATGTGGGAGACTCTCAAAATGTATGGAGGAAGGTGCTCTGGTCTGATGAGACTAAAACTGAACTTTTTGGCCATCAAAGAAAACTCTAATGCCCTGTACACACGGTCAGATTTTCCGACAGAAAATGTGTGATAGGACCTTGTTGTCGGAAATTCCGACCGTGTGTGGGCTCCATCACACATTTTCCATCGGAATTTCCGACACAGTTTGAGAGCTTGCTATAATCTGATCGTGTGTACACAAATCTGACGCACAAAGTGCCACGCATGCTCAGAATAAATTAAAAGACGAAAGCTATTGGCTACTGCCCCGTTTATAGTCTCGACGTACGTGTTTTACATTACCGCGTTCAGAACGATCGGATTTTCCGACAACTTTGTGTGACCGTGTGTATGCAAGACAAGTTTGAGCCAACATCCGTTGGAAAAAACCCATGGATTTTGTTGTGGGAATGTCCAATCAATGTCCGACCATGTGTACAGGGCATTAGTCTAGTGCAAACGCAACACATCACATCACCCAAAGAACACCATCCCCACAGTGAAACATGGTGGTGGCAGCATCATGCTGTGGGGATGTTTTATAGCAGTCGGGACTGGGAAACTGGTCAGAGTTGAGGGATAGATGGATGATGCTAAATATAGGGATATTCTTGAGCAAAACCTGTACCACTCTGTGTGTGATTTGAGGCTAGGACAGAGGTTCACCTTCCAGCAGGACAATGACCCCAAACACACTGCTAAAGATACACTTGAGTGGTTTAAGGGGAAACATGTGAATGTGTTGGAATGGCCTAGTCAAAGCCCAGACCTAAATCCAATAGAAAATCTGTGGTCAGACTTAAAGATTGCTGTTCACAAGCGAAAACCACCCAATTTGAAGGAGCTGGAGCAGTTTTGCAAGGAGGAATGGGCAAAAATCCCAGTGGTAAGAAGTGGCAAGCTCAAAGAGACTTATCCAAAGTGACTTGGAGCTGTGATAGCCACAAAAGGTGGCTCTACAAAGTATTGACTTAAGGCCCGATTCACACTGATGCGAGTTCATAACAAATGCGATGCGTCAAAAACACTTTAAATTCGAATGTCATCCCTAAAGTCATTGCTTTCAATGACGGTTGTTCACATACACTTGCATTGCGATTCCTCTACGAATGCGATGCGATAAAAAAAAGGGTCTTGTGCGAGTTTACTGCGTTGCGTTGCGAATTTAGTCTCCATAGACATCAATGTAAATCGTTCTTGAATCGCATTGACGGTTCACATATGTGCGAATTCGTCACCTCCAGCTCCTCCTCCACACTCTCCACACACTCCACAAAAACCAGGAAGAGAACAGAAAGTTTGGGTTCCATTGGCCAGGCAGAAATCGCAGTCACCTCCCAAAATGACAGCTCATTCCAGTAGAATCGCAGTAAATTCGCAACAAACACGTAATGAATTCGCAAAGAAGATTCGCAATGCAATCGGGTCAAAATCGCGCTAAATTCACAACGCATCAGTGTGAATTGGGCCTTAGGGAGGTGAATAGTTATGCACATTTACTTTTTCTATTATTTTGTCCTATTTGTTGTTTGCTTTACAATAAAAAAAAAAAAACATCTTCACAGTTGTGGACATGTTCTGCAAATTAAATGATGCAAATCCTCAAACAATCCATGTTAATTCCAGGTTGTGAGGCAACAAAACACGAAAAATGCCAAGGGGGGTGAATACTTTTGCAAGGCACTGTAGTGGCTGGTAAGGACTGGAAAGCTGCAATATATTGTGTTTTTTATTTTCTTGGGTTTAGTTGCTGTGGGGTACTCCAAATCATTGCTCTGTATATGTACACTTAAGTCCTTGTCAGATTGTGTCAGCAAGGTGTATAAATATCTCTGTTTCTTGAGAACTTGACAATATAGATAAGCCAAGAAGTGGAGTGATGGATGAGACAAGAACAAGTAATCCATAAGGTTAAAAGCAACCTAAAAACAACTAAGAGTAGCGGAATTTTCTATTTCTTAGTTTTTTTTTCTGAAAATGTGATTTGCTCGGCAATAGTGTTGATCCTCGATGTTCAGATCACTCTGAACCACTGACCTTGAACAAGCACTGGACAAATGAAGTCAGACTGAAGTCAGAACTACTTAAGTGCCTGCTGGTTCCAGGTCAGTGACAAAAGAACTGAAGATATTGGATCATCATGGCAGCCAGGCAACTAGCATTGTCGTAAGCAGGCGTGACCTATAGCAGCCTTCCTGTTTCTCTTAGTATTGTTTTCTCTTTAAATATGCACTTATCGCACCTGATACAGCTCTTTACAAAGCCCTTTTCCTTTTCCGACAGCGATGGTGGCAGGTTGGTTTACCCGCAGATCTACCGCAATGCCCCCTATACTTTGATGGGGGCATTGCAGTAGATCTGCGGGTAAACCAACCTGCCACCATCGCTGTCGGATATCAACAGCTACATCGGAGGAAGCCATCATTGTTGCTATTGTGAGACACAGCATAGCTGAAACCATGGAGCCTGTCAAGGCTTTCTCATCAGGCACGCAGTATACAGTTGCCATTATAATAAAGTAGTTCTAATGACAGATAACAGGAAGATCTGATTTTCCTATGGGAAAATATGTGACCCAGTTATTAGAGATATTTTTCAAACAAGAATCTGAAATCTGGGCCTCCCATATCTGGCTATTCTCCAGGCTTCAGCTGTGGCAGTGTTTACTTTCCTTATTTTTCCGCTCACCTAAATCGAAGTGAAATAAAATGGAAGGAACAGCTATGGGGAAGGAAATAGCCGCCATGCGGCAGCCTCTGTTTATCAGCACTGTGACATGCTATTACTGGGGTCACCAACATTCTTGCTAGAAAATAAGGCAATAGCATTGGGCTTCAGTGGGTCATATTCTCGAACATTATTGAAAAAGAAACAAAACTTGCATCATACAGTTTTTTAGTATGTCTCTGCTGAGGATTCATGCAAAGTCTACACACGGTCTTATGAATTGGAAAACATAAATTTTAAATTCTGTTATGGAAGATTATCCCCAGTCGGATCATATATATATATATATATATATATATATATATACATACACACACAGCATATACACTATATTACCAAAAGTATTGGGACGACTGCCTTTACACCACACATGAACTTTAATGGCATCCCAGTCTTAGTCCGTAGGGTTCAATATTGAGTTGGTCCACCCTTTGCAGCTATAACAGCTTCAACTCTTCTGGGAAGACTGACCACAAGGTTTATGAGTGTGTGTCTATGGGAATATTTGACCATTCTTCCAGAAGTGCATTTGGGAGGTCAGGCACTGATGTGGAAGGGAAGGCCTGGCTCACAGTCTCCGCTCTAATTCATCCCGAAGGCGTTCTATTGGGTTGAGGTCAGGACTTCTGTGCAGGCCAGTCAAGTTCCTCCACCCCAAACCCGCTCATCTGTGTCTTTATGGACCTTGCTTTGTGCACTGGTCCAAATCATTTGGTAGAGGGGGGATTATAGTGTGGGGTTGTTTTGCAGGGGTTGGGTTTGGCCCCTTAGTTCCAGTGAAAGGAACCCTTAAGGTATCAGCATACCAAGACATTTTGAACAATTTCATGCTCCCAACTTTGTGGGAACAGTTTGGGGTTGCCTCCTTCACACCAGTGCACAAACAAGGTCCATAAAGACATGAATGAGCGAGTTTGGGGTGGAGGAACCTGACTGGCCTGCACAGAGTCTTGACCTCAACCCAATAGAACACCTTTGGGATGAATTAGAGCGGAGACTGCGAGCGAGGCCTTCTCGTCCAACATCAGTGTCTGACCTAACAAGTGCGCTTCTGGAAGAATGGTCAAACATTCCCAAACACTTCTAAACCTTGTTGACAGCCTTCCCAGAAGAGTAGAAGCTGTTATATCTGCAAAGGGTGGGCCAACTCAACATTGAACCCTACGGACTAAGACTGGGATGACATTAAAGTTCATGTGTATGTGAAGGCAGGCGTCACAACACTTTTGGTAACATAGTGTGTGTATGTGTGTGTGTATATATATATATATATATATATATATATATATATATATATATATATATATATATATATATAGAATATTTATACGTAGACAATCATACAGTACATACACACACAGTGTATATATAATGGAAACAAAATGAGAAATACAAGAAGAGAACATGTTGTGAACAGCATGCACTCAAATGCCATCTTTTGTAAAATAACTTTAGTACATAAGATTAAAGGGTTGGTCCACCCAAATCAGAATTTTAGTTTTGGTAGATGCTAGGAGGTTACCACCCAAAGGTTTCCTATAATATCTCAATGCTTCCTTGGTAATTGGTATGTAAGATGTGATAAGAGGGTGTAGGAAGGTTCCCATTGCAGAAGTAGAAGGAGACACCATAGTGAACAGGAACAGGTCAGAGGGCTCTGTCTTCTCCAGTTCTGAAGAATCAGAAGAAATTAGCACTCTGGTGCCCAACCTGTGGCCAGGGTTCAACATGTATCCCCACATTGTGTGAATTGGTTTACATCAGTGATATGCAATTAGTGGACCTCCAGCTGTTGCAAAACTACAACTCGCATCATTCCTCTGCCTCTGGTTGTCATGCTTGTGGCTGTCAGAGTCGTGCTATGCCTAATGGGACTTGTAGTTCTGCAACAGCTGGAGGTCCGCTAATTGCATATCCCTGGTTTACATAATACAGAGCTCTTTGTGATTGGGTAGGAGGGAAAGGTCAGGCAGAGCAACATTCTTGCAACAAGGCAGTGCGGGATGATGCCATCTGTGGGAAATTTTCAGCCAGGCTTTGAGAGGTACATACATGTAGTACACCTGTAGCAAGGGAATTCTTCAATTTTGCTCAAAGCTGCACGGTTTGTTCTACCCGCACCCCTTACCTCCATAGGCAGTTTTTTGGTAAAAGTGAACTAATCCTTTAAAGTAGTAAGATAACCATAACAAGTTATGCCGCGTACATGAGAGCGGACTTTTCGACGGACTAGGTCCGGCGGACCGGATTCCGTCGGACAATTCGACCGTGTGTGGGCTCCAGCTGACTTTTTTTTCCCAAAAGTCCGACAATCCTAGAAATAAAACATGTTTCAAATCTTTCCGACGGACTCGAGTTCGGTCGAAGAGTCCGCTCGTCTGTATGCTAGTCCGACGGACAAAAACCGACGCTAGGGCAGCTATTGGCTACTGGCTATCAACTTCCTTATTTTAGTCCGGTCGTACGTCATCACGTACGACTCCGTCGGACTTTGGTTGATCGTGTCTAGGCAAGTCCGTTCATTCGAAAGTCCGGCGGAAAGTCCGCCCGTGTGTACGCGGCATTACTACTTTATTCATTCACAGTGAAAACTAACCATTACAACCTATGCCCATAATAATAATAATTTTGTAGCAACTAATATATAAACTGATTGATTGGTGCACTGAGAGATATTAGGAACATGAATAGTTAGGGAGGCTGGGGCCCTCAACTGGGGGGGATGTCGGAGCAAATTCAAAGAGGAGAAGTGATTTTTACCTTTTTTTTTTTTTCTTCTTTCTTCTCTTGTTTTTTTCTTTTTGAATAGAATATTTTGATATGTGTATATAGAGTTTTGGATATTATGTAAATGTTATATATGGACATACGTCTTTGTCCTTAGTTGACTGTTAAGCTGAATTCTAATAAAATAAAATGTAATTATAAAAAAAAACAAAAACTAATATATAAACTAATACACACCAAAATAAAGTATACATTTTTACAGAATAAATGAAGACTTAAAACATATCACAATATTATCCACAGTGATATTTACGTTCCGCAGATGCAAAGAGGAAAAAACAAGTTGAATGTGTTTTAAACCTCCTCCTGTTTTCCTAACCAGTTACTTCCTGTACCGTTAAATAAAATGACCCCATGATGTGTCATAAAAACAGAAAATGCAAGGATTTTATTTGTTTTCATGATTACTCTACTTTTGCAAGTTTACTACCTGATTACAATATCGAATTTTCAAATGTTAGTACAGATTAACCAGCTGATGGACAAAATGACAGTACAACGAGCGCTTCCAATGTGATATCGACTGTAATTTTATGTGATAATAATAAACACGAATCATAATAAAAAACAAAAACCGCACCAACAACATTACATACAGCAAATAAGCACCTAATTTCATCAAAGCATTTGGTATTTTTCCTTTCTCTCTGTGGGCCCTCAAAGATATTTTCACTTAGCACCAGTTTGATGTATAAGATCTGACAAGCCAGGCAGTAATAGGCCACCTGCATCACTGTCGCCATGACAACAGTGAAAGACAATCCATGATCTCCTGCCCTGGTCACACGTTTCACCACAGCTTATCTGGCCAAAGCCACAGAGTCTAATGGAAGAGAGTAATTACAATCTTCCACTTGCTGTCAAAAATTTCTGCACTGGATAATAGGGCTCCGGAATGATTGCATTGCCATCACATGGGGCCTTTACAAACACCGGCATAGCAAAGTACACATATAGGTCCGTGCAAACATTCTAGGGGAAAATATGTTTACCCGTCCAGACAGAACAACAAGCGAGCCCTGCTCTGTCCCATTTACTCGTTCTGCTAATCGCTGCGTGCGTTACGGCAACCCCGAGGTGCTGCAGGCCAAGTCATTCCACACAATACGCACAGCTAGGGGACTTAAGGAGGAACCCCGCCGTATCATTAGGCAGCAATGTTATCTCTCTATTTTATTTGTGGTATACTGAGTATTATTCATATACTTCTCATCGTATATACATGAACAGAATTTCTTTGCTGTGAAGTGTCTTGCATAACTGCATATTTGTCTTGTATTATAACTACTATCAATAAATATTACTGAAATAAAAAAAATAAATGAAATCCATTTGTAATGCATGTGAAAGTCCACCTGAAAATGAATTTTCAGTTTTTGGTAGATGACGGATATAGAAACTGCAGTCTGCTCACATAATTTATAATAAAAACATCTTTGCCATTCTGAAGCTTCCCTCCAAGCACTTTGCATATTATTTCATATATACTGTGATTCTGTACTTGCCAACTATGCTGCAGAAATCTCCCTCCACTGAGTCTGGCTGCAATCATTTTAACCACTTCAGCCCCGAAAGGATTTACCCCCTTCCTGATCAGAGCACTTTTTGCGATTCGGCACTGCGCCGCTTTAACTGACAATTGCGCGGTCGTGCGACGTTGCACCCAAAGAAAATTGACGTCTTTTTTCCCCCCACAAATAGAGCTTTCTTTTGGTGGTATTTGATCACCTCTGCACTTTTTATTTTTTGCACTATAAACAAAAAAAGAGCAACAATTTTGAAAAACAAAACAATATTTTTTACTGTTTTCTATAATAAATATCCCCCAAAAATATATAATAAAAAACTAATTTCTTTCTCAGTTTAGGCCAATATGTATTCTTCTACATATTTTTGGTAAAAAAAAAATCGCAATAAGCGTATATTGATTGGTTTGCGTTATAGAGTCTGCAAAATAGGGGATAGTTTTATGGCATTTTTATTTATTTATTTTTTTTATTAGTAATGGCGGCGATCTGCAATTTTATTGTGACTGCGACATTATGGCGCTATGACACTTTTTACACATTTTTGGGACCACTGTCAATTATACTGCTATCAGTGCTATAAAAATGCACTGATTACTGTGTAAATGGCATTGGCAAGGAAGGGGTTAAACACTAGGGGGTGGTCAAGGGGTTAAGTGTGTCTTAGGGAGTGATTCTAACTGTGGGGGGGAGGAGCTACTACTCACATGACAGCGATCAGTGCTACCGATGACAGGGGGCAGTGATCTCTGTTATGTCACTAGGCAGAATGGGGAAATGCCTTGTTTACATAGGCATCTCCCTGTTCTTCCGCTCCGTGACACAATCCACGGGACCCGCAGTCACAGTCACGAAGCACGCGGCGCGCCCTTAATGCCGCATCTCAAAGGGGACGTACCTGTACGCCCATTTGCCCAGCCGTGCCATTGTGCCGCCGTATATTGCCGTGCGCTGGTCGGCATGTGGTTAACGGTGGGCAGCTGAAGCTGTTGCCTGTTTACTTCCTGGATTTACACAGACACACCTCCAGCTCTGCACATCTCATTGGCCCTCTTATGACTCATCCCCCCTCCCTTCCTGGCAAACTCTCAGGACAGTGAAAGAGAGAGAGCTGTGCATGATGTAATAACCCTGGGCTTTTTACCAGACAAGAAACCGAAAGTGGGCTGTATAAGGAATTTACTGGCAGAAATAAAATGTTCTACTATCCAAAGTTAAAACAACAAGGGCAGAAGATTTAATAGATGGAAAGTTGAAAAAATGACTGAAGGTCCGGTTTAAAGCTGAAGTCCACAAATTATTTGTATTGCATAGTAACGTTGGTCCAGCTTGGCATAATGGAGAAATGCACAGCTCATACCTAAGGAGTCTGCTGGGGAAGGTGAAACTCAATGTAGTATTCAGCACTACTACAGTGATAGCCGCAATCTTCCCGATCCTGCTGATGTAGGGGGCGAGAGGCTCCCCTTCTGTATGCAGAACACACGGGGTTGTTCACTAGGCACCACCACTATTCATAAAATGCTTTTTTCAACAAGTGTTCTCTGCTTGGAAGAGGTGGAGAGGAGGGACGGTAATGTCACGATCTTCACCTCATTCAATCAGAGATCACCTTGTATTTATTGAAACAAATACATGGGATGGTAGGCTACACTAAACCTCAACCAAACATAAATACTGTAAAAACACAGCACAGAAAATTAAGTCCTGATAGATCACTTAAAGTCTTACTAAACCCAGTAATATGAAAATAGTTAATCTGCCCCCCCCCCCCCCCCCCCATAGTGCCCACAGCTTATAAATCCTTTTACATTAAAATACTGCCACTATATACCTTTTTGGCTGATCTGTATACAACGGTCACATGATAAACTGCAGGTGTTCCGTCAGATTAGGCGACCCATCTGATTTCGTAACGGAAGTGACGTTCGGTCACAACCATCTTGGTACACCCCGCACTCGCCCACACTAAGCCTACAGTCTGAAGTCGCCAAGCAGACATCTTTTTACACCCACCAAAATCTTGCATTTCACACTTCTTTTTACCGCTAAACTGAGCTTACAGTATATCGTCAAATACAGTATTTAGAAGTCCGTGACATTGTTTTGATGTTGAATTTTAAAATCAGCGGCAAGCCTGCTAAACTCACACGTTTGCTTATGTGACAGAACACCGCTGCTTTTAAAATTCAACATCAAAAAGTGTCGAGGACTTCTAAATACTGTATTTTACGATAGCTCAGTTTAGTGGTAAACATAAGTGTGAAATGCAAGACTTCGGTGAATGTAAAAAGATGTCGGCTTGGCGACTTCAGACTGTAGGCTTACTGTGGCTGAGTGCGGGGTGCACCAAGATGGCCGTGACGGAACATCACTTCCGTTACAAGTTTTGATGGGTCGCCTACAGAACACAGGGTTTGCCTGAGTGCTGAGTTTTCAGGTAGGAGGAGATTTCCACTACAGCCTGTGTCCTCATGTTGTTATGGGAGGCGGATCATCCATCCATTAAGATGTGACATCCCACCCACTGTGTTCTTTTTTTAATTACTGGGCATGGAGGAGGAGGGAGGGACTGGGCTGTCATTTAGAATCTGTATACACGTCCACATGTGTGATGTCAATATCATGTGACCTGAAAAGCTCAGCTCAACAAGGAAATGTTCTCTCCAGCAATAGAGACCAAACTGAGCATGTGCAGCAGTACTACCCTCACTGTGTCTTATCTGGCCTTGCCAAGAGAGACCCTGCAGGAGGGGGAGGCTCTGTCCATACAGGATCAAAGAGCCTTTTTATACAATATAGAGGATTAATAAGTTAAGTTCCACAGTGAGTATAACAAGCATGCTATTCTGCATATACAGACAGATTTTACTGTTGTGGGTTTAGTAACACTTTAAAGTGGTTGTTAACCCACTCTAAGGACTTTATATAATCCACTCTGTCTCCTAAGGATATGTTCCCCTGTGTCTGTGTTTTATAAAAAAAACTATGATTATACCAAATTTCTGAGCATCGATCGCCGCTTATGTGATCGGCCGGCTCTCTCGCGTTTCTTCGTCTGACAGATGCAGCGGGCGGGGCTAAGATTCCCCCACTGACGCCAGTCCGCAGGGGAGGAGGAGAGAGCCGACGGGTCACGCAATCGCTGAGCTCCGCTCTGAAATTAGGTATAATCGTCATTTCTTTATAAAACACAGACACAGGGTGACATATCCTTAGGAGACAGAGCGGATTATATAAAGTATTCAAAGCAGGGGGGCGGGCCCTGACACAGGAACAGGCAGGGAGGGAGGGGGGAGAGGAGGATAGGAGAGCTGCGGATGATGGAGGCACGTAAACCGACCACGGTGTCAGGGCTCAGCAGCCATGATATACCGTGGTCAGTTTACAGAGTGGAGGGCAGAAACTGTCAGGATTAGCCAGGAATTTCAGGTGATACGAGGGCCAAATTACACAGCACAATCACTGTATACTGCGGCAGATTGGCACAGCTGCACAAATTGCCGTAGCTGTACGTCGCTCTTTTAAGACGTCACAGCAGGGCGCGCGCACATGCCCGCCACGTGTCCCCGGAGCCGATGCGAGTGCCCGGCGGGCGCAATGACCATGCCGGGCACCCACAATCACTCGTGACAGAGCGAGAACCAGGATCTGTGTGTGTAAAATGTTTACATTTTGGGATATTTATTATAGCAAAAAGTACAAAATATTGTGTTTTTTTTTTTAAATTGACGCGCAAATAATAAAAACTGCCGAGGTGATCAAATACCACCAAAAGAAAGCTCTATTTGTGGGGGAAAAAGGACATACATTTTGGGTACAGCATCGCACAACCGCGCAATTGTCAGTTAAATCGACGCAGTGCCGTATCGCAAAAAATGGCCTGGTCAGGAAGGGGGCAAATCCTTCCGGGGCTGAAGTGGTTAAGGTAACAGGATCCAAATTTTTATTTTTTTAGGTTAACAAAGCTTTAATGCTGGCCCCTTTTGCAGGTATAGTTATGAAAAACATTGAAAATAAGTGCCTGTGCTGTTTAAAACCCAGTAATGCACTGCCTCACCCTGCAATGCACTCTCAACCTGCTCTGCACATACTCAGTTACTCTCTATTCTTGGGACTGTACCTTAAATCAGAGTCACTAGAGGCCTATCAGACGACAGCTTTGAGATTTACTGTTGCTGAAGGGGAAGTAAGCAACAGGAATGACACAGACTGTGAGAGGGAACACAGATTAGAGAGGGATAAAAGAAAAGCAGGAGAGGTGGCAGGACAAAGTCTGCTGCCAGGGAGATTTTCTCTCCTTTCTCTCTCAGCAGCCCCTGAACTTCAGAACTGAAAAGCATCTGCCAGCTTTTCTCTATAACTGAGCCAAAACATCCAATCAAGGCTGGAATTGTACATATTTTAGTTATAGAAAGTGAAAACGTTTTTGAGACCAAGAAGAGGGGAAGAAGTGACTGCTCTGGGCTTCAACAAAATGGCGGTCTCCAGAAAGAAGAAACAGGAGCAATGCTGGAGGCAATTTACACCACACACTAAGCATAATTATTAATGTGGAATGTATATTATTTTATTAAAGAACATTAATTGTTATCAAACTGTTATGGGTAAAGTTTCACTTTAATTCAAATGGAATGAAAACGTTGCAACACTTTTACTGGTTTAATGAAAGATACAACTTGTTTTTTAAAAAAACTTGAAACGTATATTACACTTTATTGGAAGGGAAGTTTACCTGAAAAGGGAAGCTCCACTTTGTACCCTCCTGCCCCACTTTTTTCTGGTTTTGGCAGGTACACACTTCCACGTCCGCTAAAATCGCCTAGGTGATTCAAGCAGAAGTTCAGGTCCCAGGAGGCTGCAGGTTCATTCAGAAAGCACAGAGTGACTTGCGCATGTGCAGTGGGGAACCGGCTGTGGCGTTGCAAGGAGTCACAGCCAGCTTCCCACAGTAAACATGGCGGTATCAGGGACTCGAGGCCTGGGGTACAACTGGCCCCCAATGAAGACAGCGCTGGATTCCTGGACAGGTAGGTGTCTTTATAGTAAAACTCAGCAGCTACAGTATTTGTAGCTGCTCACTTAAAAATGTTTTAAACTGACTAAAAAACCTTTTTAACTTACAATAACCATCATATTAAATCAATTGACCAATCACTCAGTCATGAAGGCTCCAGCAACATAACCATAAAATCCAGAGTTCCAAAACTAGTCCCCTCCTTATAGAAGGGGTGACAAACCACATAACAAGTGCACGTGACATTAGCTTGCTGTGAGGTAACTGAATACTAAAGTCCGTCAGTCAGGAGAGAGTTTATATAACCTAAAACCTATGCCAGAGAATATCCTAGAGATGTCACGCGGCTTGAATCTTCCCACTACTGACAAGCCAGCAATCTTCCAGAGCAGATCTTAAAGGGCCAGTAACATAAAATGTAAAACAGGGAAAAAAAGAGAGGGATAAGCAAAGGGGGTCTCCACAAGCCCATGGGGGGTGACACAAATAAGTTGTGTCCTTCCTGGCCATTCTGTGAATAGCAGCTGTGCAAATGAGCAACCCCCCTGTGGTCAGTGTGCCAAGCTGGACCAAGGCAAGTATGCAATACAGATCCTTTTTGGAGTTTAGCTTTAAAGCGTTTGTTAACCCCTAATAAAAAACAAAACACAGATTCTGTTCCTTTAAAGCATGTTACACAGTACAGTGCTTGTGCTGTGTAATTTGGCACCCTGTAATACCTGGCTGATCCTGCCTGGCTATACCCTCCCCTCTGCAAACAGACCACAATAATCATGGCTGCTGTGCCCTGACATCGTGGTCTGTTTGCGTGCATCCATCATCCGCAGCCTGCTCTCCTGTGTCTCCTCTGTCCTCGCCCCAAACCCCCCCCCCGCGCACTCTCCCCGCTCCCGTTGCTCTCATATTTCATTAAAAAACATCCTATCTGCGCTCTAATATACCAGTAAATTTCCCCGTGTTAGGTAAGAAATATGCTTATCTGTATGTATAACAGCGTGGCTCTCTGGCACTCAGCTGACGCGGCTCTCACTCTCTCCTCTGCTCCCAGGCTGACGTCAGCGGGAGCGCTTGGCCCCACCCACTGGAACTGTAAGTCGGAAAGAGAAGAGACCCGAAAAGGCAGCTGAGCGCTGGGAACCGCGCTGTTATAGATACAGATAAGGATATTTTTTACCTAACACAGGCACAGGGACATTTATTGGTTTATTACAGTGCAGATGTGATGTTTTTATATAGGTGGGCTAACAACCACTTTAACTCACCGAATGGTTTCTTGAGAAATATCTATACTTAAGATGGTCAGATTTGCAAAACTGAAGGTCTGCTTCACCCTTTTTAAATATTTATTATATTGCATGGAATGCGGCACAAGTGCGCACACCCCATGGTATGCGGGAACACCCAAAACTCCACAGTGAGCAGAAACAGTGCTACAAGCTATGACCAGAACACTGCTGGACTGCTCGTAATGAGCGATAAGAAACCTGTGGATGATGCCTTAACATAGCGTGTTCCAGCTAGAACAGAAACATCAACTTTCAGAGGAGATACTCATTATCCATCATTCATTGCACATCATAGGGCTATGAAATATACACTACAAAATAAAAAGTCTTGTTGCCTAAGGCAGCCATTACTTCTTATTTGATTTTCAAATGGCACTGCAAAAATGACAGTTAGAAGCTGGTTGGTTGCTATCTGCAGTTCTCTCATATCGTGTTTTTCATCTCATATCACACCATAATCACATAAGTACAATAACAGTTTTCTCTGTGCTCCCACAAAAGCTTGTACTCAGTCATGGCATCCTATAGCTCACAAACAGCACTAAATACAAATTTAAAAATATCCCTGTTTGATTCCACAATGTGCCTTGCTTGATTACCTGAGAGTTCAAACTGCTTAGATATATGTGTAAAAAAGAATACAATTAAATCTGAAGTTTATCTTCTTAAAGCTTTAGTGATGTAATTTACCTGTAATGAAGGATGTCCTATGTTGTGCAGGCAGCTGGATTCTGGAGAAATCTTCACTGCAGGGTTGCCTGTCCTCTCCCTGTCTCTGAACCTCCAATGCTGTGGAGTTCAACAGTTTTGGGCCTTTAGGCGGAACAGCAGTACAGAAGGTCCCATGGGGACTCACCCCCTCCTTCCTCCTACCCATTGAGAGGAGTTTTTTCACTGACTACACTGCTTGTAACATGATCTGTGAATAGAGAAGAGAATCCTGTGACTCATCAGACTCTCCCCCAATCATAGATGGAGAATGGAGGGGGCGTGTCCCCACTGTACTGCTGTTCTGTACTGCTGTTAACCACTGCAGTGTTCATCAGAATCGGCAACCTGTCAGATTAGGTAAAGGAAGTGACATTCCACCAGCTGCACATTCATTCCACTGATACCAGGTTTGCTAATCTGACAGAACACCTGCAGTCAGAAGAAGCAACAGCAGACATGTTAGTACACCCAGCTACGCTACGTCTTGAATTTAACAGTAATTTTAGCAATAAAGTGAGCGTATATAGATAAATATAGTATGTTGACATATGTGATGCTGTATGGACGTTACATTTTAAAATAAGTTGGACGCCAGCAGTAGGGAGGTGGAGGAGGCCATGTTGGTACACCCCGCACTGCTCAGCGCTAAACCTTTAGGCTTTCAAAATTATACATGCAAACAGCATCACAGATGTCAATATACTATATTTATTTATATACGCTCACTTTATTGCTAAAATTTGTGGGAAATTCAAGATGTAGCTGGGTGTACTAAGATGTCCGCTGCCCTCTTCTGACTGCAGATGTTCTGTCAGATAAGCAAACCTGGTAGCGGTGGATACATGCGCAGCTAACGGAACGTCACTTCTGTTACCAAATCTGACGGGTAGCCGAACGCTCTTCACTGCATGAATGCAGTGAAGTTTTCTCCAGGATCCTGCTGCCTGCACAACATGAGACATCTTTTGTTACAGGTAAGTGATGTGAGTAAAGCTGTAGTTTGTTTTTAGCTGTGTTTTTTTTTTTTTTTTTTACTAAACTTGAGCTTTAACAATGTGCATTAACATTAAAAAAAAAAAAAAAACTTTCCATAGTTAGTAATGATATTAGTACTGCAAAAAAGGGGTAACCAAATATGCTCATTACATATGCAGTTCCTGCTCTCTGGTTTACTGCTCCTTCTTTCAGGTGCTTCACCTCACACACTGAAAACAATGCACTCCCTGTGTGGTTGATATTTTATTTTTACCAGTTGTTGAACAAGGAGGATTCCAAGTAGTTGCATTAAATACAAAGGTCCCTCTAGTGGTTGTGTTATAAGTGCAAGTGTTAAGAAATGTGGAAGTTACATAAAAAATTATTTTATAGTAAACCCTGCAATAATAACTCAAAATACCTACTCATTAGAAATACTCTATATTCTCCCTTTAAAAATGTTTTTCATGGTAAATGGAGAATATTGGCACTTCTGGTTAGCAGTATAGCAGCAGAACATGATTGTGCTTCCTACCTTTCCCTGTGAGATTGTAGGCCACACACCCTCCCACCTTAACCACCACCCGGATACTGCTAAATAACCACACCACACATTTTGGCAAAATATTTGGCCGTGGCACCTTTTATTGGTTTAACATCTAAACATTCAATTGCACTTACTTTATTCTCATAATAAGCCCCACCATAGCAGCCCTTTATAGACACTCCAGGCTTCCAGCACCTTCCCAGCAATCCTATTGGATCTTCCAAATCTGCAACACAGAACCCCTTAAAGAGACAGTACCTAAACCTGACTAACCATAACCACTATCTTAACTAACTATATGCCTATTGTAGGTGTGATGGCCACAATCTCACACAGGTGGGCCCCAATTAGTGCCCCCCTTTGTCATTCTATCTAAAAATACATAGATCCCAACTTCCACTTGTGTGTAGTTCTTTATCTCCTTCTCCTTTGAACAAAAAGCACCCACGGGTTTTTGGCTTTAAAGTCACACCTAAACATGTGTTACCCTGTCTCAGTGTTTGGAATTGTGAAGTACCGAGAAAAAGTTGCATGATGGCTACCAAATTCCAGTATAGAAAAATGTAGCCGCCATTGGACCAGCTTTTCGAACCCTGCAAAGTATTTCCATGCACATGCCAGTTATCAACAAATTAGGTATAAAAGTAAACTAGTGATCACCACCCTGTGTCTTCTCCCTGAATGCATTAGAAACTCCAAAATGCCTCAGTACCCTCTTCTATCTTTACATGAGTACCAGCATGTCCCATGGTTATCTATTCTTTTACTCTAACACTACAAGTCCCAGTATGCCACACTGGTTTGCTCATATCTTTGTAGAACTAACGGCCCTAAAATATCCCAATGTCGTGTCTCCCATCTCTATAGTACTACATTATAGCTCATCCAACTAGTCTCTCTCCTGTCAACTACAAGTCCCAGCATTTGCACCCTGTCAGACTCCCATATGACACTTTCCAGACTTACAGCCTTATGCAGTAGTACAACTGTACAATTACTTTTCTTTTGCGAACATGCATGCTTTTTTCACCAGTATTGAAAGTACAGAATATGGAAACCAAAATCTGATTTTTTTTTTTGCCAGTTACTTTAATAAATAATATCATAAGACTGTATATTCAAAGGACTAATTTAGAATATTTACTCAAACACGTGCCTGACAAATCATTGTGGTGAGAGGATGTCACCATTTAATCACAGACTAAACATCTACTCAGGCCATGTGTATACACTAAACTCACTGTGTAAACACAAGGTCAGGAACAAGAGAAATGTAAAGGCCTTTCACGCAAGCATTCTGGAGGTCTTTCTGTAGCCAGACCATAGACAGGCAAATGTCATGACAGATGGGGAGATGTCCCCCATCATTAGCAGACCCAAAACCTACCACTGAATCATGAAAGTCTGAAGTTGGCCATAGATGGGTAGAATTTGGAAAGAAAATTCTTAGGCCCCTTTCACACTGGGGCGGTGGGGGCGTCGGCGGTACAACAGCGCTATTTTTAGCGCTGCTGTACCGTCGTTCTTGCAGCGGTATTCGGCCGCTAGCGGTGCGGTTTTAACCCCCACTGGCGGCCGAAAAAGGGTTAAAATCCCTCGTACAGCGCGGCTATAGCCGCGGTATTGCCGCGGTATAGCCGCGCTGTCCCATTGATTTCAATGGGCAGGAGCGGTGAAGGAGCGGTGAACACACCGCTCCTTCACCGCTCCAAAAAAAGCGGTTTGCAGGACTTTTTTCACCGCCCTGCCTGCGCACCGCTTCAGTGTAAAGCCCTCGGGCTTTCACACTAAACAAACACCGGAGGCTGTTTAGGGGCGGTTTGCAGGCGGTATTTTTAGCGCAATACCGCCTGCAAACCGCCCCAGTGTGAAAGGGGTCTTAGGAAAACAAGGCTCTAAGAAAGTTTTTTCTAATCATTAGTGGGGTCAAATTGACATTCATTTTCAACCGCAGTTATGGGAAAATTCAAAGGAGCATGGAAAACCTATATCAAACAAACAAATATCTAAGGCTCCTTCCACACGGGGTTCCGTGGAGTCCACCTGCTCAGCGGGGAATCTGTCTGCCAATGCCCACTGAACAGGCGGGTGGCTGGTCCGTGTCCGCTCCGCTTATACAAAACGAACACAGACACAGCCCATTCTTCTCTTTGGGTGGTTGGATGTAAATGGACCACCTGTACATTTATACCCGAATGCCTTCCGATCTGATCTGCCAAACGGATGGCGAACGGATGCCCATTGGTCTGTTTTTAGTGGATAGGATTGGATTGGATGTCAGCAGGTGTTAACAGACACATGTCCATTGACTCCCAACGCTCCAGAGAGGACACTGGAGGGTCCAATCAGGTCCACCTGGAAAAACTGACAGGTGGACCCGATCGGTCCACTAGTGTGAAAGGGGCTTAAAAGTATACATGGTTTTCGTTCATTCCAAAAACAAATGTTAAAATCCAACACAATTTTTTAAGTGACAAACAAATGTAGAAAGAATTTTTGTACAAATTTTCCTTAGACTTTTTCTAAGAATTTTTGTTAGAAATTCTATCCATTTATGGTCAGCTTTAGTTAGTGCACTGAAGCTATGGATGCAGTGGTGTAGTTCTGACTGAGCTGTCACTGACAACTCACAGTCAACTATCAATGATTGGGAGCTGGTAGGATTGGCTTCAAAAAAGGTATGCATAGCGATTTCCTACTTACAGGGCTAGATAGGTTAGTCTTACAATGTTGATGCCAGTAGAATTAGACTACTTTCACACTGGGGCGGTGAGAGCGTCGGCGGTAAAGCTTTAGCGGCGCATTACCGTCATTTTAGCGGCCAAAGAAGGGGTTAATAGCGGCTGTGTAGCGCCGCTGCCCAATCGATTTGCAGGCGTTTCGGCAGCGCTGCCCATGTATTCCAATGGGCAGGGGTGGTGGAGGAGCGGTGTGTACACCACTCCTAAACCGCCCCAAAGAAGCTGCTTGTAGGACTTTTTTTAGCGTTCCGCAAGTGCACTGCTCCAGTGTGAAAGTACTCGGGCTTTCACACTAGAGAGACAGGAGAGGCGCTTTACAGGCGCTACTTTTATCGCTAAAACGCCTGTAAAGTGTCTCAGCATTGACGTTGCCATCGAGATTTTAGTATTAGGGTGAACTTCTACTTAAAGTGTTGTCTGATTCTTGTTGACTTGGATAAATTTTGCACCATTGGCCACCTGTCAACATCACCCGGCTCGAAAAAAGTCGACTGAAAAAGAAGTGGGGTGAAAAATTCCTGGCCAAACAATGACTGTATCAGATGTAGTCACCGTACGAGAAGACAGCAGCTTTGGTTCCCACAGGCTGCTGGATACAATAGCCGGCAGGGGAAATTCCTTTATTCATTGTTGTTTAACTTTGATTAAGACCCCTTTCACACTGGGGTGGTTTTCAGGCGCTTTAGCGCTAGAAATAGCCTCTGCTAAGCACCTCTCATTCATTCCAGTGTGCCTTTTCACACTGGGGTGGTGCGCTTGCAGGATGGGAAAAAAAGTCCTGCAAGCAGCATCTTTGGGGTGGTTTGGGAGCACTGTATACAGCGCTCCCAAAACACCCCTGCCCATTGGAATTAATGGGCAGCGCTTTCCAAGCGTCTTAAAAGCGATTTGAAAGTGTCACAAAACGGGAGTTTTTAAGCCCTTTTTTTGGGTTAAAAGTGAAGCACTAGCGGCTGAAAAGCGCTGCTTAACCAGCGGTAAATCGCTGCTAAAACGAGTGGCGCTTTACCCTGAATGCACGGACGGCCCCAGTGTGAAAGGGGTCTTAGGCATCTATTAGTAGCGGAACGACAGAAATCTATATGTGTATGGCTAGCCTTTTTGCTGCCCTGCCAACAGCAATGATAAGGGCACTATCAAGAGTAAACAAAATGTTTCAGGTTGCCAGCTGTTTGTATTTTATTCCACTGTGGCCCCTACAAATGCTTGCAGTGAAATCACTGAATGATCACAGAATATTCGTGTGCATTATAAATAAAATATTCTAATAACATTCTTTGCCTGGGCGTCAGTTCCATTCTTATTATTTCTTCAAATTGAACAATACAAGTGGTAATGAGAGATCGTAGGTCATTCTGCCTGCAAGGCAGGTTTGTACATTGCATTATGCCGCTATCAACTGACAGCAATAGACAGCTGTTTAGTCTCAAATGATGGCGTCAAAGGGTTTAGTGATTTAATGATTACATGAAAGTGAATGCTATTCTTTTTAAAAGAGACTTTTATTCTGAATAAAACTGCTGCATATAACAGCGATTTAATTGGTTTAGGTAATAGTCCAGATATAATTCATACCAATAAGTTAGTGTTCAGCTTGGGAAATCATTGTGATTGTTGTTGCTGTGGGAGTTTTGGTGCCTGAAGTTCTCACTACATAGATTTTCAACTTACCATAAGAGGTACACACTTGTGGGGAAACACCATCCCACCGGTTGTCCTGGGAATGTTTGTCTCCAAACGTGATGATTAAAGCAGCCCATACATTAGTATTTTTATGTTTTTTGTTTAACCAGAAGATTGAACTAAAAAAACGTCCCGATTCCCCCATCTACACATTTGAGGTGGATGAGGGAACCATTCCCTCTTAGGTATTGTGTTCCTCAAGGTTAGTATAGGTGTTTGGAGAGGAGAGGGAACATTTTTAAGACTAGATAGGCCTTAGCTGGAAATTTACTTTAAGTTTCTTTCTTTTTAAGTTCTTTTAGTTCTTTCAGCACAGGTTTCCTTTAAAACACCAGCATCCACCCAAAACTGACATTTCATCAATTACACTCTAATTCTTCCCTTTGTTGTAGGAGATCAGCTTTCCTATGAGAGATTTGTATTCACTTTCCAAAATGAGACTATAAGCAGGATCTGTAATCTTTAATATCCAGTTTATATGCACAGCAATCTATTAAAGGAAACCTTGTCATGGAGGCCATGAATAATGAAAGGTGTCAGGTAGAGAATCAAAGAACTGAGATGCCAAGTAAATGTGTTTATAAATGTGAATAAAAAATGCTAAATGTAAATTGGTATTTAAACTATAAAAGAAAACCCATTTTAAATTACAGACAGCCTTGGCATTAAAACATAAAGCTGTTTGGAAACACATTGAAAGGGAATTGTGCCTGCCTTGTTATTTGTATAATTACTGGGAACGCCATACAATGTAAACTTGCAGATGTTTTATAATGAAATATGGAAAACCTACATGGATACCCTGTTTATATGATTGGAGAAGGGGTTAAATGATGTCACCTATGGATGTACTAGGCAGACAAATAGGTTGCAGCAGAATGTCTTAGAGATTTCATCACTCTATAGTACACTCAGTAAAAGGGCCAATAAACAGCAGTGATGTCATTCTTGCTGTTCAGAATAATGTTACGGTAACCCTATTTTTATTTTCCCTTACAATTAGGCCATACGATTAAATATATATTTATTGATCTTACCAGCAGCAGCTACAATATAAAATCCAGAGAATAGGGCTGGTAGATAGTCTGCAGTCCCATTGATACGTGAAGGACAGCATTCCAGTATCCCTCTAATGTGCTTGGCTCAATCCAATGGGCTCATTCATAAAGGTGTCAAAAACTCTGCGTACAGATGAGTGCAGTGTATAGTTTTGTATGCATCTGTACGCAGCAGTATACATGGAAATGGGCCAATTCACATAGCTGGACTGGGCACCATACTGTTGTGTTGAGCAGCAGAAAAACACAATAGAAAAATTTGTGTTCGAGGTCTGTATTTGACCTTATTGTATGCTGTATGCATGCATACAGCATAAATGTACCCTATTGGCCGCAACCACTGCTTTGGGTTTATTACGCACTATCGATGTACATCTTCCATTACATCATGAATGAACCATTCATACGAGGCAGCACATGCACGGAATGATCGTGGCATTTAGTCATTCAGAATCGACTGAGGTTATTCAAAATGCGCTGTTGCCAAGTAGGCAGAGATTAATTTAGGTGTTCCCATTTATTTATGGCCACTCCTCAATTATGTAACCTCCTTTGTACAAGCGACACCCCTTGCCTATATTAGAGATGGAAGGAGTCACCCCCGGGTCATTTAGAGAATGTCGTCAGTGTGAGGAGGAAGTTCTTGTTCCTCTCAGCAGGATGGTTCCCTCGGAACCTGGGGGGAAGCCCTGAGGGACCAGTGAAGGCCTATGGCCTATTGGGAAACAAGCAGCATGTCCTGAACTTTAAGTAGCACCACAGCACCCTGCCTGTCCAGTGTGGACCGGCATTCTAAAATCCAAAATGTGAAGCAGAGTATTTGCACTACAGATATCAGATGTTATGGACAAATATGTGTGATTATATTTACTGCAGAATTTACCAAACTGTTGACCTTTGAAGTTTTTTTTTTATGAAGAAGTTGAGTAATGTTCAAGCAAGAAAAACCTGAACTTATTACTGTCTCAGTAAAGGAAGGACTACATTAGCGAGTGGGGAGAGTTTAACTCAACTAAAGGTGAAGAAGCGTTGATGTGTGAAGTGTCTGTGAAATCCTTGTTGGCTCAGGTGTGTGAGTGTTGGTTATGGGACTGGAATCACCCTTCTGATAATGAGAAGAATTGTAACATGGGCCCTGGGTGTTTGGATGGATTCCCAGAGCCCTAACCTGGACCAAGGAAAATACAGGCCTATGTGTGGAGGTGCTCCCGGCGTTAGGGGCTAAATGGACTGATGGCCAGGAGGATAAGTTGGGGGGGGCACCTACTGTCTTCATCCATACCTGTGGACAAGGTATGAGCTTGGCATATGAACCAGTCATTGGCCTGAAGCTCTACATGTAGTTGAGGATGCTTGGTTGCTCATGCTGGTCATGTGTATGGTAAGGAGCAACCTACCTACAGCCATATGAATAACTCGGTGGGAGATGTGACATCAATTGTGTTTAATCAGAAGAGGCAGTGGGTACATATTGTTGCCATGACATTTATGTCAGCCCTGAGCAGAGGCAGGGACCAAAAGGTTACATAGCACAAATGTTACATGTGTACAGCGTATAGATAACTTTTTTATACAGACTCTTCCCACCAATAAGATCCTGCATCAATCAATCCAGTCATGTGAATGAGGCCTAAAGAATTCTGCCGATGTAAGCATGCACAGCTAGAGGGACGCTCTCTTGGATATTTTTTTACTCTTGCAGACCATTTTCTCACTCACCTGCCTTCAAATTTGAGCTACACAAATACTAAGGAGTTCCCAAAGGACAAAAGTAGAAAATAAAATGTGCTTTATGGGCCTGCATATATTTTTTGCAGATGAAACTTAGAAAATGGGATTGCCTGGTACCAGTAAGCCTGCCTCTACTTGCCTATGTGAAGTGGATTATTTTAAAGATCTTGGTCAAACCATTCCCTGTGGTGCATGATATATGTCGTTCATATCAACAGCTCTACATTGACAACTCTTGATGGAACATATCTGCAAAAAAAGTACTGCTTCTTTGAGCTTTTAATTTCATCATGCTGGGAACATCATCAAAGCTTTATGTCACTTTTACCACCCATGGCTGTAACATGTTGCGCTGATGTCTTATGCTTGCAATGAGGCAAGGAAGATGACAACATATGCAGGTCAATTAAAAGTATTAAAAGACAATTCTTCAACTTAGAGACACTCTTTGAGGGACAAGACTTTAAATGTGTTGACACCCTTTGGAAATGGAACACTTGGGAGTGGTTTAATGCTAACCATACATGCTGCAACAATAGACAAAATCATGGTGTCATAAAGCAAGGCGTCCCACAATTTTCCATTGATGCTGATGGGAAAGTTAACAGGTATGTGGGAAAAAAGTGATTGAAAGATGTATGCCATGCTTGCTAATGATTTCCCTAAAAGGGCCAATAGAGTCCAACAAAGGTGGAGCCAAGGGTTACCCAAATGTGCACACTTTCATAGCATAATCTTCCAGTTTACCCTCAATTCACTTTCCCATTGAACATGTGGGCACTGTTCAATGGGAAAGTGTTGTGGCTGTTTTTCTGTAGCTGGTCTTCTGTAGCTATCAATTAATTTTTTAAGCCGTTTCTCTTGCAGTGAAACTAGTAAGCAGTGCCTAAAGCTTGCCATACACTGCCCAACATTTGCCTACTAGCTGGCCTTATTTGCTCGATCTCTACAACATCCTTGAAAAATCAAAGGAGCTGGGTGGGAAATTGTGAACCAAACAGCATACAGCAAACTGGATATTCTGACAGCCCAGCAAGGGGATTTGCCGACCCACACTGTATAGCATGTATGGAGACATCTGCTCCTCCATCTATGCTGGACTAAAAAAAAAAATCTATAACTGTATGGCAAGTATTAGCTTTACCCTCTCAAATTGCATGATGCATTACAGAATTGTATTGCCTGAAAAAGGGCATTGTCCATAGAATTAATTTCCCCATGTTTTGGAGAAGAGGAGGAGGGATTTTCTCAGCTAAGCACACTCTCCTGCATGCATGCTTGAGCTAAGGACAGATAGATTCCAGAAAGTAAATGCTACATTAATAATTTACCCTTACTCAAGATGGTCACGACCAGAAATGCTAGGGGGTTGATTTCTCAACAAAATAAAGTATGAAGCCATGGATGGATGTGGAAGTTTTCTTTGAATATTAAAAATGAATTAAATGGTGGTTTTGGTTTGTGGTGTTCAGTGAAGATCCACTTTAAAACATGTAGGGCCAAATAAAAAAAAAAAAAAAGTTGATCCTGACAGAAATCCAGTGAGCTCCTAACGTCCTGTAACTTCCTGTAGCGAGCAGACAATGCTACCCATGCGGCACTGAAATCACACACAGTGTTATCAGTTCCCCCATGCTGGACTACAGAACACCTTCCCCTTGTTATAGAGATAGATGGAGAGAGGTGTTTTCCAGACAACAATCCTTGGGCTTTCAGTGCAGCAGAACATTTTGTCCCCTATGCCTATGCTACAAAAAATAAAAATAAAAGTTAAGTAAAAAATGTTTTAAATTATAAAAAATGAAAGTTACACCCAAGCGCATTAAATCCCCCCCAAAAAAGTTTTTGAGTCCCCACATACAAGAACGTTCGAACAAACATAAACGCGTGCGTCAGGGACAGCTACACACGAAAACATTAACTGCGATGCACATATCACTGCGCACACTGGAGCGAGAGCAATAATTTTAGCACCAGATCCCTTCCATAATGCTAAACTGATGACCTGTAGGAGCTTTAAAGCATTGCCTATGGAAAAATATAGGGTATAGAAGTTTGTCGCCATTTCACAGATGCACGCAAATTTAAGGTTTGGCATGTTGGATATCTATTTACTATATCACAAAAAAATGTGATAATTTATTGTGTTTGTTGTCCTAAAATGAACATGTTTCACAGACCTTTCCGGCAATATTGTGTAACATAAAAAAATTGGAACTACCGCTATTTTATTCTCTAGGGCAGGGGGATGCGGCCCTTTGCTTGCCTTTATCCCGCCCTAGGAGCACTATTCCTCCTAATGATATGAAACACTATTCTGACATCAACTATGGGGCACCAACTGTCCTATTGACACCAACAATGGGGCACTATTCCTCTCAATAATACCAATTATGAGGTACTATTCCTCCCATTGACACCAATGATGCGGCACTATTCCTCCCATTGACACCAATGATGGGCACTATTCCTTCCAATGATACCAATGATGGGACACTATTCCTCCCAATGATATCAATGATGAGACCCTATTCCTCCCAATGATACTAATGATGGAGCACTATTCCTCCCACTGACGCCGAAGATGGAGCACTATTCCTACCATTAACACCAATGATGGAGCAATATTCCTTCCAACGATAGGACACTATTCCTCCCAATGTTACTAATGATGGGGCACTATTCCTCCCACTGACACCAATGATGGGGCACTATTCCTCCCATTGACACCAATGATGGGACACTATTCCTCCCAATGATATCAATGATGAGACCCTATTCCTCCCAATGATACTAATGATGGGGCACTATTCCTCCCACTGACACCAATGATGGGGCACTATTCCTCCCACTGACACCAATTATGGGGTACTATTCCTCCCAATGACACCAACAATGGGGCACTATTTCTCCCAATGATACCACGATGGGGCACTATTCCTTCCAATGATACCAATGATGGGGCACTATTCCTTCCAAAGATACCAATAATGGGGCACTATTCCTCCCAATGATACCAATGATAGGGCACTATTCCTCCCAATGATACCAAATGTGGCAATTTTACTCCCACTGATGCCAGGTTAATTTCCACTTCCACTGGCCACAGTCTGGCCCCCCTAAAGTGTGAAGGACAATAAACTGGCCCTTTGTTTGGAAAGTTTGGAGACCCCTGCTCTAGGGTGTCTGCTTTCATAAAATAAAAAATTTTAGGGGTTTTATGCAGTATTCAAAATGACTTTTGAAACGTTTGCAAATGGCAGCAAAAAGGTTTATGTACACAGTGTAGGGAGACACAAGTCTAGTCTCTGCATGCAAGGGTGACCCCAAGAGAAAAGAGCCACCCTGAAACAGGAAACCTGCGGCGGTGGTCACGGCACAGCTTAATTTGGAACGTAGGCAAAGATTACAAGACAAAGAAGCTTTGCAGTAAATGGTTAAATCAGTTGCTGAAAGTGCTCACAAACTGAGGGTTATTATCACTTTAACAGCTTTGAAAAGCACTGTGAAAACATACTGAACAAACAAATTCACCAACTAAAATTAAAATCAAATCAGAAACATTATTTTAGCATAACCTGTATCGCAGCAACTAAAAATGGCGCTTTTTTATTGTTTAGTTACTGTATTTCTGAGGGCAAAAGGTTTCCCTTAAATGTTTGTAACAGCTTGTATATTTAAAGTGTAATTGTAAGATAATTGTCTGTAACATATGGCGGCGTAATACGGCAAACCAATAAGATATAACAGCAGACAGTTGTTTATAAAATACACAAATCATACTCTTGACCCAAGCGCAAGCGAAAGCGCTCGAATAAACGGAATAGTCTAAACCCTAAACAAATACTGTTCATGCCTGGCATTTCGGAAAACACGGCCATTACTTTTAATCAAGAGGAAGGTAAAAGTGAGCGGTGTTCTGATGTTTTCTCTCAGGAAAACTGACAGGGTTAGCCTGCGTTTCACACACCAGATTGCTGGCCCGGTGCCAGACGCAGCGACAGGCAGTAAAAGGAAATAGCTTTAACTGCTTTATCGCCTAAAATAGGCAGTCGTTTTACAGCAACTCAAAGTTTAACGGCACGAAGCGGCCCACGTCACGAGGACAGGATGGGCAAATTTGTAATGAATTTCATGGGTGGGGTTATGAGAGGGCAAGCTTGTATTGCGATGTTGTTATGGTGAGCAAGCAAACTGGGTCAGTTCAAATTTGACTTGAGCGAGTGCCTGGGAGAAGTAGCTCATGAGTGAAAAACTCTGAATACAAATTTGCTGAGGGCAGCACATTACTCTGGTGTCTGAGCGAGGCCTGCCCTGGCACATTTTGTGGGAGAGGGAGAGCACATAATGGACAGCTAGCCATGGGCTGAGGACAAGAGACGGCCAATGTGTCAGCCGTGCTGACAAACTTTACAAAAGGGCTCTCTTCTTTATGTTCCCTACGAATAAAGTTTTAACACTGTCCTCTTATTTATTTATTCACAATAAAATGAAAAAGTATTTACATCAATTTGTTTTTTTAATACACCATTTAATAGAACAACCTTCCCAGGCGTGAAATATACAGTAAAGCCTCGTACACGTGATCCGACTTTCCGACAACAAAACCGTGGATTTTTGTTAGAAGGATGTTGGCTCCAACTTGTCTTGCATACACACGGTCACACAAATGTTGGCCAACACTTGAACGTAGTGACGTACAAGACGTACGTGATGTCTCCATTACTAACGCTAGTTTTACTAGCGCTTCCTTTTACGAGCGCTTCCGGCTCGTCCTTGATTCTGAGCATGCGTGTTTGTACTTTGGACTTTTGTCCGACGGACTTGTGTACACACAATTGGAAAGTCCGACAACAAACATTTGTTGGCGGAAAATTTGAGAACATGCTAGCCAACATTTGTTGGTGGAAAGTCCGCCAACAAATGTCCGATGGAGCATACAAGCCAACAAGCTTACATCCAACATTTCCCGCCAGAAAATCCGATCGTTTGTACGCGGCATAAATCCTATTTTGATATGTTCACACAGCTGCATAGGTGTGGAGAGTTTGCTGCGTTCAGAGGTGGATACACGTACAAACCAGCCAGAACTCCACAGAAATGCTGACCCTGGACTACACATTGTGGGTCGCTCGCAGGATCCACTCACATGTAACCAATCAGATGAGAGGGTTACATGCAAATAGTGGTGGCTGTCAGATTTGTACTCTGTACAAATCAACGGCCATCGCTGCTGACATCTGCTGCTGGTCACACACAGTCCCTGGGATTCATAAAGACTGGCACAGACATATTTTGCAAAAGTGTTCTGTGGTGCAAAACGCGCCAGATTCATGCACCTGTGTAGAACTTGTACATGAAATTGGCACATGCTGTGTCACTTTTAGTTTGTGAGAGAAAAGGGAGGAAGCCTGTTTTAAGCCCCCCTTTTCCCTCATAGGATTGTGGCAGCAACAGTTTCAAGCCCCCCCCCACCACCACCACTGCACTGGTGTTAGTGGGGGGCTTGGGATAGGTCAAGTAAGGTCATCTGACACCAGGAATCCTCTAGAATCCTACGGGTTCTTCGGGATAGGTCAATTAAGGACAGTTGACCCCAAGGAGTTTTCTAAAATTTCTGGGGGGTCCCTATAAAAAAGGTCTCACCAGCAGGTCTTATTATACAGTACGATGACAGTCGCCTGGAGAGGGATCACCGGTGGAGCTCCCCTGTCGCAGCCTTATTATGTCACAGGGCCACCTTTGTTTCAAAGAAGGATGGTTAATAACGTTTTTGAAGATGTAGGGGCAGCACAATAGCTAAGTGGTCAGCACTCCTGCCTGGCAGCACTGGGGTCGTCGATTTGAATCCCAGCCACAGCACCACCTGCATGGAGTTTGCCTGTGCCTGTGTGGGGTTCCTTCGAGTACTCTGGTTTCTTCCCACACTGCAAAGACATGCTGCTAGGTTAATTGACTCAAATCTAAAGTGGCCCTAGCGTATGAATGTGAGTTAGGGACTTTAGATTGTAAGCTCCTTGACGGTAGGGACTGATGTGAATGTACAATATATGTATATAAAATGTTCATTACATGTTTGGGTTCTTTCATGTCATGCTATCTACAATCCCTTGCACAGGAGACGCTTTTGCAAAATTTGTCTGCACCATTTTCTTTCTCTGTACGCCAAAAGAGAGTTGCCCTTGATTAGCTCCACTTTCGTAAGATACGCACTGTCTGTAATTTATTTTCAATTTGGCGCATTCGATGCCCAAAATGTAAAAGTGGCGTATTTTAGAACTACCTCAATTTGGTGCAGGAGTCGCTGTCAGAACCAAATATGTCGCAAATGCTTAACCCCTTCCCGGACCTTTAACTGCTTGTAAATGCCGGGACGGGGAGGTGGGCATTAGGGTCATGTGACCGCTGTGATTGGCTGTCACTTGATTGGAAAGCTCCAGATCGCAAGTATGTATCAGGAACTTTCCGATCCCCGCCTGGGAGCGTGCGGGGCACGTGCTCTCAGCACAGAAAAGTGTTTACATAGGGCCGCGTAGATGCGGCCTCTCAACGTTAAAGCTCACCCACCAAGACACCGCTCCACGTCGCCAGTTAGAGGTTAATGAAGTTGGTGCAACACATTAACAAAAAGGATTAACGCTGGAAAAAGTGGCGCATCAGCTTTATTAGATTACCCCCCTGTATGTGCGGGTAGTGTTTAGAACCGTTGAATCGCAAAAAATCATTGCATTGCATTGCAAGAGTTAAATGCTGGTTTAGGTCTAGGTACTGGGAAAATAACTTTCACTTAGTCGGTAGAGTAGAAATTAAGCATGCATACTTGCACGAGCGGACTTTCGACAGACTGAACTCCGAAGGACTTTTTGACAGACTTTCAACGGAGTTCCGACGCAACACACAATCACACCAAAGTCTGACTGATTCGACCGTGATGACGTACGACCGGACTAGAATGAGGAAGTTCATAGCCAGTAGCCAATAGCTGCCCTTGCGCCGTTGTTCATCTGTCGGACTAGCATACAGACGAACTGATTTTTCGACTGGACTCGAGTCCCTCGGAAAGATTTAAAGCATGTTCTATTTCTAAAGTCTGTCTGATTTTTCGACAGCAAAGGTCTGATGAAGCCCACACACGATCGACTTGTCCGGTGGATTCGTTCCGTCGGACCTTTGCTGTTGAAAAGTCCGGTGGTGTGTACGCAGCATTAGAAGAACTTGAACCATTTACAAGAGGTAACTGCGGTACATGATTATGGATGTGTGGTCACTTCCTTTGTAAATCATTAAACCTGAACTCCAGCCTTCCCTTCACTCTTGCACAGTTGTACAGGCTCCTCTCTTGTACTGCTTAGTTTGCTTTCACAGAACACTGTGCACTTCCCACAGTATGCATTAAAAGCCTCTGCAAGTCAGATAGTGATCACCTCATTTCCTGCCTGGAGGTCATCCGGCATCATCTAGCCCTAACTTCCCCAGCCTTACTGTCCCTGGCTTGCCCTTTTCATTCACTGGTTTTCCTTTCTTTCAGTTGTGGAGGCTCAGCATCACATGGGGGTTTTACCAAGAGTGGTCTGCATGCAAATACAGCCTGTCTACGAACCATCACTTCTCCAGACTAACGTCCACCCATCAAGGCATTTTGCAAATTTGCATAACTCCTCCTAAAAGTCAGCCCACAGCGTACATTAGGGCTGACCCCTCCCACCAGCCATGACCTGCCTGCATTGCATAACGAAGCACAGAGACCCAGTGATGATAACGCAAAATCTAAAATTAGGTAACGCAATAAAAACGGAAATGTTTTTTTTTAATTATAATTATCATGCTCGTGACTGGGGAGTAGTAAGCAGGTAGGCAAAATATCAGCAGATTAAACTTCGGCTTTAAAAGCGCATTTCTGCCCTTTGCATGTCATACACTTGACTGCTTTTCCTTCAGTGAGCAAAGTCCAAATCACACAGCACATTAGGAATAACAACACTGGCTGTGGAAGTTTTGCCACCTTGAGAACACACATGGGGATTTATTTATAGAATATGAACAGAGTAATGATGGGTAGTCACACTTCAATTGCATTTTAACTTTCTTCAGCTGGTATAGACATAGCAATGATTGATAATTGGGGATTAACTGCTATGGGTTTTTGCATGTAACTATTGATTCGTTTTACTCATTATATAAATAAACAAAAAATCTACTGCGCACTAAGTATTAAACCGGACCTACACTGTATCTGATCACCAAAAACACAATTTCATTCATTTTTAATATTCAAAGCAAACTCACCCATCCATACATATCTCCATGCTTTATTTTGTAAATCTCTTTGAAAACACACCTTTAGCATTTCTGGCCATGGCCATCTTGACTAAGGGAAGATGATTCATGTAGCATTTACTTCCTGGAATCCATCAGCCTTTAGCTCATGCATGCCGACAGGAGGGTTTGCTTAGCTGAAAAAAACTCTCCTGAAGACTCCTGGGATGTATGACATAATTTGCCTAGGTCTGCAAGCCAGAAAGTAACCGAAAAAAAAAAGAGTTTAAAAGAAGTATATAATAAAAACTATATTGTCAAAAGTATTGTGACGCCTGCCTTTACACGCACATGAACTGTATTTGCATCCCAGTCTTAGTCCGTAGGGTTCAAAATTGAGTTGGCCCACCCTTCACCGCTATAACAGCTTCAACTCTTCTGGGAACGCTGTCCACAAGGTTTAGGAGTGTGTCTATGGGAAGGTTTGACCATTCTTCCAGAAACGCATTTGTGAGGTCCGGCATGATGTTGGACAAGAAGGCCTGGTTCGCAGTCTCCGCTCCAATTTTTCCCAAAGGTGTTCTATCAGGTTGAGGTCAAGACTCCGTGCAGGCCAGTCAGGTTCCTCCACCCCAAACTCGCTCATCCATGTCTTTATGGACCTTGTTTGTGCACTGGTGTGAAGGAGCCAACCCCAAACTGTTCCCACAAAGTTGAAACCATGAAATTGTCCAAAATGTCTTGGTATGCTGGCTAGTCAAGTTCCTCCACCCCAAACTCACTCATCCATGTCTTTATGGACCTTGCTTTGTGCACTGGTCCAAATCATTTGGTGGAGGGGGGATTATGGTGTGGGGTTGTTTTTCAGGGTTTGGGCTTGGCCCCTTAGTTCCAGTGAAGGGAACTCTTAAGGCGTCAGCATACCAAGACATTTTGGATAATTTCATGCTCCTAACTTTGTGGGAACAGTTTGGAGATGCTCCAACATGACTGCGTACATGCCTTCATGTTCCCTGGTGGAGGCAGACACAGACAAAATGAAATTCTGGGTGTCCAGGAAAACAGCTGTACCACAAGAAAAAAAGTTATTGTGTAAGGATACACTTTAAATAAAGTCGATATGGATCAGAACTTTTCTTTGCCTCCATGCTTCTGTCAAATGATGTAAATCCTTAGCTATAAACATTAATCAGCAGAATATGCTATTTAAATAAAGGTGTGGCAATAATTATACCAATCTACGAAATATTGCACCCCATAGCACACTGGTTTTCAACTTGGAAATTGCTTTGTTTGTTTTTGGTGCAGACATTGGCATAAATTGCATGACAAAACGTTCCAGCAAAGACTAGTCAGTTATTGACATTTAATATCAACGTAATCTGGAAAGTAAACCTAATCCTTAAAAGGTCAGTCAACCTGGTTAGATTTCTGTGCTCCAGCCTCCCCCCCAAAAAAAATTAATGCCAATTGTGGCATGTCAGGGGGCGAGGGGTACTTAAAGTGGAAGTTCCATTTTTGGGTGGAACTCCGTTTTAACTTATTCCTTGCTCCAGCAGGGTCCCTCCAGCAATGCAACCATTCCTACAAAGTCTCCTGTCTAAAGCACTGCCGGCCATGATTGTGCTCCTGCTTCCTCCATGTACATGCAGGGTTAATACCTCTACATTGTACATGGTGATGCTGAAAAACCCGCACTCAACGTGGCGTACCGCAGGGACCAAAGGAGAGCGCCAGAGCTGGCCACAGGTAACATAAGTAATAGCCTTTTCATTTCCCCTTGATCTAATGAGCAGTTAACCACTGAAGTGTGGGGGGGTGGGGCTCACTGCAAGGGTTTATTTCTCTTCCAATTTAGAGTTTGGCTTTAAATGTACAAAATCTTTGCAATGTACATTTATCAGCCAGAGGGGATAGTTTTTTCCTTAACAAAAGTGGAGTTACTCTTTAATGATGGGTTCTATGGGAAGCTGTATGGATGTGAGAGTGCAGGTGTCCTGACAAAATAGGCAACTCGTTAGAAAATGGAACCACGTCACTTCCACTTTCTTTAAACCATTAGTAATTGCTGATTTGGAGGAACTGGTGTTTGGACACAACACCGGCTACTGAATACAGTCCGGTACAGGAAGATTTTGCTGTTTTCACAGCATAGCGGCTAACAAGGACAAAGTTGTCGCCGCCTTGGAGGCTGCCATTTTCTTGGTTAGTTTAGAAGCGGAGTAACAATCTCCGCTCATAATATCGTGCATCGGACTCTTCTCTTGCCAGTGTTATTTCCAAACAGCAATTTGTGAAAAGAAAACAGCAATTCATCAAAATCTGAAATTCATGATGGTTTAAAGAAAACGGAAGTGACGCAGGTTGCTCATTCTGCCAGGTTCGACATTTTGTCAGAACACTGTGCCCTGGAGGGGGCTGCAACTCTTCTTCCCATTCTCACCTCCTATTGAGTTAAGTGATGCATGGAAATGCTGGAAGCATTACAAGTGATGTCAGCAATTACATTATTTCCTCTTATCCAGCCAGCTGAATAATACACAGGACTTGCACCTTTTACTAGTCAGCAGTTCAGTCAGGGGAAGTAAAACCACCCTTGTTCTGCTTCAATTCATCACAGTCACATCTAATGCAATATATCGCTGTTCCTCTACAGGCTGTGCAGCAATCAACGCTGCCTGATAACAATGTCAGTGCAGCTTGAGTACGCTATAGATTAATCAATGTTACCGACTTGCCAAGTACCAATCCAGCATGTACAAGTG
Source organism: Aquarana catesbeiana (assembly GCF_042186555.1). Taxonomy (NCBI): domain Eukaryota; kingdom Metazoa; phylum Chordata; class Amphibia; order Anura; family Ranidae; genus Aquarana; species Aquarana catesbeiana. Next base: position 719,346,096 of record NC_133324.1, read on the forward strand.
ACACAAGAGAATGGGCTAAATACAGCCTGGCAGGGTTCATCCTGCACTCGGTGCCTCCTGGGTTCCAGGCACTAACTGCATGTATGGCTGTCAAGACAGGAGTCTATTTAATCAAGCATGACAGTCATTCAGTCATGTAATAAAGGCCATGGTATAAAGGCTACACGTTTCCAACACACAGGATTGTCCCATATCTGCACCTTGCTACAATGCAGTATTCATGTCATTGAGGCTGGACTCCAAGAAGATATAAAATGCACAAAACAATGCAGCAAGGTATTAATGAATAACTTAATAAATGTATTTTTAAATTCAACAAGTGTAAGTACCTGAATCTGACTTGCTGTCAGCCTCTTGCAATCCCCTATACCAGTGTTCTTCAAACTGCGGACTGGATTTGGTCATTTGCTTGCCTTTTCCCGGTCTTTGGGGCACTATTGATCCCACTGACAATAACAATAGGGCGCTATTTCTCCCACTGATACCAATGATAGGGCACTATTCTTCTCACTGACACCAATGAGGAGGCACCATTTCTCCCACTGACACCAACAATAGGGCACTATTACTCCCATTCACACCAAAGATAGGGCACCATTCCTTCCACTGACACCATTGATGGACCACCATTTCTTCCACTGACACCAGTGATGAAGCACAATTCCTTCCACTGACACCAACAATGATGGGGCACCATTCCTCCCACTAACACCAATGATGGGGCACTACATCTCCTATTTATACCAACAATGGGGGACTATTCCTCCCACTAGAACCAGTGATGGGACATTGTTTACTCCCACTGATGCCAAGGCATTTTCTACTGCCTAAGGCCCCTTTCACACATACGGACCATTCGTCCGTTTTTCATCCATCCATTGACAGATGAAAAACAGACATCAATCAATGCATTCCTATGGAAAAACGGATGACAACGGATGATCATCTATTTTCATCCGTTTTCATCCGCTTTTTTGAACGGATGAAAGCTCTATTTTTCATCTATCAAAAAATCGCATTGGACGAAAACGGATGTTAGCCACTTCAATACTGGGCACTTATACACCTTTCTGCCCAGACCAATTTTCACCTTTCAGCGCTGTCGCACTTTAAATGACAATTGCGCGCTCATGCTACTCTGTACCCAAACTAAGTTTTTATCATTTTGTTCCCACAAATAGAGCTTTCTTTTGGTGGTATTTGATCACCTCTGCGATTTTTATTTTCTGCTAAACAAATAAAAAAAAGGCCGACAATTTTCGAAAAAAAAAAAACGTTTTTTTGTTTGTTTCTGTTACAAAACTTTGTAAATAAGTACATTTTCTCCTTCACTGATGGGCACTGATAGAGCTGCACTGGCGGGCACTGATAAGGCGGCACTGATGGGCACCGATGAGGTGGCACTGATGATGAGTGGCTCCGAGCGCGTAGCCTTCTCTCAACCTCCCTGCTAGCCCTTCTCCCTGGACGATCCCTCCCCTGGTTACCGAACCAGAAGCAGACGGACGACCTGTGACGTCATGCATGCTCCACGTGCACTCCACACCGGCCCCTAGTCTCTTCCTGATGGCCACAGAAGGAGCTCCCGGCTGGTAATCCACCTTCTGCAGCCCAGCATCCCTGCAGCGTCACCACCACAGGATCAGAGGGAACACCGAGGACCACATACCTATACAGATGAGCCTTTTATATGTTTTTATCCTGTAAGTGTGTTTTTACCTGGTGTCATTAAACATCATTTGTTAATACTACACTCAGGTGGCGCTTCCTTCTCTACCCCTCTCTCATCCATCACAGAGCCAGCTCTCTGAGGACAGCAGCCGCCTAGCCTACCAGCCTACTTTAACCATTACATTACCGGTTACCACTTAACCCTTGAACTTCCAGTCTGTCCCCTATGGACTAAGTTGCTCAGCCCTTTATATCTCCTGTTATATATGGACTTGTGTGTTTGCGCTTACAGTTACCAATACTCTGTTTATAAATGTAACAGAGAAAGTGCTGTCATCTGTCTGGCTGTGATATGTTGCAGGCAGGGCCGGGACTGAGCAGTAACCTTCCCTGGGGTGCTGTGTTAAGGGGGGGGGTGCTGCTGAGTTTGACTCTTGTTCGCTCCTTACTGACAGGAGTGACTGCAGTGTCACTCCTGTGAGAAGGAGCCGGGGCCGACAGCTGCTGCTGCAGGGAGGATTCGGCTTTCTCCTCCCTCCATCTTGCATGAGGCTAAAAAGAGCCGGCGCTGAGACAGAACTGTCCTCAAACTCAGCACTGCACTGCTGAGGAAGGAGGGCAGACTGTGTTCTTCTTCCTCTCTCCCCCGTCACATGACTTTTCACATGACCGGAGAGATGGAGGAGATGCTGTGAGTACAAATTTCTCAGTACAAGGGGGAAGGGGAGGCAACAACTCATATGCATGGGGACACCTGATGTAAAGGGGGGCTCTATTGGGGACACCTGATGTAAAGGGGGACTCTATTGGGGACACCTGATGTAAAGGGGGGCTCTATTGGGGACACATGATGTAAAGGGGGACTCTATTGGGGACACCTGATGTAAAGGGGGACTCTATTGGGGACACCTGGTGTAAAGGGGGACTCTATTGGGAACACCTGATTTAAAGGGGGACTCTATTGGGGACACCTGATGTAAAGGGGGACTCTATTGGGGACACCTGATGTAAAGGGGGACTCTATTGGGGACACCTGATGTAAAGGGGGACTCTATTGGGGACACCTGACGTAAAGGGGGACTCTATTGGGGACACCTGGTGTAAAGGGGGACTCTATTGGGAACACCTGATGTAAAGGGGGACTCTATTGGGGACACCTGATGTAAAGGGGGACTCTATTGGGGACACCTGGTGTAAAGGGGGACTCTATTGGGAACACCTGATGTAAAGGGGGACTCTATTGGGGACACCTGATGTAAAGGGGGACTCTATTGGGGACACCTGGTGTAAAGGGGGACTCTATTGGGAACACCTGATGTTAAGAGGGAATCTATTGAGGACACCTGATATGAAGGGGGATCCTATTGGGGACACCACCTGGCCAGGGAGCGGGGTGATTCACCATCTTTGCCCTGGGCACTGGATGACCTTGTTTAAATCTCAGAACTGGATGGACAGAAATGCAAATCCTTTGGCAGATAAAATAACTATTGTATATGAATCCCACCTGTGTAATTAGATGTTCATCTATTGTAGCCTCCCTGGCGGTATTCCCGAGTGTGGCTCGGGGTTAAAATTCAGTACCATTAGCGGTAACCCCGAGCCACACTCGGGATCGCATTGCAGGATCCTGGGGCGGCTTTACTTACCTTGTCCCCGGGATCCTGCGATGTCCCCCGCAGTGTCCGAGGACTCAGTCCTCCTCCGAAGCCTCTCCGTGCCAGGCTCCGTTCCCTGCGAGCGGCGCGACGCACGGGGGCGGAGCCTGGCGGCAAATTAAAAAAAAAGTAAAAATCATAACACATACAGTACTGTAATCTTACAGATTACAGTACTGTATGAAATGATTTCACATCCCTTTTGTCCCCAGTGCTTTGGCCCATGCCCTGCATGCAGTTTTATATGATATATACTGTTCTTTCTGCCTGGAAACTGGAGATTGTCCATAGCAACCAAAAAGTGTCCCTTTACGTCAAAAGTGGCTTTAGACCATCTAGAAAACAGCGATAGTAAATTAGAACACTTGCAGAATTGAGCGATAGTGAATTGTGGGGAAATTTATTTTACTACTATTTTTTTTTTAATTATTTATTTTTATTTATTATATTATAATTTATGTTTTTGTGTTTCAAACTTCATCATACCCGGGATATCTACTAGACTCTGGTTTGGACAGATTTAAGTGTGTTATTGTTAAGATTTACAGACCTACAATATAAAACGCCAAATTTCCATGCAAAATAATTGTACCGCTTTCAGCACCTAAAATCCGAAATAATCATACCGCCAGGGAGGCTAGAGGTCGTTCATAAAGTAAGACATCGGGGTGGATTTACTAAAGGCAAATAGACTTTGCACTTTGCAAGTATAGTTGCTCCAGAGCTTAGTAAATGAGGTAAAGCTTATTTTACACACACACATGTAAGGAAGGAAAAATTGCACGAGTGGATGATGGAAATGGAAGTTTCCCCTCATTTATTTAGCTCTGGAGTAACTGCACGTACAAAGTGCACAGTCTACTTGCTTTTAGTAAATCAACCCCACTGTTTCCCAGCACAATAACTTTTGAATTGGCAACTTTTCATTATTTTCACATGCAAAAATCACAATGTAATCCAGTAACATATCATTGGTGACGCCTAGCACAAGATGGATAATAATATAATATATATAATTTTATAAACTATATGATTTATAAAATGTATATAATATTATATTAATTGTTTAAATAATTTATATTATATTATGGAAAACGCTCCACAATCCTCATTCTGCAGCACCTTGACTGATTTATAGAAATACTTGCCAAATGCACAAACTTCACATGATATATCCATGCAATCTGTACAACAGTTTTGAACCGCTCACGGTCAAAACATTTTATATATGGAAGTTTTCTATTTGTGTAAAGGCACTCATTAGGGAGATAATTCTCAATTATTACAGGCATAAATGTGGCGCTGAGATTTTCCCCAGTTATAGGGTACTAAAGCTAAAGACCAATTGGAAATTGTCCAAAACTTTCAAGCCAGCATCTCTTATGATATTTTTATTTCATTTTGATATTTCAAGATCATCTGCAATTCATGTAAAGGGAGCTAGCCAAACAAACATTATTTCACTTAATTAGTATAAATATGTACTTGTTTAACTATATATATTATACTGTTTTATATATATATATATATAAAATAAACTGTGCATCCCTGGAGGACTACCCATATTACCCATATGCAAGAGAATTAGCTGAGCAGTTCACATGCAGATGTATAAGTAAATTAGCTGCACCACATACAATGAGCTGGGGAGTGCACATGTGTGAGTACATTTGTTGCACATTACTTATGTGCAAGAAATATAGCCAAGAATTGCACGTTTAAGTACATTTGATGCACATTACAAAAGCTAAGACAATTAGTTGAGGACATGAGTATGAAAACTGGCTGAGATGTACATATACATATGCAAGTCACTTAGCAAGGAAGTAACCACAAGTACATACCGTAATTAGTAGTGATATAAGGTGCTCTTGCTCAATATTTCATCTGTGCTCAAATGTGCTCCGACTGGGTGCCCCACCTGGATGTGCACTCACTACTAGGAGTTGACCACCTATCTCTAGTGTGGTCTTGCAAGCGTGTGGAGATACCCTTGTGGAAGTCCGTTGGCTGACATCTCATGTAGGGAAAAAATGGCTCATGCAAATAGATGGAAATGACAGAAAGAGATCCTCATTGCGCGATACCGTTTTAAAAATGTATTTCTTAAAAACAATAGTAAAAAGTTCCACTCACATTTTTAGGTGCCTATCATCCTGGCACCCGGCGTGTGTAGCAGGTGATTAGTTAAGGGGAAATCGGCCCACTCGTAGGGTGACACAGCTCGGTTCCCAGGTATTCGTTTGGGCGAAAGTATGACTCTGTGACGTGATAAAATCTCAATGCTTTCAGCCAATCATAGGGCCTGTTAGGACTGTTAAGATATATGTGTGCACATTTTTTCTTATACTACGTGCAGTGGACTGTTTGTATATTCATCTTATTGCCTATAGCATTTTTTTTACTGCAGCTGGTATACTGTTGTGCAATCTATTTGAGTATTTTTTTAATATTTTTTGTCATTATATTTCCAGTGGCGCTTAGGTTTATTATTACAAAGTACATACCATAGGCTGCATGATACATATGAAAGAAAATTAGCTGAGCAGTATACACTGAGGGTTATTTACGAAAGGCAAATCCACTTTGCACTATAAGTGCACTTGGAAGAGCAGTCACTAGATCTGAGGGGAAGATCTGCTGATTTTATCATCCAATCATGTGCAAGGTAAAAAATGCTGTTTCATATTTTCCTTGCATGTCCCCCTCAGATCTACAGCGACTGCACTTCCAAGTGCACTTGAAGTGGATTTGCCTTTTGTAAATAACCCCCATTGCATATGCAAGAAACTTAGCTTGGAGGTGCATGTATGGTTAAGTTAGTTGCACAGTACAGACATACAAAGAAGGGTGCATGTATGCAAAAATCTTAAAGTACAAGGCAAAACTTTTTTTTGTTTGTTTTGGACAGAATGGAGAGGGATTAGAACACCTGTCAGTTTTTATTGCTGTCTGTGTCCCCATTAGGGAGATTCACTCTCTCTTTTTGTTCTGTTTACCATTATCATTGAACGTGAAAGTAAAAGAGAATCACAAATTTTGGGTTGTCCCCAAAAAAGTAATAGAGAGGAAATATTCCAATGAGGACACAGATTCTGATGACCTGAGAGTCCCCAAGGAATTCTCTTAATTTGCAGGGATTTCCTCTCACTTCCTGTTTTGGCTATGGGACAAAGATGGCAAAAATAAACCTTAGGGGGGTTATAACCCTCCCTTACTTGATCCAAAATAAAAAAAAAAAAGAAAGTTTTGCCCATAGTTCTACTTTAAGCTGGCCATATATGGGTAGAATTTAAAATGACAATTCTTAGGAAAAGAATGTTCTAAGAAAGTTTGTTCCTTTTATTAATCCTTTTATTAAATACGTTATACTGCGGCAGGTTGGCTCCCCTGCACGAAACCACGTAGCTGTACGTTGGCTGGCGGGGCACGAGCGCCACTGCACATCGGGGGTGCCGATGCTCGTGGCCGACTGTCACGATGACCGCCGGCCACGAGCGATCGTGACCAGGAGACACAGAACAAGTGTGTAAACACACACTTCCCTGTTCTGTTCTGACAGGAGTAACAGATTGTTTGTTCCTATTAGCAAGGAACCACGATCCGTCACTTCCTCCAGTCAGTCCCTCCGCCTTCAGTTAGAATCACCTCGCAAGGAACACAGTTAACCCCTTCACCGCCCCCTGGTGTTAACCCCTTCACTGCCAGTGACATTTTTACAGTAATCAATGCATTTTTAATCTCACTGATCGCTGTATTAATGCCAATGGTTCCAAAAATGTGTCAAAATTGTCCGATGTGTCCACCATAATGTTGCAGTCACAATAAAAATCACAGATCGCTGCCATTACCGGTAAAAAAAAAAAATAATAATAAAAATGCTATTAATCTATCCCCTATTTTTTAGACGCTATAACTTTCAATATACGCTTATTGTGATTTTTTTTACCAAAAATATGTAGAAGAATACATATCGGCCTAAACTGAGAAAAAAATTTGCGTTTTTTTTAAAAAAAATGGGGATATTGATTATAGCAAAAAGTACAAAATATTGTGGTTTTTTTCAAAATTGTCGCTTTTTTTTGTTTATAGCGCAAAAAAGAAAAACCACAGAGGCGATCAAATACCACCAAAAGAAAGCTCTATTCGTGGGAAAAAAAGGATGTCTAGTTTGTTTATGTACAACATCGCACGACCGCGCAATTGTCAGTTAAAGTAACGCAGTGCCGAATGCCGCAAAAAACGCTCTGGTCAGAAAGGGGGTAAATTCTTCCGGGGCTGAAGTGGTTAATCATCAGTGGATCAAATTGTCCTTTGTGTGCGACTGCAGAAATGGGAAAATTCAAAGGAGCAGTATGGACTGGAGCTGAGCACTACTAAAATGACTTGATTCTCTCCCTTTGATTCAATGTACTCTGACAGCGGTGAGATTTCCCCGCCATCTGAAACCACTCACTAGCACTGCCAGCTTTCGCGATCAAGAGAACATTTTCCAACAGGCTGGTTGCACCCAAGTCAATTAATAGATAGACATATGTACCACCAGCCTGCCCATACATGGATCGAAATTCAGCTGCTTGCTGCAGAACCGGCTAAATTTTGATCCATGCATGGCCGGCCTTAGCATAGAAGTGTACATGTACAGGAGAATTAGCTGGGGTAGGGGTACAAATCTGCAATAATAAAATAGCTGAGGAGAGGTACACGTGCAGGAAAATTGGTGCACTCCAAGCAAAAGCAACCAAATACAACTGGGCAACCAATTTAGCTTGAAAAACTAATTTGACTTCAAGAGACCGTTAATAAAATTGTGATAAATATTACTTAGCAGTCTACTGCTCTTTCATTTCACGGCAATTAAAAAGAAAAACCTCAGGTTCCTCAGTGTGTGCAAGTTTAACAAATCACTTTAAAAAAAAAAAAAGACCAAATGGAGAAAATAAAATCAGATTAAGTGAATATTAATGGTATATTAACAATTTCATTTCACATTTATGTGCAGTTATAAGGCTTCACAGAGAGAGGACCATTGTAAAAGGAGCTGAAAACTGTGGTTTGCATGAACTCACATTGTGGTGTATGTGTGTAACAGAACCACGTGCAATGTATGAATTATGAACGTGCCCTCAAGATATCTTGGGCACTCTCCACATTCTGCACAGCTGTAATAGATGTAAATGTGGTAAGTATTAAAGCAGGTTGTCAGGCTTATGTAACAGTGTGGGCTAAGACGCACTAAAAAAAAAAGATGAAATGCAATAGGTAATAGCAGTGATATATCCAAAACAATCTCATCTACTCCAATTCTGTGGTCCATTCTAAAAACAAAATAAGAGCTGTGATATATTTGTTTTTTATGGCCCTCTCTACTTTCTATCACTCTGCTTTTTGGGTAAATTCCAAACACGTGCTGCTAATACCAATGCCAACTTACACTCTCCAGTAGTCTGTGTGTGCCCCTACTACGAAATCTCAATCTTTAGTAGAATAGGTTATGTGATCTCCTTTTAAGTGCCACATACTTCCTTGCTGAGCTCTATATGCGGTCCTAGAGTAGACTGATAATATGATTTAAAAAGTATGTTAAAAAAATCTTCACTTGTAAGCTGTGCTCAAAAAAGTGCAGGCAGGGGACAAATGATTAGTCCCCAATATTGCCTGTCGTCTCCCTGCAGTTCATCTTGTCCCCATTGTTCTGCACTGTGTCTCTGTGTGGAAGTGTCCATCTTGATAGAGGCAGGGCTTTGCTTCCCTATATCAGAGCCTCCAGCAAGGAGAACAATGAGCAGCACAATAGGGAGGTTACCAAATCTCACTCCACATCTCCTGAGACTACCAGTCAGTGGCAGCAGTGCCTTGGATCTCACACTGCACATATACAGCTATGAGGCTATAGTTACAGGAGTGCCTATGCAAACTCACAAACCAGAAAAATGCACTGCTAAAGCGGAGCTCCACCTTAAACAAAAATATTAAAAGCCAGCAGCTACAAATACTGCAGCTGCTGACTTTTAATAAATGGACGCCTACCTGTCCCAGGGTCCAGCGATGTCGGCAGCCGAAGCCGATCGACCGATCGTCTCTTGGCTGCCCCTGCTGCCATCCTCGGTCAGGGATTCAGGAAGTGAAGTGTTGCGGCTTCACCGCCTGGTTCCCTACTGCGCATGCGCGAGTCGCGCTGCGCGTCTACACTGGTCCCCGTTGTGTTGTGGGAACTGTGTGTTTCCCAGAACACAACGGGGGGGGGGGGGGGTGGGGGGGCGGGCATTTGCGGCTAGCTGCGGCTAGCTATGCCCGGGAGTATGTGCAGATACCTGTATTATACAGGTATCTGCACCCCCCTCCCCCCTGAAAGGTGGCAATTGAGGCACCAGAGGGGGGGGGGAATCCGAAGAGTGGAAGTTCCACTTTAGGGTGGAACTCTGCTTAACTTTAAACAAGAATTCAAAGCAAAAAGTAAAAGTTTTCAAGGTAATGCTTAGGCACCATCAACATTTCTAAATGTTACCTACAAGATAGCAAATCTTCACTTTTAGAGTTTAGGTCCACTTTAAGCATACCTCCCAACGTTCTGAGATATGATAGAGGGACACCTATTAGCAAAAAGTATGTAGGCAAGGGATATGTCCCTGTCATCGTTACATAGAGACTTAATACACAAAAATGATTGGTTTAACCCACAAGGGATTATTTTCCTCTAGTCCTTTAATTTAGACATGCAACAATTTAAAGTTGTAAAGTCACGAGGTTTTTTGCATGCATGAAGGTAAAAATGTGTGCAGCAGCCCCCCTAATATCTATCTGAGCCTCCTATTGATCCAGCAATGTCCATGAGATCCTTGCCTCTCCGGGGACTCATACTCTTGATTGGCTAGCGGAAACCATTGGCTCCCACTGCTGTCAATCATAGCCAATGAGCCGAACAGAAGACAAAGGGGGCAGGGCAAAGCCAATGCTCCATGTGTGAATGGACACACAAACCCGCGGCCCAGGAGGGCGTCTGCTTGGGTGCCCCCACATCTGCTTGCTGTGGGGGCACCTGTCAGGAGGGAGGGACTGGCGTGGGCCCCGAGAAGAGGAGGACTGAGGCTGCTTAGTGCAAAATCACTGCACAGAACAGGTAAGTATGACATGTTTGTTGTTTAAAAAAAAACAAAAACAAGGCTTTAATATCGCTTTTAAATTAGATGAGTTTTAGCGCTTTAAAACACTTTTTAATAAATAGTTTATGTTTACACAGGTATATACAGTATATCAGACCAACATGAAGGACAAATAAGAAAGATAGAGGAATAGAGACACAAGAGGGACAGTCCCTTCAAATCAAGGACAGTTGGGAGTTATGCTTTAAGAGCTAAGCAATATAAGCCAATGCATAATACTACCAAAGCCAAAAAAAAAAATGTGTAAAGCATGTAAATCTGACGTAAATAAAGTGGTATTAAACTCAAAACCAAAAATGTAATATATTGCAGCTTACCAATCATTAAATGTGGTGGCTGCATTAGTTTTTCTTATTTTTTAGCCTTTTTTCCCCTCTGTTTTTCCCTGGTGATCTGAGCAGTAACACACCTCCTGTATTGGGGTGCCTTCACTCTTGATGAAGGAACGACAGAGACACCTTTGGACAACAGCATTGTCAGTATAGGGGGGAGGAGAGTATTAGATGTACTAGCAGATTTATATACACTAAAATTGAAGCCAAACTCTAGTTTACACGTTATCCTCAGACTCCAGCTCACACGTTATACTCAGATACAGCAAAGTTTTTTTCCTTTTAGGATAAAACATTTTACATGAAAAGATAAAAGGTGATCACTGAAAGCACCCCTGCCAGTGTTACATGGTTTGTCTTATCCCTGTAAACTAATACATCTGGCAGAGAGCTTGTTCTTTTGAAAAATAACAGACTTACTGGCTGGATCAAAAGTTGAAAAAGAAACAAAGCCTAAAAAAGAAAACAAATGCAACCATCACATCTAAGAATTGGTAAGCTACAATTTAATAAACAAACCAAAATAGTGTAACACAACCAATATAAACAACGAAGCAATAAAACAATAATAAAAGTCCTAACAATGTGAAAAATCCACCGTAGTGAAACTCTAGGTGACAGTTCATAGAATTATTAATTCATATTTTCCAGTGACTTCGAAGACCCCCCGCCTCTAGCTGGAATGCCTGCTCACCTCCAGATAATGACCCCACTACAGAGTCACACACGCCTGATATTTATGTCTCTCCGGAAGCCACTGGAAAAATGAATCCTCCTCCTGGTGTCCCTGGACAACGTTGACCTTCTCCTGGGATCTCAGTCACTCGTGTGTGACCATAAAATGACAAAGGCAAACCATAGTGCTCTCTGCTATAAATACTTATTAAAACCATACACAGGGATTAAAAATTTGAAAACTTGCATATCAACTCTCCACTTTGATATAAAATGGAAAATATGTCCTGAATGGCGGCACCTCACATCTGTACAGTTGTATGTTTTTCACATATCTATGTGAGTATTTTTAATCCCTGTGTATAGTTTTAATAAATATTTGTAGCAGAGAGCACTATGGTGTGCCTTTGTCATTTTATGGTCACACACGAGTGACTGAGATGCCAGGAGGAGGTCAACGTTGTCCAGAGACACCAGGAGGAGGATTTTTCCGGAGAGACATAAATATCAGGCGTGTATGACTCTGTAGTGGGGTCATTATCTGGAGGTTAGCAGGCATTCCAACTAGAGGTGGTGGTCAATTAAGTCACTGGAAAATATGAATTAATAATTCTATGAAATGTCACCTAGAGTTGCACTACGGTGGATTTTTCACATTATTTGGACTTTTATTATTGTTTTATTGCTTCATTGTTTATATTGGTTGCGCTACACTAGTTTTGGTTTATTAGTACTGTATTGAGAGTCACATGTGAATACACTCTGAAAGGTGTCGGCAGCAATCACAATAAGCCTAGAGGTAGGCTACTGACACTGAAGGTAGGCTACTGACACTGGAGGTAGGCTACTGACACTGGAGGTAGGCTACTGACACTGGAGGTAGGCTTCTGACACTGGAGGTGAGCTTCTGACACTGGAGGTGGGCTTCTGACACTGGAGGTAGGCTTCTGACACTGGAGGTGAGCTTCTGACACTGGAGGTGGGCTTCTGACACTGAAGGTGGGCTTCTGACACTGGAGGTGGGCTTCTGACACTGGAGGTGGGCTTCTGACACTGGAGGTGGGCTTCTGACACTGGAGGTAGGCTACTGACACTGGAGGTAGGCTACTGACACTGGAGGTAGGCTTCTGACACTGGAGGTAGGCTTCTGACACTGGAGGTGAGCTTCTGACACTGGAGGTGGGCTTCTGACACTGAAGGTGGGCTTCTGACACTGGAGGTGGGCTTCTGACACTGGAGGTGGGCTTCTGACACTGGAGGTAGGCTACTGACACTGGAGGTAGGCTTCTGACACTGGAGGTAGGCTACTGACACTGAAGGTAGGCTACTGACACTGGAGGTAGGCTTCTGACACTGGAGGTAGGCTACTGACACTGGAGGTAGGCTACTGACACTGGAGGTGGGCTTCTGACACTGGATTGGTTTATTATTGTGTTGCACTGATTCATTTATGTGCTTAGTTTGAATATTGCGCTGTTTATATTTTGTTTCGTGATATAATAATGTTTGCTTTTGGGTTTAATATTGCTTTAAGGCTCATCTATAAAAAATTTGGAGAAAAGAAAAGAGTACATACTTTTCTTTCTCTGATACTGTTTGAAAATGAAAGCAAGCATCTGAGCTTGCTTGTAGTTCTTATCAAGCACTTTTTGCTCTTCCAGTTTTTATAAAGATTTTATCTTGTGGATAAACACTGCATTAGCAGTTGAATAATTATAACTTCCAGGAAATATTTGTACCATATTTCATATGTTGTGACACACAAAGATACTAGTGCAGTAAAAACACCACGCTCTGCTTAGCTTCAAGCGGACCTTCACCCACTCTGGTGAGTGTACCTCCCTGTCAACGTTCCCATGCCACCGGCATGTTCTGATCCCACAGTCTCCTGGGATATCCACTACATCACATATCCCCGGAAGCTGCAGGAGTAGGACAAACCGAGGCCAGTGTGCAGAACTGGTGTGTGGTATTGTGGGTCAGCTGCCTGAACCTGGAAGAGGCAAGCTGCCTCTGAACCAAGATTGTGGTGTGGGATCTGGGCTGTTACACCTGAGCAGAGGGTCGCAGCCGGACAATGCTGGATCTGTTGGGCATGTGACTTTGTGAACTGAGGACAATGTTGCAGGACAGGTAAGAGGGGGTAAAAAAAAACAGGTTGGGGGCCAAAGTGCCTTTTTAACTCCTTCCCACCTAAGGGTAAAACAAATGTTCATGCCTAAGCACAGTTTTGCAACTTTGACATGTGTTCATTAAACATATAACTAAGTTGTACATATCATCACAACTACCTTGTGTATCCAGGTGGATTATACTTTATTTTTTCAGGACAAATTAGGCTTTTGTTTTGGCTGTAAATGGTAACAGATATCTCCTGATTTTTTTTTTTATTATTATTATTAACAAAGGAAAACTGGCTCAAAATAGTAAAAAAAAAATTTTTTTTAAAAATATAGCAGCACATTTCTTGCTATTACCATAATTTACCATGACAGAAAAAAATAAATGATCCTACTCCTAACGATCGCATATCACATATGTGTATGTTAGTTGTTGTTTGTACCCATAGTAGGGCCCAGAAACAATGGTGCACATTTTGCTTTTTTTTTTTTTTTTTTATCACACCATAGCAATGCAGTCCGACTTTTTTTGCATGCGCGTTTTTGATGCGTTCCGGTGCGTTTTTGATTGATTCCAGTGCGTTTTTTTCCCCTCTTTTTTCTTCACCTTAAATAAGTGCAATCCGGTGCGTTTTTGATGTGTTTTACCACGTTCCAGTACAATTCAGTGCAGAGAAAATGAAGCATGCTCTACTTTCTTTTTCTGGAACTGGAACACACTGGAACTGGCCGCACTGGTGTGAACTATGCAACTGAAAACCATATATCCTACTAATGCAGAAATGATGCAGAAAAAAAAGCACTGGACTGCACGCGGTGTGAACTGACACTGATACTAATTTAACCCCTTCCTGACCAGCCGTTATACGTTATAACTAGCCGTTATACTGCGGCAGGTTGGCTCCCCTGGGCGGACCATCATAGCTATACGCTAGCTCGCCTTTTGACCAGTAGGAGGCGCACTCGCATGCCCGCGGTGCGACACTGTGATGACCGCCAGGCACCCGCGATCGCTCCACACAGAGACAGAATGGAGATCTGTCAAGATCTCCGTGCTGTCAGGGTTGAGGAGACCGATCTATTGTTCATACTAAGTATGAACAATGATCGGTCTTCTCACCCAGGCAGTCCCATCCCCCCACAGTTAGAATCACTCCCTAGGGAACACCGGTAACCCCTTGATCACCCCCTACTGTTAACCCCTTCCCTGCCAGTGAAATTTACACAGTAATCAATTCATTTCTATGGCACTGATCACTGTATAGATGTCAATGGTCCTAAAAATGTGTCAAAAGTGTCCTATCTGTCCGCCATAATGTTGCATAATGTCGCTGATCACCGCCATTACTAGCAAAAAATTAAATAATAATGCCATAAATATTTCCCCTATTTTGTTGGCGCTATAATTTTTGCGCAAACCAATCAATATACGCTTATTACGATTTTTATTACCAAAAATATGCAGAAGAATACATATTGGCCTAAACTGAGGGAAAAAAATAGCTTTTTTTAAAAAGAATTGGGGATATTTATTATAGCAAAAAGTACAAAATATTGTGTTTTTTTCAAAATTGTCGCTCCTTTTTTGTTTATAGTGCAAAAAATAAAAACCGCAGAGATCATCAAATAACACCAAAAGAAAGCTCTATTTGTGGGAACAAAAGGAAGTCAATTTTGTTTGGGTACATCGTTGCACAACTGCGCAATTGTCAGTTAAAGCGCAAAAAAAAAATGGCCTGGTCATTTAGCAGCCAAATCTTCCAGGACTGAAGTGGTTAAAAAAAAAAAAAAATTCTACCCAAAATATGCTGACCGTGACCTTTGACCCTGACTTAGCCCTAACACTAAGTGCCGGTGTTCTGACATATACTGTCCTCCTATCGGATAGTGTCCGCTCCATACTGCGCAGGCACAGCGCTTGCGCAGTACGGAGCAGAAGGAGATGCCGAAAGTGTCCGAAGTTGATCAGCTGACCATCAGCTGTACACGGCGCTTCGGCACTTCTTAGCGATGGCTGTGTAAGAGGGCCCCTCGCGGGCTCGCTTCGCTCGCCACGCTTCGGGCACGGCCTCGCTGCGCTCGCCACGCTTCGGGCACGGCCTCGCTGCGCTCGCGAACTATTTATTCTCACTCTATGTCCACTTGGATAGTAGGGAATGAACCTGGACACAGGTTGAGAATAAAAGCGCAGGCGCCGTGTACAGCTGATGATCAGCTGTTAAACTTCGGAGACTTTCAGCATCTCATTTGTCCTCCGTACTGCGCCTGCGCAGTACAGGGAGGACACTATATGATAGGGGACTGTATTTGACAAGACACCGGTTCACACAGGGGCGCCCTGTCAGGCGACTTAGCCGCCTGACAAGTCACGCTCCATGCATTGCAATGGAACCGTTCTAATAGGAGCGACTCAAATCGCATCGACGTCGAAAAAAGTTCCTGTACTACTTTGGTGTGATTTCGGAGCGGCTTGCGTTGACTTCTATACAGAAGTCGTTTTGCAAGCTGCGCTTAAGTCGCGCTGTACAGGGCAGCTTCAGATTGGAACGATTTTGAAGCCGCCCCTGTGTGAACCGGCACTTACTCTGGCAAATCTTGGTCTATTTTTTCCTCTTTATTTTGTATTCTTTTTTATTACATTTTTTTTTTTTACACACTTGTTTGTGTATATCTTCCTCTCCTGCAAGAAGAAAAAGATACAATGTTTACTTCCTCTTCATTCAGAAGAGGAAGTAAACTCAGGATCCATTCACACCTTTTTTAAAAGGGTTGTAAACACTTGTTTTTTTTTTAAAAACAACAAACATATCATACTTACCTCCACTGTGCAGTTCATTTTGCACAGTGTGGCCCCAAACCACGTCTTCTGGGGTCCCCCGGCGGCGCTCGCGGCTCCTCCTCGCATTGGTAAACCCTCTATGAGAAGTGCTCTCCCTGGGGGTTACCTTGTGGGCGCGCTCCCGAGTCCAGCATTTTCATCCATAGACACGAATGCCAGACTCGGCCCCAGCGCCCATGTCATTGGATTTAAATGACAGCAGCAGGAGCCAATGGCTGCTATCAATCTATCCAATCAAGAGCCGGGACCCCGTGCAGAGAGGGAGAGCTTCTCCCAGGGGGTTATCTGATGCGAGGAGGAGCTGCGAGAGCCACCGAGGGACCCCAAAAGAAGAGGAGCGGAGCCACTCTATGCAAAACGAGCTGCACAGTGGAGGTGATTATAACATGTTTGTTATTTAAAAAAAACAAAAAAAAAAACCAGAAAGGTTTACAATCACTTTAAAGGGGTTGTAAACCCTCGTTTTTTTTTTTTTTATTATTCATTTAAAATAATAAATAAAATAATTTTATTTTCTAAAATATTAAACATGTCATACTTACCTCCACTGTGCAGTTTGTTTTGCACAGAGCGGCCCCAGTCCTCCTCTGCTGGGGTCCCTCAGCGGCGCTGGTGGCTTCTCCCCGCATCGAGTGTCCACGCTGAAGAAGCGCTCCCCTTGGTGGACACCCGTGCAGGCACGCTCCAGAGTCCCGCATCTGTGTCCATTCAAACAGAATGCAGGACTCAGCCCCGCCCCCTGGCGCCGCATCATTGGATTTGATTGACAGCAGCGGGAGCCAATGGCTGCACTGCTATCAATCTATCCATTCGGAACATGAGACACCAGCTACATATGGTGTGCTTGTTCCCAGACAGAGGATGACAGCGTCCAGGTAAGTAAAACGGGGGCTCGGGGGGGGGGGGTCAGGGCTGCAGCACTTAAAAAGGTTTTTCTCCTTAATGTATAGAATGCATTAAAGTGAAAAACCATGAGGGTTTACAACCCCTTTATGTCTACGGGGCGAAAAACGCTTGTAATCTGCCCAAAAAGAAGCTCATGTATTTTTTGAGCTTCAGGTGTTTTGCTTCAAGTGACAGAATACTCAGATGTGAACCGAGGCCATTGAAATGAATGGGATTTTGCTTGTTGGGCATTCTGGAGCTTCAGAGCTGAGCGTTTTACAAGGTGTAAATGGGGCCTCAGAGATGGGCTCACAGTGACTGATCAGTGTTGAAAGCCAATCAGAGGCTATCACTGCGATCAGGTAACCCGGAACCAGGAGTCCCAGGTCCCGATCATTAGTACGGGACCCGGGGATGTTGGTGAGAGCCTAGTCACTGTGCTGTGCTGCGCGCTCCCAGCACAAAGAGAGTTGTATATATATATATATATATGCGGCCCTATGGAAAAAAGATGCACTTCTGTGCGGCCGTATATATATATGCGCAGTAGGCGGGAAGGGGTTAATCACAACCCTTGCACATAGAGTTGCCATCTCAATAGCTGGGCTATACTGACGCATTCCACCAGAAGTATCTTCTCCATGATTCTTAACATTTTTTTTGCACGCTTGTCATCTAGTGTTCCAGCTTACAACTCTCGAGGGAATTTTACGCCATCAATTAAGAAAAAGTTTAGTGCTGGAGCTGGCTCGCCAAAATCCACCTCCATTTCCATAACACTGTGCGTCAGGGCCAGTGAAATATAATACATGTAGGCAAAATGAGTGGCATTAGTCTAGCAGTTATGTGTCCCTGTCAAAGTGTCTGTGGACAATATTTCCAGCTACAGCTGTCTTGAAAGCAGTTTATATAAAATACGCTTGTGACTATGCAATTATAAATCTCTCCTGGAGATGTGTCTCCGCCTCTCTCTGTCTCGGATCCCTTGGCTGACTTCCCATTAAATTCCATCTCTAACCTACACAACTCTCCTCCTCCTCCTCCTCTACAAGTCAGCCAAGCCTCTCTCTGCCCCGGTTGTTATCTTTTACTACATAGCAAGCTTCCATAGCTTACCTTTCCTGCACTAAAGTGTTTCTGAGCACAAAATAACTCATCAGCACATGTAATTACAGCAATTGTCTTCTGCTTGTTATCCATCACACTCCCCAACCCATCCGTCCTCTCCCTCGTTTCCACCTGAAGGAACAAGTAACGCCTCTTTGGTTTAACAACCTCACCACCAACTTGAGTCTGTCTATAGACCTGCCCCAGGAAATGTGCCATATACCAACCATCTGTTTTTTTTTTCCTACACATATTTCACTATTTATTAACACTGTATATACATGAGAAAAATAATATATGTTGTAGACATAATTCTACATATATTGCTAATATTACACTTGGTTCATACTTATGCGATTTTACTGAGGTTTTTAGTGCGATTTCAAGGATAATGTCCAGTGCGACTTCATACAGGTTTAGGTGCTATTCCAAAGCGATTTGGATACAGTTGTGATTCTCGCTCTCTGGAAATCAGCTCAGAAAGACACTACCTGCTCGAAATCGTACTCCAATTACCTCTTCAATACCGGGCACTTAGGCACCTTCCTGCCCAAGCCAATTTTCAGCTTTCAGCGCTGTCGCAATTTGAATGACAATTGCGCGGTCGTGCTACACTGTACCCAAACAAATTTTTTATCATTTTGTTCCCACAAATAGAGCTTTCTTTTGGTGGTATTTGATCACTTCTGCGGTTTTTATTTTTTGTGCAACAGATAAAAAAAGACCGAAAATTTTGAAAAAAAAACAAGTTTTTCTTTGTTTCTGTTAAAATTTTTTGTAAATAAGTACGTTTTATTCTTCAATGACGGGCACTGATATGGCTGCACTGATGGGCACTGATAAGGCGGCACTGATGGGCACCGATGAGGTGGCACCAATGAGGTGACACTGATGAGGTGGCACTGACAGGCACTGATGATGGGCACTGATAGGCGGCACTGATGGACACTGATAGGTGGCACTGATAGGTGGCACTGGTATGCGGCACTGATGGGCACTCATAGGCGGCACTGAAGGGCACTCATAGGCGGCACTGATGGGCAC
Source organism: Aquarana catesbeiana (assembly GCF_042186555.1). Taxonomy (NCBI): domain Eukaryota; kingdom Metazoa; phylum Chordata; class Amphibia; order Anura; family Ranidae; genus Aquarana; species Aquarana catesbeiana. The sequence goes on from NC_133324.1 coordinate 719,365,590, forward strand.
TCATGGGTGGCACTGATGGGTACTTATGGGTGGCACTGATGGGTACTTATGGGTGGCATGGATAGGTGGCATGGATGGGCACTGAAGGGCACTGATAGGTGGGCACTGGTGGGCATGGATGGGCACTGATAGGAGGCACAGATGGACACTGATGGGTGGCACTGTTGACACTGATTGGTGGCATTGATGACATTGATGGGTGGCATTGCTGGGCATCACTGATTTAAAATGGTGCCAGTGAGTGCCCATTTGTGGGCACTGATTGGCACAGATTGGGCACATGTGGATGGCCATGGGGTACATACCTGGCCATCCACATGTTGCCCGGCTCCCTGGTGGTCCTGGCGGCTTTCCTGGTGGTGTAGTGCGGGCATCCGAGGGGGGGCTGCGCTGATAAACAATCAGCGCAGATCCCTCCTGTCAGGAGAGCCGCCGATCGGCTCTCCTCTAGTCGTGTCTGTCAGACGCGAGTGAGGAAAAGCTGATCAACGGCTCTTCCTATTGACATCGTGATCAGCCGTGATTGGACACGGCTGATCACGTGGTAAAGAGCCTCCGGCTACACCAAGATCGGTGGAGCGGTGTGTCAGACTAACACACCGCTCCACCGATCGCCGCAATGCGCGCCCCCACGGGCGCACGACGGCATGTTATCCTGCTGGACGTCATATGACGCCCAGTCAGGATAACTGAACCACCGCCCGGCCGTCAATCTGCTGTAGGCCGGGCGGGAAGTGGTTAAAGGGGTTGTATAGGTTAGTTTTTTTTTTTTTAAATAACAAACATGTCATACTTACCTCCACTCCTCCAGTTCGTTTTGCACAGAGTGGCCCCTGATCCTCATCTTCTGGGGTCCCTCGGCGGCTGTCTCAGCTCCTCCCCACAAGAGCTAACCCCCCCCTCTGGGAAGCGCTCTCCCAAGGGGGTTAGCTTGTGGACGCTCTCCCGTGTGTATCACTCGGCCCTGCCCCCTGGCACGCTGCGTCATTGATTTGATTGACAGCGGCGGGAGCCAATGGCTGCGCTGCTATCAATCATCCAATGAAGAGCCCACAGGAGCTGGGAGAAAGCAATGCGGGATCACGCTCACGGTGATTCGGGGCTCAGGTAAGTAAAACATGGGCTCGGGGGGGGCCGGAGAGTGCAAGGTGTTTTTTCACCTTAATGCATATGATGCATTAAGGTGAAAAAAAATGAAGCTTTACAACCCCTTTAACCACTTGCCGACCAGCCGCCGTCATTATACGGCGGCAGGTCGGCGTGTTCCCGCGAATCGCTGTAGCTGTACGTCGGCCCCTTATACAGCTCGGCGGGGGGACATGATGCGCGTGGCCAGTGGCCGCGATGTCGGCCGGGCCACGCGCGATCGCGGGCACGAGAGCCAGAACGGGGATATGTGTGTGTAAACACACAAATCCCCATTCTGTCATGAGAGGAGAGACTGATTGTCTGTTCCTAGTACTTAGGAACAGCGATATGTCTCCTCCTCTAGTAAGTCGCACCCCCCCACAGTTATGGCCCGTACACACGATCCCAATGTCGTATGAAAACTGACGTCCGAGGAAGAATCGTATGATTTTCGGATCGTGTGTACACTACTTTCGAGAGCCGACCACGACAGTTCATCCGATATTATTCAAACGGACAAGCACAGAAATTTTCCCTGTACGATTTTCGTTTAGTCAGTATAGATGTCGCCCGAAAATACAATACAAATACATTAGAACACATGACATCACTTCCGATTTTGTTTTCTGTCATACAAGAATTTTCGTGACTTTAGTTACCTATTCAATTTCTACTTGTGACTATTAAGCGGAAAAAGTCATACGATCTGTTGTACGATATTTGGATCGTGTGTACGGGCCATTAGGAACACCTAGCAGGGAATGCATTTAACCCCTTGATCGCCTCCTAATGTTAACCCCTTCCCTATCAGTGACATTTACACAGCAGTCAGTACATTTTTATAGCACTGATCGCTGTATAAAGTCAGTGGTCCCAAAAATGTGTCAAAAGTGTCTGTTCTGTCCGCCGTAATGTCGCAGTCCCGCTAAAAATCGCAGATTGCCGCCATTACTAGTAAAAAAAAAAAAATAATAATAATAAAGATGCCATTAATCTATTCCCTATTTTGTGGACTTTTGTGCAAACCAAAAAATATATACGCTTATTGCGATTTTTCTTACCAAAGATATGTAGAATAATATATATCGGTCTAAACTGATAAGGAAATGTCTTTCAATGTTTTAATTGGATATATATTACTGTATAGCAAATAGTATAAAATACTGTTTTTTTTTTTTGTTTTTTTTTTAAATTGGCACTCTTTTTTTGTTTATAGCGCAAAAAATAAAAACCGCAGAGGTAATCAAATGCCACCAAGAGAAAGCTCTATTTGTGGGAAAAAAAGGATTTGAAACGGCTGAATTTTATTTTTTTTTTATCCAAAAAGCTGAAGAACAGCTTTAAAGCCTATATCAGATTTTAGTAAGTGGGCTGGAACTTACCAAACATATATAATCCATGCACATTGTATATTTCACCTTCATTTTTTTTTTTTTTTTTTTTTGATATAGAGATATTATGTTCTTTTTCTCCCGTTACTTGTTTGTTTTTTTTTGTATATCTATTTTGATGTAAAAATTGGCAAAATTCTTAATAAATATTAAATGCAAAATTAGTTTCTTGATTTTAAGAGCACAAAATTATTGACAAAGGAACAAGTGTATAACAAGGTCAAAAACTGTATGGCATTCAGCCTGATTAATATACTGTATACGCCCTTGTGATATGTCACAGTCAGCTGAGTGTAGCCAACTTTATACAAGTGTCAATGGACAGTGGAGACCTTTGGCACTATAAACACTAAGTCTCTGAAAAGGTTAACTCCTATTTAAAAAATATGCTATAAACACTATACATAATTATCACAGCAAGTAATAAGAAAGAGGTGGGAGAACTTGGAGCACGCATGTTAAATGCTTTTCTGCACTTTCATTTGAAAAACCTGTGGTCGCATACTTACAAAAAGCACATAAGTATGTTGGTGACATGCAAAACCATTTTACACTGTTATTGTATTGCTCAAGTTAATACTTGTAGGAACGTGGCCAACATTAGAAACAGCTTGACTATTACTGATACGAAGCCAGCCAGCTGTGAGGCTCTTTATTCCTTGCTTAGAAATAATTCCTGTTGATTTAACCACTTTAGCCCCGGGAGGATTTACCCCCTTCCTGACCAGGCCATTTTTTGCGAGACGGCACTGCGTCGCTTTAACTGACAATTGCGCTGGTCGTGCGACGTTGTACCCAAACAAAATTGATGTCCTTTTTTTTCCCACAAAAAGAGCTTTATTTTGGTGGTATTTGATCACCTCTGCGGTTTTTATTTTTTGCGCTATAAACAAAAAAAGAGCGACAATTTTGAAAAGAAAATATTTTTTTTACTTTCTGCTATAAAACATTTAAAAAAAAAATGTAAAAAAACAAATTTATTCATCAGTATGTATATTGATTGGTTTGCGCAAAAGTTAGCACGTCTACAAAATAAGGTATAGATTTATAGCATTTTTATTATAATCTTTTTTACTAGTAATGGCGACGATTAGTGATATTTAGCGGGACTGCGAAATTGCGGCAGACAGATCGGACACCTAACTGACATTTTTTACACTTTTTTGGGAACAAGTGACATTATTACAGTACAGTAATCCGTGCTAAAAAATATGCACTGACATTGTACTAATGGCACTGGCAGGGAAGGGGTTAACATCAGGAGCAATCAAGGGGTTAAATGTGTTCCCTCACTGTGTGTTCTAACTATATGGTAGACTGTGTGACTGGGGAAACACACAGATCCATCTTCCTGCTTAACAGAAAGACAGGATCTGTGTGATTTCCCCTGTCAGAACAGAGATCGGCCTTGTTTACAAAGGCAGATCCCCGTTCTGTCACTGCGGAGAACGATCATCGGTGGCCGCCGGACCTGCTGATTGGCTCCCCCGCTGGCCAATGGGAGTAGGCACGTGCCGATAAAAGCTAGTTCCCCAGCCGACGTACACCTACGGCGATTTGCAGGATCAAGCCACCTTGCTGCAGTATAATGACGGCGTTTGGTCGGCAAGCAGTTAAACACTCTAGTTAAAAGTACAGATTTGAAGGCTGACTAACTTCCACAGCAAAATCCAGGGATAGAGCAGAGATCGGGCCTGGGAGCACTGGTTAAATGTGGCAAAGCGCCACACAGATTATCTGCAGTACTGGCTTATCTCTGAAAAAGTTAAAGGGGTTGTAAAGGTTCATTGTTATACTTGCCTCCTCTGTGCAAGGGTTTTGCACAGAGTGGCCCCAATCCTCCTCTTCTGGGGTCCCCCGCCAGCGCTCCTCCCCGCATCAAGTGCCCCCTCGCATTCCAAGGGGGCACCCATTCAGGCGCTCCCGAGTCCTGCTGCTGCGTCCATCGACACAGACAGCAGGACTCAGCCCCGCCCCCCGGGCTTCTGTGTCACTGGATTTGATTGACAGCAGCGGGAGCCAATGGCTGCTGCTGCTATCAGTCTATCCAATGAGGACTTGAGACAGCGGCTGGAGCTGCTGGGCTAGTTTTTGTCGCTGGAAAGATCGGGTTCAGGTTAAGAAAAAGTGGGGCTCTGGGGGGGGAGCTGCACTACAGAAGGTTTTTCACCTCAAAGTAAAAGAAAATCCCAAATTTTAGGTTGTCCTCAGAAAAGTAATAGTACAGAAAATCTTCCAATAAGTACACTAGTTCTGGTGACTTTCTTGGTGATTCTCTTAATTTGCAGGGATTTCCTCTCACTTCCTTTTTGGCTATGGGACAGGAAGTGAAGGGAAATCTCCCCGATGGGACAAAGATGGCAAAAATAAACTATACAAGGGTTATAAGAGGAGTTTTTCCTATAGCTCTACTTTAAACCCTTCCTGACAAGCCGCCGCAGTTATACTGCGGCAGGTTGGCACTGCTGCTGAGCCGTCGTAGCTGTACGTCGGCTCTTTAAGACACTGTAGGAGGTGCGTGCCGCCACAGCCGATGCGCGTGCCCGGCGGGTGCAATCGCTCGTGACAGAGCGAGAATTGGGATCTGTGTGTGTAAAGACAAATCCCGGTTCTGTCAGGGGAGAGGAGATAGATTGTGTTACCAAGTAGGAACAACGATCTCTCTCCTCCTCTAGTCAGCCACATTCCCCCTACAGTTAGAACACACCCAGGGAACACATTTAACCCCTTGATCGCCCCCCCCCCCCCCCCCCAGTTTTAACCCCTTCCCTGCCAGTGACATTTATACAGTAATCAGTGGGTATTTATAGCTCTGATTGCTGTATAAATGTCAACGGTCCCAAGAAAGTGTCCAAAGTGTCCGATTTGTCTGCCGCAATGTCTCAGTCCTGATAAAAATCGCAGATTATCACCATTACTAGTATAAAAAAAATAATAATAATAAAAATGCCATAAATCTATCCCCTATTTTGTAGACACTATAACTTTTGTGCAAACCAATCAATATACAAACCAATCAATATACGCTTATTGCGATTTTTTTTTTTTACTAAAAATATTTATAAGAATATATATCGGCCTAAACTGATGATTAAATTTGTTTTTTTTATTTTTTTGGAGTATATTTATTATAGCAAAAAAGTACAAAATATTGTATTTTTTCAAAATTGTCCCTCTTTTTTGTTTATAGCACAAAAAAATAAAAACTGCAGAGGTGATCAAATACCCCCAAAAGAAAGCTCTATTTGTGTAGAAAAAAGGGCATACACTTTGTTTGGGTACAACGTTGCATGACCGCGCAATTGTCAGTTAAAGCGACGCAGTGCCGAATCGCAAAAAACGGCCTGGTCAGGAAGGGGGCAAATCCTTCCGGGGCTGAAGTGGTTAAAGAGTATCTGGAGAACCTCTGGCTGAGCCACACTAAAGCTGGCAATACACTAGTAACATTTTTCTTTTTAAGAACATTCATTCATGTTTCTAATTGTTAGTGGGGATGATTTGGTGAAGTTCATTCATTCCAAAATCGAACGTTAAAAGCAAACACAATTTTTGAAGTACTTTCAAACCTCATTCGTGAAGCTGTCAAGTGTACTGAGCCTTTTTTGTACGAATTTGCGTACAAATGTTTGTATGAACGTTCATGGAAAACCTACTAGTACAGTGATGGCGAACTTTGGCACCACAGATGTTTTGGAACTACATTTCCCATGATGCTCAACTACACTGCAGAGTGCTTGAGCATCATGGGAAATGTAGTTTCAAAACATCTGGGGTGCCAAAGTTCACCATCACTGTAGTAGTGTATGATCAGCTTATGGCTTTGAATCTCTCTCATCCAGCCCTGTAGGCTGAACGAGAGAAATCCATGGATTCTCACATCCACGTTAAGCAGTGTATATAGAGAAACGTCATCTGCTGGCTTTTGGCGCCATTCACAACTCATATTACATCCGATTCAGCAGCAATTCAATGATGATGCCCCTAAAACATTTAGGACTTTTTCACACCAGGCCTCACACTAAAATGCATGCCGACTGGCGTGAACAGTAACTTTTTTCTGACACCCCCATTGGGGGTTATTTACGAAAAGCAAATCCACTTTGCACTACAAGTGAAAACTACAAGCGCAAAGTGCACTTGAATGTGCACTGAAAGTACACTTGGAAGTGCAGTCGCTGTAGATCCAAGGGGGATATGCAAGGAAAATAAAAAAAAGCATTTTAGCTTGCACATGATTGGATAATATAATAAGCACAGCTTCCCCTCATTTCAGATCTACCCGTCAGATTTACAGCGACTGCACTTCCAAGTGCACTTTCAGTGCAATTTCCAGTGGACTTTGCACTTGTAGTTTGCACTTGTATTTCAAAGTAGATTTGCCTTTCGTAAACAACCCCCAATATTCAACTGTATGCACCGCAGCCCGTTGTAGGGCCCTACTTTGTGGTGAGTTGCGCTGTATAAACATGCATATATGCTGCTGCGTTATGCGGCGCACACCACCGTATATGAACGGTGTGACAAGAGCTTATAGAAAACAATTGCATATAGCCTGTGTTATTCTATTAACCAAGCTTAATGGACAAGGCATGAATGATCCCTTACTTCCTATTGCCCACCAATTTACAGGAACATTTTAAAACTTGTCCACCCTACTACTAGGTTCAGTTAAAACTCTATGATATCATTTACCTTTTAAAAAAAAAAGTTATAGCAAACAAGCACAGAGATAAATCATAGATAGCATGAACCCCATTTGTGCTATATAATGATCTTCTGAAAAAAAAATTGTAAATATAAGACGCTCTGTGAGTGCAATTGTGCAACAAGATCTTTGACCAAATGCAACCTTAGACTCCATCCAGCCCCTCTCAATGGTTCTCCTTATGTTAACTGGTTCAGGCAGTTTCAGCTTGTATCATTATGTTGTTCTTTAAGTCACAGTGTTGTTTCCTGCCGTAATACTATATTCAGTTCATAACATTCATAGTTTGTTTCCTCTGTGTATACATCAGGCCTGGCCTTTGTGCTGAACATGGCAAATGTTCTTCCTACTTAACCCGAGTCAACTAATACATGATAAGCATATGACAGGATTTTACCTCAGGGGTGAGGAGCAAGCAGAAAAACCAGTTGATTATTTACAATTTTTTTTTTTACTAACATTTCATGAATGATGCCTTTTGGTACATCATTTTGATTAATACTTTGATTTCCTCTTTTATTTTTTTAATCTTTGCAGTTCCGTGCACTTTTTATCTGCACTAAGAATGCATGCACAATGTTTTCCATGTATTCCAATGGCTCTAGTTCACACCATGCAGTCAGTTTCCGGTCAGTTTGCGGTCAGACTGCATGGTGTGAACTAGAGCCATCGGAATACATGGAAAACACTATGAGGTTGATTTACTAAAGGCAACTCCACTTTGCACTACAAGTGCACTTGGAAGTGCAGTCGCTGTAGATCTGAGGGGAAGATCTGAAATGAGGGGAAGCTCTGCTGATTTTATCATCCAATCATGTACAAGCAAAAATGCTGTTTTTTATTTTCCTTGCATGTCCCCCTCAGATCTACAGCGACTGCACTCCCAAGTGCACTTGTAGTGCAAAGTGGATTTGCCTTTAGTAAATAAACCCCTATGCATGCATTCTTAGTGCAGATGAAAAGCACACGGAACTGCATCTGGTGTGAACTGGCCCTTAGTATATTTCCACTTTTTCAGCCAAAATTGAACACCTACTGTACTTTATATTTGTTACATGACATTTATTTAAAGTAGAATTTTAGGTTATATAATTCCTACCTTTTAAAAGCTGCTCCCCCCACTGCTGCATACAATTAAGCACAAATTACAATTTAAAATCCCTTTTTTTTTTGCATGATTTTCTCTGTTGTCATGTTACTGCACAGGCCTAGCCCCTCTGAACAGTGTGCAGGGCTGACAACAAGCTGTATTCCCTAGAACAGTGACGTCACCCACTTCTTGTCTCTCTTCCCAAATAGTATAATACAGGAAAGTTGAATTAGGTGTTAGCTTCCCAAGGACCCTCCTTTAGTGATGTCATGGGTGTAGTCAGTTCCCCCTGTTAAATGCCTAAATTGAAGTCAAACACCCCAGAGCTGCTTAGATGTAGTCTATTACAGTGCAAATCAAAAGGGTCCTTTGCAGGGATGAAGTCCCAGGCCAGGTGGAACAGAATTCGTGAGCAGTGGTGGAAGCCTGGGAATGAGTGTGCCATCTGGGAACATGCCCAGCTGGGCAGAGCTATTGAGGGGACGAGGAGAGAGACTGGTATACTGCAGTTCCTGTGACGACGTGATGGAAGCCAATGCTGTGGACTTAGGGATGGCGAACCTTGGCACTACAAATGTTTTGTTACTACATTTCCCATGATGCTCAACTACACTGCAGAGTGCATAAGCATCATGGGAAATGTAGTTCCAAAACATCTGGGGTGCCAAGGTTTGCCATCACTGGTATATACTGTATAGGGAAGTGGTCCCAACTCTGTGGTGCTACCAAAGAGAGGAATGGAGTTGTAGAGGGAAGATGGCTTTAAAGAGATGCTTGCATTCTGAGCAGAAATTACAGCTATAGAATGTCTACCTCTATGTGTGGCGTTCCGTGCCCAAGAATTCTGAGTGTGTAAAATGTGCTGTCAGATGTCATGGAAATCTTTGTGAAGTTACAATAATGTGCTATAAATGTATTTTATGTGTGGACATTCCATTATTCTCCAATATTAAGGCTTAAGGCTGGGGATGTCATGAGCGGGCCTATGGCCAGACATACTACAGGTCCTATCCAAGTAGAAGCCGGGAGGGGACTTTTGGTGCCAACACCTGCCCAATTGTATTCCCCCCTTACACACCGGTGTCCACTGCTCTAGGCATTGTAGGGGTATAGAGTCTACACCAACTGGCCACATAGAGGGGATGGGGATTTGGAGCACTGAATTAAAGAATCATAAATATTCAACACCCTAAACTAGGGGTCACCACATTTTTCAAAGAGCCAGTTTACTGTCGTTCAGACTTTTGGGGGGCTGGATTGTGGCCAGTGGGGGTAGAAAATGTCCCAGGCCCTGTATCAGTGGGACTAAACAATGTCTCAGGTGTGGTGTTCTGTTGCATAGTGGTTGTGATCAGTAGAAGGAGGAATAGTGCCCCATCATTGTATTACTGAGAGGAATATTGCCCCATTGATGGTGTCAGTGGGAGGGAAAATGCCCTATCATTGCTATCAGTGGGAGGAATAGTACCCCATCATTGCTATTATTGGGAGGAATATTGCCCCATCATTGATATTAGTGGGAGGAATAGTACCCCATCATTGCTATTATTGGGAGGAATAGTGCCCAATCATTGGTGCCAATGGATGGAATAGTGCCCCATCATTGGTGCCAATGGATGGAATAGTGCCCCATCATTGATATTAGTGGGGGGAATAGTGCCCCATCATTTATATTAGTTGAGGGAATAGTGCCCCATTATTTATATTAGCTGGAGAAATAGTGCCCCATCATTTATATTAGCTGGAGGAATAGTGTCCCATCGTTGGTGTCAATTGGGAGAATTATGAACCAACGTTAGCGTCAGTGTTAGGAATAGTGCCTCAAATCAGTGGGAAGAATAGTGACCCAAGGGTCAGATAAAGGCTAGCAAAGGGCCCAATCTAGCCCTCGGGCTGCAGTATGGAGACCACTGCCCTAAACTAACAGATGCCTTGCATTACCAAATTATTTTTTGTAAACAAATTTGACAGTTGCTTAAATCAATATATAATTTGTACACCAACAACCATAGGATGTGAACTATGAATGGAAAATAATCCAGCTGATGGGCAGATTTTAACTGTCATCAATAACATGATTAGTTGTTCTTCTATTTAATGTTATTAATTATTAAAAGACAACACATTCTGCGGCTTTGAGGCCCCTTTCACACTTCGATCTGAAAGTCGTGCGACTTTGCCGCGACTTGAAGCAATGCCTGTGTAATCTTGAGGTCTATGGACCTCAGGTCGCATCAAAGTCGGACCAAAGTAATGCAGGGACTACTTTGAAGTCGCTGCGACTAAAAGTCGCACAGATATGAATGCTAATCATTGGAAATCATGGGGTATGACTTGTCATGCAACTTTGCAGTCACAAATCACAGGACAAGTTCCACAAGTATGAAAGGGGCCTAAATGATGACCACCCACACAGACAGTCCTATTTACTACATAGGTATGCTGGTAGGTTAGATTTAAATTTGTATAAAGCCCAAACACAAAAATATTTTTCAGCTTACCAATCCTTAAAGTGGTATTAAACCTAAAACCAAAATCGTTGTATATTGCAGCTTACCAGTCCTTAGATATAGTGTATCAGTTTTCTTTTTTTTTTACTTTTTACCCTCTGTTTTTACCTGGTGATCTGGCCAGTAATACACCTCCTGTATTATACAGACACCACTCTGGATGAATGAGCACAGGGGCACCTTTGGACAGCAGCATCGTGACTTTCAGGGAATGTTGAATCAAGTAGCAGTTTTAAATACATTAACAAATTGAAGCCAAACTCGAGCTAACACTGCAGTTAAAGCAACAGTTTTTTTTTCCTTTTGGGTTTTACATGAATATATTAACCACTTCAGCCCCGGAAGAATTTACCCCCTTCCTGACCAGAGCACTTTTTGCGATGCGGCACTGACAATTGCGCGGTTGTGCGACGTTGTACCCAAACAAAATTGACGTCCTTTTTTTCCCACAAATAAAGCTTTTGGTGGTATTTGATCACCTTTTTATTTTTTGCACTATAAACAAAAAAAAGCGACAATTTTGAAAAAAAAACACATTTTTTTTAACTTTTTGCTATAATAAATATCCCCCAAAAATATATAAAAAAACCAATGTTTTTCCTCAGTTTAGGCCGATATGTATTCTTCTACATTCTTTTGGTAAAAAAAAAAAAAAAAAATTGCAATAAGCGTATATTGATTGGTTTGCGCAAAAGTTATAGCGTCTACAAAATAGGGGATAGATTTATAGCATTTTTATTAATATTTTTTTTTTACTAGTAATGGACCGTTGACCTTAATACAGCGATCAGTGCGATTAAAAATGCATTGATTACTGTAAAAATGTCACTGGCAATGAAGGGGTTAACACTAGGGGGCGGTGAAGGGGTTAACTATGTTCCCTGGGAGGTGATTCTAACTGAAGGGGGAGGGACTAACTACAGAAAGTGACAGATCGTGGTTCATAGCTAATAGGAACACACGATCTGTCACTCCTGTCAGAACAGAACAGGGAAGTGTGTGTTTACACACACTCATCCCTGTTCTGTGTGCCCAGCTCACGATCGCTCGTGGCCGGCGGGCACCGCGACCGTCAGCCACGAGCATCGGCACCCCCGCTGTGCAGTGCGCGCCTGCTATCCAGACCCCGCGAGCCAACCTATAGTTATGTGGTTTCATGCAGGGGAGCCAACCTGCCGCAGCAAAACTGCGGCGACTGGACCGGAAGCGGTTAAAGCTAATCATTGTAAATACCCCTGTCAGTGGTAACTGGTTTGTTTCAACACCTGAACTGCCACATTTGCAGAGAGCTTGTTCTTCTGAAAAACAACAGACTTACGGGCTAGATCACCAGGTGATAATAGAAGAAAGAAAGCCTAAAAAAGAAAACAAATGCAGCCTCATGACAAAAGTCTTGCCCAATTTTCACTACATTAGTAGGAAAGTAATATTTCTGTTTAGTAAACGATTCACCATAGTAACATTACACTTTATGCCCTTTGGGATACAGCAGTCTGTGGGTGGCTGCTGGGAGTCTGTAAAATCTGTGCTATACTCAAAAAGGATTATTGTAGACAGCCTTGGGTTTGTTACCTGAGGTTTTATTTGTTACCAAAGCCAGGACCCTCCTTGACAACGACTTCATTATAAAATGTGCAACCAAATAAAAAGCCCAAACATTAAAGCCCACATTGTGAAGGTTAATTGCTCGCTTATGTCTAGGGGACAGGAAAAGCACTCACTTTTACATGATCCTCCACTCCCCGGCAGACGACACTCCTCTACCTCTGCGTCCTTACCTCTAGTTAACGGCTATGGACCCTACTTCGGTCTTGATGTCAGTGGCGTCGCTATGGGGGTGCGGGGGTGGACTGCACCCGCCAGAGGGGTGACACCATCAAGTAGAAAGTGATATCTTACTGCGATGGTGTTTCCCCCACCCCTGACATTAGCCTGTCCAGCGCCCTGCAGGGTACTGTGGCAGGCTAGACAGGAGAGAACCCCAGGGGGAGGGTAGGTTGGTGGTGGTGATAACACCATGTTTTTTTCTGCCCGGGGGGTATGATGGTGCTAGGGGTAACACTGTGTTTTACTGCCCAGGGGGTGCTACTGGGGGGGACACCATGTTTTAAAGCCGCATAAAATTTGGGCGCCGGGCAGTTTAAGTCATAATGCGCTAGTATGCATCGCATACCTGACCTGAATTTGAAGCCCTCCAGCAGCGTGCTGTCATCGCTGAAGGCGCTTCCATCTTCACGCGATCTTCTTTCCAGGTTTGGGGGCTTCAGCAATATGAATGGTGGAGATGGCGATGAAGTCACTCCTGCGCATGTGCGGGAATTGCTGTTTACGGCATGGCTCTGAAGAAATGCCACAGGTACGCCGTTCCTTCAACGCGCAAGCGGGGGTGACATCACCGGCTGCATCTAAATGAAACATCACCTAAACAGTGCACATTTAGGAGATATTCACTGTACCTTTAGGTATGCCTTATTATAGGCTTACCTATAGGTAAACATCATAGGTGTGCGCAGCCTTTTGCATTAGGGTGTGTACCCCAAAGCTCAAACACACATGCGTGCACGTATATACGCACAGTAGTTACACACACACTCTTATTTTAAAATATAATAAAACATGGATAGTGCCAGTAGGGCAGAGATTGCTGTAAGTAGGACAGTAGATGGTATCAGTAGGGCATAGGATGCATAGTAAACACAGTTTACTAAGGGGAAGCTGCAATACACAGGGTGATTAGGGTGTGCCCAGGAACGCCTGGCACACACCTATGGTAAACATCATACATAGGGGTTTACTCCCACTTTAACGCACCAGGTGACGCCAACCCTAGCGATGCCACAAGAACGTAGACCGCCAGAGTGCAAGGAAGAAGAGGCTAAGGGGACCGGTTTAGTAGGGTGCGGGGTTAGGTAAGTGATCTGCAGCACCCAGTGCCCTAGACATAAACGAGCAGTTAACCCTTGCAGTGCAAGGATTTTCCCGGAGTTCAGCTTTAACCACAGAAAAGAGCTCACAATATTTGCGCACAAATGTATCTTCACCATACACAAGAATTAAAATCTTTTTTTTTTTTGTAAGGAAATTAAAAGTAACACTTGTCCCGGGCATTATCTGCTTTACCTCTAAGTTATAGAAGATACAAACGAGAATTAAGCTCCGCAGGTAAGTTTCATACGTAGGCTTTGTGCATTAGACTATTCACTAGTGGTGATCTGTGAAGAAGACAACAAACTGCATTCATTTCACTTTCTAACTTCTAGTAGATAGGGGGCACCAAGGTTAATATGGAAAGCGGTAAAATTAAATGAGAAGCAGATGTAAGCCCTGTCGATGAGGAAACATTAAACGGGGTTTATTGCAATTAAAGTGGCCTCATTTTATTGAAGACATCTTCATGCAATAAGGATGTCTGCATATGTAAGCTGAACCATATATTTGCACATTTCAAACAACGGAAAAGTATTTAGGATGAACAATGTAGGAAATAAACAAATGACTACCGAACTTATTTCACAACACAAAGCGAATATCCAATGCATCCAATCGGAATCCAGGCAAGGAAGGTTTTCTCAGGTCAGATCTCAGCAAATGTCTTTTTCTGGTACATAGTCTGTACTGTTTTATGGTTGTCATCCTGGGCTTAAGTTATCTTTACTTCTAGTACTGATTTATCTGGTACAGGATCTGTATGCAGAAACCGTATTTTATAGCATGGATGAAAAATACTCAAGTGGGATAATAGGACTGCACACAGTGTTTGTAGGCAGTCAGCCTGCCAGCTAAGCTCTGGGCAAATTTTAATTGCAAAGAAGTGGGTGGCACACATTCAGATGCTTGAGAAGTGGCTTGTTTGCAGGCAATCACTGGGACACCTCTTGCAGCATTCCATGACTGTAAGTCATTTATAAACTGCTTGTGCACACATCAAATGCCCTATTTCAAAATAATGGGAATAGTTGGATTTGCAAGCATTTAGAAAGCAATTGTCTATTAGTTATACACTTTTTTTGCTGTTTCCAATCATTTTTCCCAGCCTATTAAACACACTGTGAATGCTTACTTAATGTTTGAAAAACTGCTTACCAAATGGCGCAAAAAAAGCTATGAGTGTTTGGTAAATGGTTGAGCAAAAACGTCAATAACTACCAAACCCAAGAACAAATAGTACAAAGAACATAAGCACGCTGATGGGGGTCGCCGACGTACAAATATACAGGTTATTGGATATGAAATGCAAAGCTATATCTATGATACACAGGGGTCAGTGTACAAAGTCGTACATCTCATTTTAAGTCTGTTCATTGTTTATCCAGCGATAACCTCCCCCCCACTTTTTACTCACTGTGACTTTTAGTAAATTGAAATAATCATTTTTCTTCACAAAGATGTGCAAATAAGGCACAGTAACATGCACAGTAAAAAAAAGCATTTATTATTCTGTAGTGAATTGACCTTATAGAACAGCCTTCCTAAGCCTTTTAATCCCAGAGGAACCCTTATCTCTTTCCTATTTGATACTAATATATAAACATGGTTTAATTATTCTACATTTGTTGGCTTCCTTACACGGGAAGGGCTCATGCACACAGTGGCATTTGTCTGTACAGTGTAATGCCGCGTACAGACGATCGGAATTTCTGACAACAAATGTTCGATGTGAGCTTGTTGTTGGAAATTCTGACCGTGTGTAGGCTCCATCGGACATTTGTTGTCGGAATTTCTGACAACAAAAATTTGAGAGCTGGTTCTCAAATTCTGTTGTCGGAAATTCTGATCGTGTGTACACAATTCCAACGCACAATATTCCACGTATGCTCGGAATCAAGCAGAAGAGCCGCACTGGCTATTGAACTTCATTTTTCTCGGCTTGTCGCACGTGTTGTACATCACCGCATTCTTGACGTTCGGAATTTCCAACAACATTTGTGTGACCGTGTGTATGCAAGACAAGCTTGAGCCAACATCCGTCGAAAATAAATCCATGGATTTTGTTGTCGGAATGTCAGATCGTGTGTACGCGGCATTACAGTGATGGTCAGAATGGCAACCTTCAACACAACCTAAATAGTCATAAGTGTCATGTTGCTGGCTCTGCCAAGTGGCACTGAGTATGGAAATATCCAGGCACCATCAGATGGTATTTCAGTCCAATCAGCCACAACTCAACAACCACTTGAGGAACCCTAGGCTTCCACAAAACCTTGGTTGAGAAAGGCTGCTATAGATTTAAAGCAAATGGGTATTGTTTTGGTTTCATGCAAACGACCACCTAAGGCAATATAACATAAAGTTTGGGTATATAGTATTTCCCTTCCCAGTAGCTGGCTCTGCCAAGTGGCACTGAATTTGGAAATATCCAGGCACCATCAGATGGCGTGTCAATCCAATCAACCACAGCTCAAGGAACCCCAACAACCACTGGAGGAACTCTAGGCTTCCACAAAACCTTAGTTGAGAAAGCTGCTATAAAATTAAAGCAGATGTGAATTGTTTTGGGTTCATGCAAATGACCACCTAAGGCCATATGACATAAAGTTTGGGTATACAGTATTTCCCTTCCCAGTAGCCAGTAGCTAGCTCTGCCAAGTGGCACTGAATATAGGAATATCCAGTCGCCATCAGATGGGATGTCAATCCAATCAGCCACAGCTCAAGGAGCCCCAACAACCACTGGAGGAACCCTAGGCTTCCACAAAACCATCATTGAGAAAGGCTTCTATAGATTTCAATCAGATGTGAATTGTTTCGGTTCATGCAAACGACCACCCAAGGCCATACGGCATAAAGTTTGGGTGTATTTCCCTGCCCAGTAGCCACAAGTGCAGTATACAGCCACCACATACACATGTATGGTTTACAGTAACCTGTGCTTTATCAAAGTAAGACTGGCAATTCTTACTGACACAAGCAAAATTTAAGCATGGGTGGCCCTGCAAACATCATCCGGCCCAACAGAGTCAGATGAAAAAAAAGTCACTGTTCAGTAGTGCCACTGTATTTAGCATCTGCTGTTGCTGGTTAGCGTGGATGGGAAAATTGGATACATTTCTCTTGTTCAGATTGTAGGCTGAACAAGCGAGAATGGAGCTGTCTATGAGTAGTTTAAATGGTGTTCAGTTAAGGTTCACACCTAAAGCAGTACTTATTTTATAACCTTTTTTTACCCCCCAAAAGTCCCCAACCCTGGACCATATAAGTGAAAAAAGTACAGATCTCAGATCGGACGTTTAATTGCTCCAGCTGGCACACCTCCTGAGCAAGCTGGGCCCAGTATGGCACTTGCTGGCTGCATAGACTTCAAAGAACAGTCTGTAGATCCAGCCACCCTCTTATGTATGGGCAGCCCACCAAACTCAGTAGCACATGCACAATACTGAACCAAAGTGACTTGGAAAAATAGATGAACACTAAAGCTGGAGAACCAAGAAGGTCAAAAACTTTAGATCTAAACTCTGTTCTTTTTATTAGTAATGTAGCGGGAAAATCGAAACCCTTTGGGGCAAGAATGTCAGCATTTTAGTTCCACTTAGAAGTAAACCTACTACCTTCTAAAACATGCTAAACTGACTACAAGACCTATCTGATCTATCTAACCATATCTAATGGTACCTGCATATACCTCCAAACATCTTCTCAAATGTTCTGCAAGCCATGAAACCTGAGGCACTCTTCTATGCACATTCCAACATCTGGTGAGCTGAGAGCTAGCATGTCCCTTCTGTCACTGTGATGGACAGCTTCACTGTTTAATTGGAAGCTTCATATGATCAGAATTTGCATTTATGAGTAATCTTTGCAGAAACCTTAACATGTTTTTCCTCTTCTGTAGCCAAATCAGGATAACACCTACTTTATATTTGTTACATGTTCCCATTCACATGGCATAATTTGAAAAAAATGCTGCTTACCTTTTAAAATACTCTTTTCTGTAAGGTTATGTGAGGGCTGGGGTGATCATTTTTACCACAAATAATCCTGTCTGTACTGTGCTGGCAGATCTTGTGATCAGTTTTAAACTAGATTTGAATACTGTCTTCCTGAACAGGGGTTGAAGCTAAAAGCTGATTGGTTACTATGGACAGCTGCACCAGATTCTGTGTGCACCAGTTTTAGTAAATCTCCCCTATAGTGGGCTCTTCTTCATCTTTTTTTATTATTATTATTATTATTATTATTATTTTATATAATAAAGTATTAGATATAAAGTATTGCAATGCAAAGAAAACATATGAAAAGCACTCGCTACAAACAACAGTAATATATAAACAAATAAATGAGTAATAAAAATAAAACTTTTCCTCTCCCCTGTCATATAGTATGGACAAAAAGATGAGATAATGCAGTGTTACAATAAATATTGTCAAAATAATATAATCATCGATTTTGACAGCAAAAGTGGAAATACCTCTTTATCTGTCCCCACCAATTCTCAAATTACAATTACATAGCTTTTCACTCCTTAAATATCACTAGTTACTGAATGACATTATTTGTTAGGGTCTATAGGGGGGTTACGAGCAGAGTAGAAAATTGAGCCATTCTACATGTTGGTAAAGTAATAAGTGAAAAGTAAAAAATACTGACTCATGAAAAATGCTGGTAGTATTTAAAGGATCAGTCGCCCCAAAACAGATACTTTCAGTTTTTGGTAGATGCTGATGAGTGGACAATGTTTTATATCTTTGAAACTCTATTGGTGAGATGTTTGTTCCTGGGTTTCTGGGTCTGTGCACCTGCTGAGGCCATTATGAGAAGTTCTCACCCTCCCTGTAATTTTAGATTATAGAGAAAGTAGCAAGAGCTGCAGGATATGCCGAGTCTCAGGTGGGGAACTCGGCAGGAACAGAGTCAGAAATGATGTCCGGGAGATCTGTCTGCTGGAACATACAAAACATGAAGCCAGGGGACAGGGCCGGTCGGAGCTAGACTATTTTGCACCCTAGGCAGGACCAGCTACTTGCACCCCACCCCCCCACCCCCCCCCCAAAATGAATAAAACATCAACATTTTCAAAAACAGTAGAAAATAATGTAGGTGATCTGTCAATCTGTCACACTGTATTTATTTTTTATATTGGCACTTTTTTATTATTTGACTGTGTGCCATTATAAAAAAAATATATTACCATGATGATACCATTATAATAAGAAAAGCATGATTTGCAGTCCAACTACTGATAAATTTCTTAACATATCGGCAAATGCAGCCTGTGCAGAGATGCTTTCTCACCTCCTTGCCAATGTTAGCTCTGTGTGGACTGGGGAACTGGGAGGAAGTGAGGTTGCACGCAGCACGACTTCCGAAGCACCTCATTGGCTGCATACCTCTTCTTCACGGATTGGCTGAAATTTTCAAAAGACGGCTTTGTCTCCAGTTAACATCCTTCAATCCTTCAGTCCTGGCAGGACCAGCACTACCACTAGGTGAACTAGGAAGCCGCCTAGGGTGCAGCCACGGTGGCAGGTTTCTCCACTCTCCTCCGGCTTTTTAACACTCCGCTGCCTTCCCCACACAGTCCACCAATGTTCCTACAAGCCTCCATCTAATGCCCTGTACACACGGAAAATGTGTGATAGGACCTTGTTGTCGGAAATTCCGACCGTGTGTAAGCTCCATCACACATTTTCCATCGGATTTTCTGACACACAAAAGTTGAGAGCAGGATATAAAATTTTCCGACAACAAAATTCGTTGTCGGAAATTCCGATCGTGTGTACACAAATCCGACGGACAAAGTGCCACGCATGCTCAGAATAAATAAAGAGATGAAAGCTATTGGCCACTGCCCCGTTTATAGTCCCGACGTACGTGTTTTACGTCACCGCGTTTAGAACGATCGGATTTTCCAACAACTTTGTGTGACCGTGTGTATGCAAGACAAGTTTGAGCCAACATCCGTCGGAAAAAATCCTAGGATTTCGTTGTCGGAATGTCCGGACAAAGTCCGACCGTGTGTACGGGGCATATAACTAAAATATAGCTTTTGGGAGGAGCAGCAATTTAAATTATGGTAAAATAATTATTCCTTGTTAAGAAATTTATGAGAACTGAAAGCAATAACTCATTGGTTTTATGAATTGACTTCTACGCACTGTAAGGCTGGCCATACATTATACAATTTGTATGTACAATTTTCCTTTAGATTTACCAAAACCATATAATATGAGGTCAAACCTAAACACTTTTCGTTTTTAGTTTTATTTATATATTTTTTTTAACTAGTGGCGGTGATCAGTGATTTTTAGCGGGGCTGCAACATTGCGGTGGACAGATTGGACACATAATAAAGCACTGATTACTGATTACTTATAAACTAAAAACTATGTAGTGCAAGGGCCCACCTGATTGGATACAATTTGAAGTGTTTAGATTTAACTTCATGCTATGTGGTTTTGGTAAATCTAAAGGAAAATTGTACAAGAAAATTGTATAATTTGTAGCCAGCGTAAGGCTCCTTTCACATTAACTTTCTGAAAGCGCACCAAAACTGCAGGAGGGAATAGAAGTCAATGGGAAAGCATAGCTAACCTGCACCACACCCACGGGTACACTGCATTGCACCCATGGTGTGGACAAACCACACCGCACCATTGTGTAAGGGCTCTTAACTACTTGCTGACCAGCCGCCGTCATTATACTGCGGCAGGTCGGCTTGTTCCCACAAATCGCCACAGCTGTACGTCGGTCTGTTTTACAGCTATGGTAAGCGCCCGCTGCACGGCTCGTGGCCGGCTCCACAGAGGGCCAGAACGGGGATCTGTCAATGTAAACAAACAGATCTCTGTTCTGACCGGGAAGTACAGAGTGATCATCTGTTCCTAGTGATTAGGAACAGCGATCTCTCTCTACTCCCAATCAGTACACTCCCCCCACAGTTAGAAACACCTCCCAGTGAACACATTTAACCCTGTGATCGCCATTAGTGTTAACTCCTTCCCTGCCAGTGTCATTTGTACAGTAATCAGTGCTTTATTACGTGTCCGATCTGTCCACTGCAATGTCGAAGTCCCGCTAAAAATCACTGATCACCGCCACTAGTTAAAAAAAATATATAAATTTAAAAAATGCCATAAATCTATCCCTTATTTTGTAGACGCAATAACTTTTGCGCAAACCAATCAATATACGCTTATTGCGATTTTTTTTTTTTTAACAAAAATATGTAGAAGAATACATATTGGCCTAAACTCATGAAGACATTTTTTCTTTTTGGATATTTATCATAGCAAAAAGTAAAAAACATTGTTTTTTTTTTTTTTCAAAATTGTCGGACTTTTTTGTTTATAGCACAAAAAATAAAAACCACCATTACTAGTAAAAAAAATAAAAACATAATAAAAATGCCACTAATCTATTCCCTATTTTGTAGACGCTATAACTTTTGCGCAAACCAATCAATATACGCTTATAGCGATTTTTTTTACCAAAGATATGTAGACGAATATATATCGGCCTAAACTGATGAGGAAAGTTCTTTTTTTTTAATTTTTTTTATTTTGGATATATATTATAGCAAATAGTATAAAATATTGTTTTTTTTTTTTTTTTTTCAAAATTGTCACTTTTTTTTTGTTTATAGCGCAAAAAATCAAAACCGCAGAGGTGATCAAATACCATCAAAATAAAGCTCTATTTGTAGGGGAAAAAAAGGATGTCAATTTTGTTTGGGTACATCATCACACGACCGCGCAATTGTCAGTTAAAGCGACGCAGTGCCGTCTCGCAAAAAAATGGTCTGGTCATTAAGGGGGAACATCCTCCGGTCCATTAGTGGTTAATCTGTACCCATTTGTTTTATTTAAATAGGAACTCTAGCTGTTAAATCTCCCTGACATGGCTTTGTTCACGATTGCCTATGAGTTTTACTCCTGTTGCATTCTCCAAAATATAAACCAAATAAAAAAGCCATCAGGGAGAGTAAAGCTGGCCAATAACTGATCGAAATATTGCTGGGTTAGCAGGGTCTGGCCAAATTTCGATCAGCGCGTGGCCATTATTTGATCAATTTCTGTTGAAGAGACATGTTAGAACATTTTTCTTGATCAGCGGCTGCAGCCCCTGATCAGTGTATTCTGACAGTGGTGGGTGCTTCTCTGTAAAATGTTACTGTAATACATGATTTAGCTGGCTCCCAGATTAGACAGAATGGCTTGTTAATTCTGCATGAACCTATAGATCCCTAACTAGGAAATACCAGTGATTTGTGTGACTCACTAGAGCAAAGGCCAATTGCATACAGTCAGCCAGCATAACATGTTGTAGGTTTATGATTTTTAACACATTCTCCTTGTAGAACACAGTCTGCCTGAAGCTTGAAAAATTCCACTCCACCACAAACACGCTCATGTCATTACGATAAAAGAAGAGCAGACAACTGAACATAAAGGCACAATCCACGTCACAGCAAATAAAAAGAACAAGCTTCCTGGTAATACTTCAGCAGTCATGATACATATCAATGCTACGTGCATCTTTTCTCCAAATAACGATACTTTCCACAAGAGCATCCTTCTAACAATGCAACTGTTCTGGTATCTACTGGCAGAAAACTGAAAATGCAGAAATACTTTGGCTATTATATATATTATTTATAGTACCTACTGCATAAACATATAAATGCAGTAGCCAGTGACAATCAGAATCATTACACTGGCCAAAAAAAGGGTAACTTTGGGTTACCTTATGAAGTTATTTGTTGTTATCCAAATCCAGAATCCATAGGAGCAGCTACACATTTGGGGGCTCATTTACACCATGTGCAATGGAGTGCATTTTTAACGCATTCCCACTGAATATTCCCCAAGAAGGCGTCATATACGATGAAACGCGTAGGACGGAGCCATTATTTTTATTTTTTAATGCGCCATTGTCCAGGAGTGCAATATTCTATCCTAATAAAAAGTACCATAAGATTTGACACTATATGGGGCATTTGCCTTTATTTTTTTTTCTGAGTATATGCAGCTGGTGATCGGAGGAGGTGATTCTGGCTATATCAGGGGCCAGGTGATTCTGTGAAGGTGCGGAGAGAGACACAGTAGATGCCAGTGCCATTAATTATGCCTTATGACTTCTCTTTAATTGGGGGTCATAGGTTTGGTAAGCAACCATTAATGATCTTTTCTTGGCACAACTTTCAAGAATTGTTGGGCATTTAAAGTCCTGTTTTCACCTTGTGGGAGTGACCTCAAATGCAAGCAGACAAGCCCCAAAAAACAAGTATGAAAAATGCACCCCAAACACATGTAGCCACATCAATGCGCATGCAGAAACATGTGGTTGCTGGTGTGAAGAAAGAGCCCAAACCTTCTAGCTTGTTGGCTGGGTTTAGGTCATGTTACTAGCTTTAGGGTAGAATTGCTCTCCAAAACCTTTTGGTTTCTAAGAAAAACTGAATTACTGTCAATGAAAGGTGCTGTGTGAACTTCGTGAACTGCATTTTGCCGCGATCATTTCAGCAAAACCACACCGCGTTTAGGTTCCATTAAAATGAATGGCACCTGAATCTATGTTTTGCCATTATTGCAGAGAGATAGCGATTCTGCCCAAGATCCCAGAATTCCAAATGTGAACGGAGCCTGCTTGCTCTCTTTTTGTACTTCAGGCTGGGTTCACATATATGTGCATTAGATGCGTTTTTACCTGCATCCAATTTGCATAACATGCGAATGTGACCGTCTCTCAGTGGTGCTGATTCACACATGTTCGGGGTGGGCGCGGTATGGTTTTGAAAAGGGTCCTGTGCATTTTTGGGTCCGGTTCAGGTGCGAAGCCAGGCAAAAATTCGCTCCTCAACTGGTGAACAGAAACGCTCCGGACTGCAAACTGCAACCGGACATGTGTGAACCCAGCCTCAATGAGCTGTGGGTGGGAATAACCCGACCTACTAACTCATTGGAGTAAGAAAAAGTACACAAGATTGGAATTTGTCTAGAGATAAGTTCGGGCCAGTTCGCACCAGGATCACACAGAAACATGACACGCATTCATGTGTCATGCGTTTTTGCAGCCTTTGAGTTTGAATAGGCTGCAAATCGCACCAGAACGCTATAAAAAAAAAGTGCACTCCTTTTAGAAATGCATTGCACCAAATCCCATGGTACTGCGGTACCTTGGGATTTGATGTCTGCACACGCACTGCGTTTGCAATCTGAGGCGCCATTAACAATACATTGGCACTGGCAGCTGATCACAAGGGCAATGCATTTCAGCGTGGTGGGGGAAATGCGCACGAAAGATGCCATTCCCACACTGTGTTCCGCTGTGGCCCTTAGAAGGTTGTCTGGGGTCATCTCTACTCTACAACCACCTACAAATTACTAAGGAAAATAATTAGAGAGTGTTGTATCTCCTACAAAGTTGTTGGTGGGACATAGCTTTGTGCTGCTTTAATGTGCTGCAATACAGACAGTGAAGACCAGGATCAGACACTTTACTGGTGACACCTGCTTCCTGCCATTCTGTGCCATCCCAAGGGCCCTCTGGCCAATGATATGTTTGTAGGACAAAAATCTAAGGAACATTGTATCTCATATTAAAGAGTATTAGGAATTGCTTAATTTTCAAAGTGCAGCAATAAATCTAAAAAAAATTAAGTATATAAAGTAAAAAATTAATTTAAAAGAAACTCCATACACTATACAACTTTCCTTATAGATTTACCAAAACCATAATATGAGGTCAGACCTAAACACTTTCAATGTGCATGCAATCAGGCAGGTCCTTTCACTACATAGTTGAAGGTAAATCTAAGGGAAATTGAATAAGAAAATTGTATAATGTATGGCCAGCCTTAGTTTCAGTCTTGTACTTTTGTACAGTACAGAAATGACTTAGGCTGGGTTCACACTGTGTGCGGCTGTGGCTTGCAGCTTGCAGCAGGGGTCCGGTGTGTCCCTGGTCTGAATTTTTGCCTGAATTTCGGACCTGAAACAAAGCCAAAGATGCACAGGACCCTTCTGCTGTGCGCTCCACGGCCGGTGTGAACGTGGATTAACTCTGATCTCCCTGCACAGTGTGAGCGTCTCACAGCGTGCACTTGCCCTCCGTCGCAAAAATGCCTCCGGTGGGTCTGCGCATGCGCAGTACGCGACGTCGATCCAGCAGATATGTGATCAGATGTGTGACGTCAACACAGCGCATGCGCAGATCATCGGAGGCCGTGTCTGACAATCTGCTAAGCGCTGAGAGAGAATGAAATTGTCAGATTCTGCCTCGCTGTTGCGGGCGGGTTTTGGCTGCATTAAACGGCGTATTTTCTGTCTGTTGCACGGCGGCTTGAGTGTGTTAAACGGCGGGTTTTGGCTGTCTAAGGGCGGGTTAAAACACACACAAAACCCGCCCTCCAAGACACCCACAACCCACCCGGCAATAGTGAGTCAGAATCTGACATTTGCACTTAGCAGATCGTCGTATACTGCCTTCGACGATCTGCGCATGCGCCCTGTTGACGTCACGCCATCTGATCAACATATCAGCTGGAGTGACGTTGCATACTGCACATGTGCAGACTCTTTAGAGGCATTTTTCGACGGAGGGCATTTCTAGATAGAACACCGGCCCACTGCTTTCATCAGGGCTGGGAGTTCTGGGGAGGTCTACTCAGACAAGACACTTCTGGTCCTTTCCATTAGCACTGATCTGTCTGCATTGCATAGAGAACCACAGACACCCAGTGATGACATCACTGTGCAATGGAAACAGAAAGGTTTTATTTCAACATTTTATTAGCCTGTTGAGAGATGTGAAGGAGGAAGCAAGGAAGGTAAAATAAGCCGATTAAACTTCAGTATAAAAAAAAATTTTTTTCAAATCAAAGTAATAAGTAAGTAACAGGGCGCAAGATGAAACGCTTTGCCTCTAAATGACAGATACATGGATCCATATCCTGAAAAGCAGCAGCAAGCTCTGCTAATGTTACATATTTGTGCCTGCAGCCTGTGATATCTTTGGTTTCAGTTAGCTTGTCGGCTTCCTGTTTAAAAGAAGGGGAAAAATAAAAAACATGTGTGATAGACGCGCGCCCACAGACTCCTCCCCTCCTATTCCACATCCAGCAACTGAAAAGCAGACAAGAGGATAACCGGACACAAAGGCTTGGAAGCCTCACTGGTGGTGGATGAATTCCAGTAGCTAGCACACAGTACAGCACATTACTAGTGGTCTGCTCCATGCAACAATTAACCCTTACTAGACAGGCCTTATGACATTGCCTTGTCTGACCCATTCTACATTCTTGCTCTATACAGCAAAGGACAATATAAAAAAAAAAATCAAAATGTATTAGATTGTAAGCTCTTCTGAGCAGGGCCCTCTTAACCCTCTTGTATTTTATTATATTGTAACTGCATTGTTTCCCTTTTATTTTGTAAAGTGCTGCGCAAACTATTGGAGCTATATAAATCCTGTATATTAATAATGATGTCTGTATAGCAATCTTACATTCCAAGTAGAGGTAATATTGCTACTATATTGGACACATATACAACAGTAAAAAGCTTGGATACACTGTAGATAAATATCTCTTTCCTATTTGATACTAATATATAAACATGGTTTAATTATTCTACATTTGTTGGCTTCCTTACACGGGAAGGGCTCATGCACACAGTGGCATTTGTCTGTACAGTGTAATGCTGCGTACAGACGATCGGAATTTCCGACAACAAATGTTCGATGTGAGCTTGTTGTCGGAAATTCCGACCCTGTGTAGGCTCCATCAGACATTTGTTGTCGGAATTTCCGACAACAAAAATTTGAGCGCTGGTTCTCAAATTTTCCAACAACAAAATCCGTTGTCGGAAATTCCGATCGTGTGCACACAATTCCGACGCACAAAATTCCACGCATGCTCGGAATCAAGCAGAAGAGCCGCACTAGTTATTGAACTTAATTTTTTTCGGCTCGTAGTACGTGTTCTACATCACCGCGTTCTTGACGTACGGAATTTCCAACATTTGTGCGACCGTGTGTAGCAAGACAGGTTGGAGCCAACATCCGTCGGAAATAAATCCATTGTTTGGTTGTCAGAAATTCCGAGCGTCTTGTACGCGGCATTGCGCTTAATGTACACGGGACGTTTTTACAACCTCTCCTGAACGATTTAACTTGACAGATAGTAACCCACGTTTAAAACGTCCATTTTGCCGCATTTACATGCCGCGTTTGCGTTTAGAAGCGGGGTTTTTTTTTTTTTTTTTCAAAATAGCCAAAAATGAAAAACGCCTGTAAACGAAACGCGGCTAAACGCGAGTTACTGCATTTTACTGCCTCTAAACTCAGCGTCTGAACTCACTTTTTTGCTTTCCAAAAAAGGCCTCTAGACTCAACTGCCTAGAAACATACTGTGTACATGTACTGATAAGATAATATAAAGGAGAGTTCAGGAGCAGTTGAAAAAAATGCCCAGCGGCTCCTAAATGTCTGTTTAGCAGCAGCGTACATGAGGCCTAATCTGTGAGTCAAAGGAGGTGCATACAAGCCGCTGCCAGCAGACTATCAAGATCAATGACAGTTGAAAAGTGCAGGAGCTGTATGCACATCGGAGCGCAGGGCTGTATGAACCTGGTCCACATTCTGTACGCATATAGCCCTGTATGGGAGCATGACTTGGAGTCAGGGTTGCCAACCGCCAGTAACTTTACTGACAGTTTGTAAAAATCTGTGATTTTTTTTTTACAACTGTCAGTAAATATCAGGGGCTGATCATTTCATGCTGTGTTGACTTTTTAAGTGTAAATCAAGCAAATTACTTTATTATAAGTATTGTCAGTGTTTCCATATCATGTTTATATGTTTAAATATTCACTGTGTTAGTTTTCAATGGGAGTTCTGTAATTTCTCAGGTTGCCAGTAAAAAATGTGCTCCGCCAGTAAATTTACCATGTTTTGTCAGTAAAAAATGCTGCGGGAGGTTGGCAACCCTGCTTGGAGTGCACACAGCCGTTGCATATTTCAGCCTGTCATTGATTTCAAAAGGCTGCTAGCACCGGGTTGAACTCCAAAGTGCCTGGTTTTTAGGCCCCGTTCACATCTAGCGATTTGGGATCGTCGGTGGAATCGCTGTGATTCTGCCTGCGATTCCAAATCACACTGCAATGCTAGCAAAATGCAGCATGCACGTTTGTGTGCCATTCATTTTTAACAGCACCAAAACGCTGTGCAGTTTTGCCCGATTTATTAGCATGGCAAATCGCATCGCTTAAAGCTTGTCGTCCAAAAAGGAGCAGGAGCTTCATTTGGGTGACAAGCTTCTCGCGATGCATTTTGCCGCGTGATAAATCGTCAATCACGGCAAAACCGCACCATGTTTGGGTACCACACAAACATGGGCGCTGCGTTTTGCCAGCACTGCAACACATTATGAAATCCTGGGCAGAATCTCAGCGATTCTGCCCGCGATCCCACATCGCTAGATGTAAATGGGGCCTTACACTGTATGGAAAATGTATCCGTGTACAAGAACCCTAAGCCCTGGGTTGAAATTGCACTACTTTAAAGCAATTACAAAGCCACACATCATTTGCACTGCCGAATTCACTGCGGATTGCGACTTTATTTAAGTCTATGCAAGTCGCAATTCGATCAGTAAAAAGTAGTGCAGGAACCTTTGCCATAATCGCTGCGACAAGAGTCGCGCCGATATGAGCGGTTCCATTGCCTGCAATGGGGCGCGACTTGGCATGCGATTTGGACCTGTCAAATACCACGACAAGTCGCACTGGTGTGAATGGGGGCTCAGCATTAAAGGATTTGTAAACGCTGACAATCAATTTCTCTTGTTTGCTCCCTTTCTGTTTTTTATACCATTGAAAATGTTTTATTACATCTGTTTAATATGTGAAAAACAACAAAAAAAAATTAACTGTTCTTCCAGCAATAAATCTTGTGAGCTGATAACTTTCTGTGCTCTCTGGACTGTTATCTGTTAGCATTGTTCCCTGCTAGCTCCATGGACTACAAAGTACCTCCCCCTATTATGGGGAGGAGTTATGTAGTCCAAACACAGTGTTACGTAGTCTTTTCACACTCCCTTTCCTAGGCTGATAACACTGCTCAGTATAGGTGTCACCCTAGGACAGGAAGGTTGTTAAAGAAGAGCTCTGGGCTCCTTCAGAAAAAAATTTAAAGTCAGCAGCTACAAATATTGTAGCTGCTGACTGTTAATATAAGGACACTCACCTGTCCAGATAACCCTGATGTCCTCATCCGAGCCCATTCTTTAATAGGCTTTGGGTGAAGGTGCCGGCATCTGTCGTAAGGGAAACAGGAAGTGAAGCCCTGCGGCTTCACAGCATGTTTCCTACTTCGCGCGCGTGAGTCGCACAGCGCCTTGTGAATGGTCCTGTAGTCTTCTGAGACCTGTGATGTGTCCCACAAGACTGTGGGGGAAGGAGGGGGCGAACTTCCAGATCAGTTAGCTGCGGCGATTTGAACTGGAAGTGGGAGCAGGTACCTCCCAAAATCAGGTACCTGCTCCCCCACAAAAAGTGGTGGTGGTGGTGGTATTGGGGGGGGGGGGGGGGTGCCAACAAGCTTCCCCTTTTGGGTGGAGCTCTGCTTTAACAGCAGGATAAACTGGTAAAAATAAAGGGAAAAAATAAATAAATAAATAAATAAATAAATGCATCCACTAGTCCAGTGATGGCGAACCTTGGCACCCCAGATGTTTTGGAACTACATTTGCCATGATGCTCATGCACTATGCAGTGTAGTTGAGCATCATGTCATGGGAAATGTAGTTTGAAACCATCTGGGGTGCCGAGGTTCGCCATCACTGCACTTGTCCATCGAAGGACTGGTAAGCTGCAGACGTTAAGTTCAGATAATAAATACTTTATACATTTACTTTGGGCCAGTTTGACACATGCCAAGTATGCACATGCCACCTCCATAGTGAATCTTCCGATTCATTGTTGTAGCCAATACTATATACAGGAAGAGCCATCCTCTTCCAGCAGGTTCTGCAGTGACTTTCTCTTGATGTATTAGCTAAAGAGAGTCACTTGCTCTGAGACCTCTGCTACTCAGGAGAAGCCTTTTTGAGGTGGAGATTGTGATGTCATCTGCCTTTCCACCCCAGCCAATCAGAGGAAGCCTTGTATTCATTTAAAAAAAAAATACAAGGCTTCTGCTAACTGGCAAAGGTCACATTTAGTCTAGGGGAAAATAAAGGCACTTTTACTCACCCGTTCCTCTGCTCCCCTATGCTCCGGCTATGGACTGTCCCTTGGTGTTATCATGTCCAATGCAGGGCTATGGAATCTGCGTCAGTCTTGATGATGTCAGGAACTTAGACCTATGGAGCATGGGGGGGGGGGGGAGATGCAGGAGGGACCAGCCAACACCACCGAAGAGCAGAGGATTGGGCAAGTAGATCTTCTTTTCCATGTCCCCAAGACCTAAACAAACCCTTGCAGTGGAGGCAAAGCCATTATTTTGATGTTTCCCAGATTAAAACACCAAGGGGAAATCTCTGGAACAACCTCCGGAAGAGGCTGCAGCTTCCTGTATATACTATAGGCTACGGCATTAAATTACAGATTCACCATCGACCACATGGAGGAGGCATCTGCAGAATTTGTTTCAGCTAAACTAATCTAAACTAAGTGGATAAAGTTATCCCATTCCTTTGGTTCTTCTTTAACGTTACTTCCTTTAAAGCTAAACTTCATGTTCTCATTCAATATTCATTGTAATCCTTATACTACTACCCTTTAGTAAATAGATATGAAAGCATATTATTTTTTGTAGCAAATACTGTAGCTGCTGACTTTTAATATAAGGACACTTACCTGTCCAGGGAGCCCGCGACATTGGCACCTGAAGCCGATCTTCGGATCGACTCCCAGGTGCTGCTGCCGCCATTCCTGGTAAGGGAACCAGGCAGTGAAGACGTTCGGCTTCACTTCTGGTTCCCTACTGCGCATGCGTGTTGATTGGTCTCTGCTGTCTTCAGGGACGTGTGTGTGTGTGTGTTGGGGGGGAATCCGGAAGTTCTATTTCTGGGTGGAAATCTGCTTTGAGTCCTGATTTAAAAGTTGTGGAATATGATGGTGCTTGTTAGAACAAGATGACTGTAACAAATAACAATATATAAATAAAATTATATTATAAAAATATGTGATACACCCGTGTAAGCAAACAGAGCCAACCAAACCGATACATTTTGTTTAATAAATACGGCCATTAGAATGTGTATACAACACAAAACATTTTCATCATGTGTTCTACAATAGAAATCCTGGACTGGAATGTCAAATATGACAATGTGCCACTGTGCCACAATGTGAAATGTGCCACTTCCATCAAACCCACCATGACAAATAAAGGAGTCCACATCATAATGTCTATAGACCTTGGGGACACAACTAGAATAATATTCAGAATTAAAATTCTACAATAAAAAAAAAATGTTTATATCTTCATGTGATTTCCTGATATTTGCGGTATACCATGTGATCTGCGCCTTTTTCTGTAAGCGACAATAAACTAAAGCCTGGGTGTTTGCTGGAATTAAACACCCAGCATTGAAAAGACATGATCTTCTCTTTAGAGCATTATATGAAGGAAGAACAGGGCTGATTCTGCCTTAATGCAGCAGAAGCCAAATAAAAGGAGGGGGGGCGGGGGGGGGGTTGCTTCCTGTAAGATATCTTACCAGTCTAACAGCATCAGAGTCAGAGGGAAGGAGGAGGGAGCGAGGGAAAATAGCCACTACTGTGCAAACAACCCTCCCCCACAACACACACACTTTGCCACTCACAAGTGAGCAGCAGACAGCCAAGCCTCAGCTCTGACAGTGTCCTGATTACTAAAGCAAGAGATGTACACTTTACACTTGTACCCCATCCCCAGCCCACAGCTCCTCCCTGGCTTCATGACTCTATTTAACCACAAAAATTCACTTGTCTACATTTAGCACTTACACAACAGAGCCTACAAACATGTGCAATGGGAACAAGAGCAGCTTATAATATCCACATCATCCATGGAAAATACACCGCACCATATTACAATCATTCAAGAAATAGATCCATTTATAGAGATCAGGACCTGAAGTTTAAATCCACACTTGTATTTATTTTGTTATTGCATGCAAGGTCAAGAAGTGAGTTACTATTACTGATCCCTAAGCGGCAGGTTAGGTGAAGTGGCATTGACATTTGCCATCAATTGGAGAGTTCATGTGGTCCAAAAGTGCTCCTAAGAATACTCAGGACTGAATTATAAACTGTGCTGTCAATGTGTTCTTCAGCCTTGTGACTGTAAGAAGTTTTCTGACAGTTCTGAAATGATATAGAAGGGCAAGCTGGACTACCCAGTCCTGGGCAAACACTATTTATAGGTGACTTATCCAATATGGATACAAAATAACTAGCAGATGAAGACAAAAGGATATGGGCACCCATACAATCAAAAATATTATATCACAACGTCCGCATGGAAACATTTTTGGTCATGCAGAAGCAAGGACTCTAAAAAAATAATTTTTATGTAATTTTTGTTATATATTTGCATATAATAAAAGAGATTTATCTTCATCTTATGGCTGCGTATAACCTTTTGATTTAATCTACTGGTTACATAGTTTGATATGACAAGTCAGAACTCCATGACCCTATAGCTAGACAGTTCTGATATGACAAGTCTGAGATCTCTGACCATTTTGCCATAACCTCTGTTCTCAGATGTAAAATAATAATAATTTTAATAATAATAAATAAATAAATATATATATATATATATATATATATATATATATATATATATATATATATATATATACACACATTTTATTATTACGTAATAATAAATATAAATATATATATATATATATATATATATATATATATATATATATATATATATATATATATATATATATATATATATACACACACACATACATACACACATATTATATATATATATATATATATATATATATACACACATTTTATTATTACATTATTGACCCGATGTGAATGCACAATGTATGTGTAAAGCGATGCGTAAATTGACGGCGCTATATAAGTACCTTAAATAATAATAATATTACATACATACAAAGAGAAAGAGATAAGCACATATCAGTGTTGGAAAGTATAGAGGAAAAGGCTACAATCCACAGCTAGGGTGATGAAATAGTAAAGGGCATGATCTGCGGTTTCCCCCAGTCATGTATTGCTCAGTTCACTGAGCTATGAGATCAGAGCAGGGGTTAATGGCAGACAGCGCATAGCCCACACAATGCCTTGGAATCTGGCTGTCCATTGTTACATGATCAGTCTACAAGTCAGTGCTGCACTCAGGCAGGCTAAGCCACTTAGGAGATAAAGCTGAAGTATCATGACTGTTTCCTGCCAAGGACTACACAACAGCAAAGCATCAAGGACACCAGGCTGTACCATCATTCAACCACCAGAAGCAGATACTTTCTAACAAGGCACAAAATCGACATAAGACCTTCCTCAGCTGTCACTTCCTAGACACACACTACAAATACAGTAATATAGCATCTTTCCCCAACACAACTACACAAGTAGCCAGCAGCCAATACCATAGGGAAAGCAAGTGCCAACTACAAATATAAAACTAAGATAGCTGTCCCCAGAACAACATTGCAAGTAATCTACAGGCTATGCCAAAGGAAAAGCAAGTGTCATCTACAAATACAGGACTATGTTAGCTGTCCCCAACACAACTACATAAGTAACCTGCAGCCTATGCCATTGGAAAAGCAGGTGCCATCTGCAAATACAGGACTAAGGTAGCTGTCCCCAACACATTTATACAAGTAGCCTACAGCCACTTGCCATAGCAATAGCAAGTGTCATCCTCTATGATAGGAATAAGGTAGTTGTCCCCAGAACTATACAAGTACCCAGCAGCCAATGCCATAGGATAAGCAAGTGCCATCTACACATATAAGACTAAGGTAGCTGTTCCAACACAACCACACATGTAACCTGTAGCCCATAGCGTAAGAAGCAAGTGCCATCTACAAATACAGGATTAAGGTAGCTGTCACCAACACACCTACAAAAGTAAGCAGCAGCCCATGCCATAGGACAAGTAGGTGCCATCTACAAATATAGGACTGAGGTAGCTGTTCCCAACACAACTATACAAACAGGGCACTGCCAATGGGCATTGGAAAAGCAAGTGCCATCTCCAAATATAGGACTAAGGTAGCAGTCCCCAGAACAACTAGACAAGGAATCTGCAGCCCATGATAGGAAAAGCAACTGCCATCTTTAAATATATGTCTAAGGTAACTTTCCCCAGAACAACTACTCAAGTAGCCTACAGTCCATGCCATAGGAAAAACAAGTGCCATCTGCAAATATGGGGCTAAGGTACTTGTCCCCAGAAGAAATATACAAGGAGTCTGCAGCCCATGGCATGGGCAAAGCAAGTGCCACCAAACTAGATCCACTAACTGTCAAACACAGCCCTTAACTTGTGAAGAGCTGGAAAAATTTGGAGGCATTGCCCATGCTCATGCCATGGGAACAGCAAGTGCCATCAAAGTAGACTCACTGGCTGTCAAAGCAGCCTTCCCTTCATTTGTGAAGAGTTGGAAAGTTTGGAGGTATTGCCTATGCCCATGTCATAGGAAAAGCAAGTGCTATCTTCAAATATATGTCTAAGGTAGCTGTCCGCAGAAGAACAACTTCACGAATAACCATATAGCCCATAGCATTAGAAGCAAGTGCCACCTACAAATATAAGACTTAGGTAGCTGGCCCCAACACAATTATACAAGTAGCCTACAGTCAGTGATCATAAGAAAAGTAAGTTCCCTTAACAAAAATAAGTCAAAGGTAGCTGTCCCCATCACAACCACACAAGTAGCCTACAGCCCATGTCATAGAAAAAGCAAGTGCCATCTTCAAATCTAAGCCTAAGGTAGCTGCCCGCAGACCAACTATTCAAGTAGCCTACAGCCCATGCCATAGAAAAAGCAAGTGCCATTTTCAAATCTGAGTCTAAGGTAGCTGTCCCCATCACAACTACTCAAGTAGCCTACAGCTAATGCCATAGCAAAAGCAAGTGCCATTTTCAAATCTAAGTCTAAGGTAGCTTTCCCCATCACAACCACATAAGTAGCCTACAGCCCATGCCATCTTCACATCTAAGTCTAAGGTAGCTGTGCCCATCATAACCACATAAGTAGCCTACAGCCCATGCCATCTTCACATCTAAGTCTAAGGTAGCTTTCCCCATCACAACCACATAAGTAGCCTACAGCCCATCCCATCTTCACATCTAAGTCTAAGGTAGCTGTGCCCATCATAACCACATAAGTAGCCTACAGCCCATGCCATCTTCACATCTAAGTCTAAGGTAGCTTTTCCCATCACAACCACATAAGTAGCCTACAGCCCATGCCATCTTCACATCTAAGTCTAAGGTAGCTTTCCCCATCACAACTAGTCAAGTATCCTACAGCCCATGCCATTGGAAAAGCAAGTGCCCTCAAACTAGGTTCAGTGGTTGTCAAAAGCAGCCTTGCCTTAAGTTGTGAAGAGTTGGAAAGTTTGGAGGCATTGCCCATTTCTCTTAGCTCCACCCCTAACCCCGCTCTGAAAACAGAAAACACACGGGATAACCCCCTCCCTCCACCTCCTTCCCCCCCTCATGCCAAGCAATGAGACTCCAGCTGGAGCACCAGTGCCCACTAGCTCCCCCTCTTACCATGATCAGAGTGTGGTTCCTGTGCTCAGCTGTGCCGCTGGCCGCTAGCTCTCCTCCATCCTGCTGCTGGTGGTGGTGATGAGGAGGAGGAGGAGGAGGAGGAGGAGGATGGTGGTGCTGGTGGTGGTGCTGTTGTTTGCTGCCCCCAGCCCCAGCGCTCGGAGCCGCAGCAGAGCCGGTAGAAGCTGCTCCTTGGCCGGTGCCTGACTTCTTGGCCCTTTGCTCCAGTGTCCTCTGGTAGAGATTCACCGTGTCCCTTCTCTCCATTTCCAGTTGCTCGGCCTGGGCTTGGTGGTACTTGCTCTCACAGCTGACATGGTGCCTCCTGCAACCTTCTATCCTCTGCCGGAGCCTCTCCACCACGGTGCTGTGCTTTGGAATGCTCACGTTGCTGCTATTGTTCGGCGCATTGGGGGCAGCAGTGCTGGGAGGGGTATTATTACCACTGTGACTACCAATGCCGGTGCCAGCCCCGCTGCCCAGGGCATTGCTGATGCACAGACTGCTGCCGTTGGTAGAGGCAGCGGGGGCTGCGAAATCCCCCATGCTAGTCCCCGTGCACACTATTTTGGAAAAGAAGTTTGCAAAACCCCCCCCCCACCTAAAAAAAAAAAAAAATTAAAAATTAAAAAAAAATCAAATAAAACTGTCGGAACCCCACTACTTTTTTTTTTTTGTGGAGGTGCTACACTGGATCAGGAGGCAGGTTGGGGTGCAGAGCCAGCATGGATGGTCCCCCAAGGTGCTGCTGTCATCAGATGACCAAGTCTTCTCCTCTCCACACTCCAGCTTTTCGGATCCATTCCCAGAAACGATCGGGACGTCCAAGGTGGCCACACATGCTGAGTGTCAGTGTGCGATCTCTAGGTGGACACTACACTTACACACACATTCCTACTCACTCCTCCTCCCCTAGTCCCAGCATGGTCACATACCGGCACCCCCAACAACAAACTTTACTGCTGTCTCCAGCAAGGCGTCCAAAGTACTTTTTTTTTTTTTGGTGGATCTCTTGAATATTAAAAGAAGAGAGAAGGTGGTGGGGGGTTGGGGGTCATGGACAAGGGGGGTGCACAGAAGAAGCAGCCAAATCAATGTATCTGTTTCTACATAAAGTCATAAATCCTGATTGAGAGAAGAGGAGGAGGAGGAGGAGGAGGAGGTAGGTAGGGTGGTCAGGGGGAGAGAACACACAGCAAGAGGAAAAAAAAAAAAAAAAGTAGAGCACTGGAGCCTGGTGAAGGAGCTGAGAGAGCACGGCTCTGCTAATGCTGTTGCTTCTGCTGTTTTTGCTCCTCCTGCCACCATCACAATGATCAAGTGCTCTCCTCCTCCTCCTCCTCTCTCTCGGCTTCCTC
Source organism: Aquarana catesbeiana (assembly GCF_042186555.1). Classification (NCBI taxonomy): domain Eukaryota; kingdom Metazoa; phylum Chordata; class Amphibia; order Anura; family Ranidae; genus Aquarana; species Aquarana catesbeiana. The sequence goes on from NC_133324.1 coordinate 719,402,474, forward strand.
CTCCTTCATGCCAGCGGAGTGATATCAGGACAAGAGCTCAGTAAACAGCAGCAAGAGGCCGTGAGGCGGCCCCGGGGACCAGGTGTAAAACCAGGAGTAGAGTGCAGGCTCCAGCACAGGAGTGGAGCTGGGAGGAGGGAGGAGGGAGGGGACAGGACAGGGCAGCCACTCAACTTTTCACCTTCCCTTCATTCTGTCTGCACAGGGGAGGGAGGGAGGGGCAGGAAGAGCTCTTCTCTTCTATTTCTCTCACTCAACCTGCATGACACTCTCTGCACTCTATGTGGGTGGGTGGGTGCTGCTTTCTGGGGTTGGGAGAAGAGACCTCAGGTTAGAGGAGCAGTGCCAGGGGTGGTGACATCGGATGAGCATGAGGGGATTTCTGTGTGCTCATCTCCTTCCTTAACCTTTGTGAATGCAATACAATTTATTTTATTTTATTTTTTTTTAGTTTAGTTCTTCTTCTTCATGTTAATATTATTATTATTATTTATTATTTTTTGCAATACATCTTTTTTATTTGTATTATTTTTTATTGTAATAATTTGTATTTATTTTTGATTATTTCTTTTTTTTGTATTGCAAGACATCTTCTTTATTTTTATTATTTTTTTGCTAATTTATTTGTTTTTATTTGTATTTATTTTTGTTTTTTCTTTATATTGCATAACATCTTTAATTTGTATTTTTTTCCATTGATTTATTTGTATTTATTTTTAATTCTTGTATATTGCAATACATCTTTTTTGAATTTTTATTATTTTATTATGTATTTGTATTTATTTAATTTGTTTTTATATTGCAATACATCTTTTGATTTTTATTATTTTTTAGTTTAATAATTTGTTTTTTATTTTTAATTATTTTTTTATATTGCAATACATCATTTTAATTTTTACTAATTTTTAATGTATTTGTTTTTATTTGTATTTTTTATTTTTTTTACAATTCAATACATCTTTTAATTTGTATTATTTTTTAATCTATTAATTTGTATTTATTTTTAATTCTTGTATATTGCAATACATCTTTTTTTTAATTCCTATTATTTCTTATGTATTTGTTTTTATTTGTATTTATTTTATTTTTTTATTTTGCCATACATCTTTTAATTTCTTTTTTTTTTAGTTTATTAATTTGTATTTATTTTTAATTATTATTTTTTGTATATTGCAATACATAGTTTTAATTTTTATTATTTTTTTTATGTATTTGTTTTTATTTATGTTTTTTTTTTATTATTTTCTTTTTTACATTGCAATAGATCTTTGCATTTATATTATTTTTTTAATCTATTATTTCGTATTTGTATTTATTTGGAAATCTCTTTGTATATTGCAATACATCTTTTTTATTTTTATTATTTTTAAATGTATTTATTTGTATTTATTTTTTGATTATTTTTTTTATATTGCAATACATCTTTTCATTTTTATTATTTTTTAATTTATTAATTAGTATTTGTATTTATTTTTAATTATTTTTTATATTGCAATACATCTGTTTATTTTGAAATTTTTAAATGTTTTTCTTTCTGTTTAATTTCTTTTTCCTTTTTTTATATTGCAACACATCTTTTAATTTTTATTATTTTTTAATTTATTAATTAGTATTTGCATTTATTTTGAATTATTTTTTTTATATTGCAATACATCTTTTTATTCTTAAATTTTTTAAATGATTTTGTTTTATTTTATTTCGTTTTACTTTTTTTATATTGCAATACATCTTTTATTGTTTATAATTTTTTTAATTTATCAATTTGTATTTGTTTTAATTATTGTTTTATTTTGCTATACATCTTTTTAATTTTTATTATTTTTTATTGTATTTGTTTTTATTTGTATTTATTTTTAATTTTTTTTTATATTGCAATATATTTTTTTATTTATTTTTTTAATGTTATTTTTATTTACCTTTTTACTTTGCCACACATTTTTTATCTTTATAATTTTCTTATTTTTATCTATTACATTTTTTATTGATTTTATTTTTTTATTTTTTTTGCTATGAATTTTTTAGGTTTTTTTTTAATTGTTTATTATTTATTTTCATTCATTTATTTATTTTATAATTATTGTTTTTTTTTTTTATCCCGCAATACATCTTTTTTTATGATTTCTTTCTTTTTTCCTTTTTTTTATTTTCATCTTTGTGAATGCAGTGCGTCTTTTTTTTTTTTTTAAAGCCAAACTCCAAGAATATTGAAAAACTCACCCTTTACCGTGCAGGAGTCCCCTAGAACTGCCACCAGTCCACTGCAGCCCCCACTTTAAGCTGATACCAGCCAAAGTTGCGCTCCAGCCACTTCAATGTACAGTACAGGGTTAAAGACCTACCTAAATGTACCCTTGCAGTGGAGCACCACCCCCAGCACTGCAGGGGTTAAATGTTTATGTCTAGCAGTAGGGGAATAACAAGATACACTTACCTTACCTTACTCCACAGGACCCCTCCAGCACGGAGACCAGTCCCCCCGCAGCTGCCCTGTTTCAGCTGAGACTGACCATGGTTACACTCCAGCCTTCTTTATGTACAATAAAGGGTTAAAGTGATACAAAGCTTCGTTGATTTTTTTTTTTTTTTTAAATAATAAAAAAAAAAAATCATACTTCCCTAATCTGTGAGTTGGTTTCCTGGGTCCCCCACCATCACTCTTGGTGCCTTCTCTTCAGTGAGTGCCCCCATAGAAAGCCGCTAACACTGTAGTTACACAAGGCAGTTATGGCAACATTTTTTTTTTCCCTTTTGGAATAAAGGTTTTACATATATGAATAAATACTGATCATTGTAAGGACCCCTGTCAGTGTTAAATGGTTTGTCTCAACCCTCTAATTGGTACATCTGCAGGACAGATGCAAACAACAGACTTACTGGCTGGATCAGCAGGTAAAACTAAAAGAACGCAAGCCTAAAAAGAAAACGAATGCAGCCATCACATCTAAGAATTGCTAAGCTGCAACATAATAAATGTTTGTTTTTGGGTTTATTACTGCTTTATTGTCAAGCTAAAGCAAAGCTTCACCCAAACTGGGGGGGGTAACCTAGTTTTGACAGGTACCTGCTCCCACTCTACTCAGATCGCCTAGACCAGTGATGGTGAACCTTGGCACCCCAGATGTTTTGAAACTACATTTCCCATGATGCTCAACTACACTGCAGAGTGCTTGAGCATCATGGGAAATGTAGTTCCAAAACATCTGGGGTTCCAAGATTCGCCATCACTGGACTAGACATTCTCCTTTCCCACTCCCTCCCCTCGGCCTTCTGGGATCACATGTCCCAGAAGGCTGCGGGACCATTCACAAAGTGCAGGGCGGCTTGCGCATGCCCAGTGGGCAGTGGGCTGTGAAGCCACAAGCTGTTACAGATGGGTTCTTATACCTAAAATGCCAATGCTGGGAACCCAAAGGCTAGAGAAAAATTACCCGGGGGAGGACAGCACTGGATCCATGGACAGGTATGTGCTCTATAATTGAAAGTCAACAGCTACAGGATATGTAGCTGGTGACTTTAAACATTTTTATTGCAAACTGGAGAACCGCTTTAAGTCGGCCATACATAGATATAGATAGATATAGAGGCTGCACGAGAGAAATCACTCGATTGCCCCATCCATGCAAAACACACACACACACACACTATATTACCAAAAGTATTGGGACGCCTGCCTTTACACACACATGATTTTTAATGGCATCCCAGTCTTAGTCCGTAGGGTTCAATATTGAGTTGGCCCACCCTTTGCAGGTATAACAGCTTCAACTCTTCTGGGAACGCTGTCCACAAGGTTTAGGAGTGTGTCTATGGGAATGTTTGACCATACTTCTAGAAATGCGTTTGTGAGGTCAGGCACTGATGTGAACGAGAAGACCTGGCTCGAAGTCTCTGCTCTACTTCATCCCAAAGGTGTTCTGTCTGGTTGAGGTCAGGACTCTGTGCAGGCCAGTCAAGTTCCTCCACCCCAAACTCGCTCATTCATGTCTTTATGGACCTTGTTTTGTGCACTGGTCCAAATCATTTAGTGGAGGGGGGATTATGGTGTGGGGTTGTTTTTCAGGGTTTGGGCTTGGCCCCTTAGTTCCAGTGAAGGGAACTCTTAAGGCGTCAGCATACCAAGACATTTTGTATAATTCATGCTCCTAACTTTGTGGGAAGAGTTCCAGCGTGACTGCGCAAAGGGGCCATCCCCAAACTATTCCCACAAAGTTGGAAGCATGAAATTATCCAAAATGTCTTGGTATACAGATGCCTTAAAGTGGTTGTAAACTCTGTTACACCACTTTTACCTACAGGGGAGCCTATAACAAGGCTTACCTGTAGGTAGCTTGAATATCTCCTATACATGCACAGTTTAGAAGATATTCAGTATATGCGCTGCTGCCGATGTCAGTCAGTTCAGTATATGCGCACGTAAGAAACGGGGCGCTAGTGCAGTTTCTTCAGTAGTTGTGCCATGACCGGCGGCTTCTGCATGCGCGATGTACTCGGAGGGCTGACGTTCTAAGGTAAGTATTTTATAATGAGCTAGTATGCAATGCAGGTTTTTTTTTTGTTTTGAGGTTTACAACCTCTTTAATGCCCTGTACACACAGTCGGCGTTTCCGATGGAAAAAGTGCGATCAGATTGTGTTGTCGGAATTTCTGATCGTGTGTGGGCTCCATCTGACTTTTTCCGTCGGAATTTCCGGCACACAAAGTTTAAGAGCTTGCTATAAAATTTTCCAACAACAAAATACGATCGGTTAAATTCCGATCGTGTGTACACAAATCTGACGCACAAAGTGCCACGCATGCTCAGCATAAATTAAGAGACGAAAGCTATTGGCTACTGCCCCGTTTATAGTCCCGACGTACGTGTTTTACATCACCACGTTCAGAACAATCGGATTATCTGACAACTTTGTGCGACCGTGTGTATGCAAGACAAGTATGGCCCAAAATCCGTCGGAAAAAATCCGATGGATTTGGTTGTCGGAATGTCTGACCGTGTGTGGGCTCCATCACACATTTTCCATCGGATTTTCCGACACAGAAAGTTGGACAGCAGGAGATAAAATTTTCCGACAACAAAATCCGTTGTCGGAAATTCCGATCGTGTGTACACAAATCCGACGCACAAAGTGCCACGCATGCTCAGAATAAATAAAGAGATGAAAGCTATTGGCCACTGCCCCGTTTATAGTCCCGACGTACCTGTTTTACGTCACCGCGTTTAAAACGATCGGATTTTCCGACAACTTTGTGTGACCGTGTGTATGCAAGACAAGTTTGAGCCAACATCCGTCAGAAAAAATCCTAGGATTTTGTTGTCGGAATGTCCGATCAATGTCCGACCGTGTGTACGGGGCATAAGACTGGGATGCCATTAAAGTTCATGTGCGTGTAAACGCAGTTGTCCCAATACTTTTGGTAACAAAGTGTATATCGTGTCTTCTTGCTGGCAGCTTGTATTCACAATTAGAGCTTTCAAAAAGTTTTCACAAGGTTTTTTTTTATTGTCAGAATGGATATAATGATATTATAATTCAGTGTTTTAAAAACACTTTTTATTACTGTAGATAAAAACTATAAATTGTATTCTATAATTTGTCCTGATTAAACCATTGCTTAATTATGATTCTGTTACAAAACATTGCAAAGTTATAAACAAATTAAATGAAAGGTTTTATTTCAATTTGCGCTTTTTCTATGCAACACTATAAAATTAAAGGACACGACTAAGATGAAAAAGTCTAAATATTAGGGTTACATAAAAAGCAGGAAAATAATTGCTGGGGGGGGGGGGGGGGGGGTTTGAAGGAGATAATTGGGACTTATTAGGGTTAATAAGGTGATAAATAAGAATACATTTTATTTATTTATTTTTTTAAACTTGTTAAGTTGCTTTAACTGACAACATACAGTATGCAGATGAACACTCAATCCTTCTGCAGGTGATGCATAAATACAATGTAGCAACAATGTTATATAGGCAGGGCTGGACTTACCATTGGGCTTGACTGGGCTCAAGCCCATGGGCCCCGGCCAATAGGGGGCCCCGCCTGTTTCGAAAGCCGGCAAGAGCGTCCGAAAGCCGCCGAGATACTCGGGACATCCGGCTCTGTATCTCGGCAGCGCCATTTTTAAACTGAAAGGCTGCAATGACAAGTCTGCAAATGACACTGGGGCAAGGCTACACTGACAAGGCTGCACTGATGGGCATTTAAATGTAGGTTTTTTTTCTTTAAAATTCCCTCCTAAACTTGGGGTGCGTGCAGGGGTGGACTGACCATTGGGGCACTCGGGCACTGCCCGAGGGCCCCATGCCACTAGGGGGCACCATCAGGGTTGCCAGCCTCAATAAAACCAGGGACAGTATGTAAAAGTCTGTGTTTTTTTAAAAATCCCAAGATTATAGCTGCCCCGACCTTTCCAGTACCTTTTCAGTGTGTGTATGTGTATTCTTTGTGTGTATACTGTGTGTGTATATTGTGTGTCTGTGTGTGTATATTCTATGTGTGTGTGTATGTGTGTGTGTGTATACTGTGTGGCCCCATAATCTATTGCCTGGGGGCCCCATAATCTCCCATTGCCTGGGGGACCCCATAATCTCCTATTGCCCGGGGGCCCCATAATCTCCTATTGCCCGGGGGCCCCATAATCTCCTATTGCCCGGGGGCCCCATAATCTCCTATTGCCCGGGGGCCCCATAATCTCCTATTGCCGGGGGGCCCCATAATCTCCTATTGCCCGGGGGCCCCATGAGTTGTCAGTCCGCCCCTGGGTGCGTGTTATACCCCGGCGCGTGTTATATGCAGATAAATACAGTAATTATCATTTTATCCATTTTTATTGCTTTTATTAATCGTGGACCCAGGACGAATACCAGTACAGTATCCCCCACTTATACGCTTATATATTATCTACTTTTGTGAGTAGCCATTTGGCTGTTTTGTCTTGTCCAATTAAACAGACGTTCTTTAATACTGCACTGAGTCTGGCTCGCCTTGTCCTTTTCTATTTCTGTTTTATAGAGCTGTGCATATGTATAGAAGGTAGGGCCAGCCCAGCGGCCCCCACCACCCTAAGTCCTGCCCTGTGCATAGGGGGTTATTTACAAAAAGCAAATCCACTTTGCACTACAAGTGCAAACTACAAATGCAAAGTGCACTTGGAAGTGCAGTTGCTGTAAATCTGAGGGGTAGATCATGAAATGAGGGGAAGCTCTGCTGATTTTATCATCCAATCATATGCAAGCTAAAATGCTGTTTTTTATTTTCCTTGCATGTTCCCCTCGGATCTACAGCGACTGCACTTCCAAGTGCACTTTGCACTTGTAGTTTGCACTTGTAGTGCAAAGTGGATTTGCCTTTCGTAAATAACCCCCTCTGCATCTCTCTATCAGTCTTTCATAAATTGACATCTAGTCAGACAATGCAGCTCAGGAGTCTCCAAACTACGGCCCTCCATCATGCCTAATCATGTCTGTGAATGTCAGTTTTACAATGCCTCATGGGACATGTAGTTCTGCAAAAGCTGGAGGGCCGTAGTTTGGAGATCCCTGCTAGGCTAGAGCAGGTCCGAATTCACTAGAGCAGCCTTTCCCACCTAGGGTTTAGTTGAACCTCAGGGTTCTTCTATAGGTTGCAAGGGGATCCTTGAGCAATGGGCAATTTTTGACTCTGGGATAACTGACCACTGATGTCAATTATATATTTTTAATTTTGTAAGCTATTTATCTGTAAAGGGGGCATTTTTTTCTACTGACTACAAATATAAAGGACGTTTTTTTTTATAACTATCAATACAGAGAGTATTCTTTACACTGACTACCAATGTAAGGGGACTCTTCTCCCAAGGACCCTCCCACTGACCATCAAACTAAGGAGGCCATATGTCTCAGTAATATGGCCTTTTACTAAAAAACAATATAAGTGGGAACAGTACAGTCTTTACTGTCTGCATTTCTTTCCTGCCCATTATTAAGATTTGGGCTACAACTAAATGGGAGGCATACTACCGATCACAATTGTGTTAAAGCTTGGTCTCCACCCATGGGAAAACCCCCTCATTAGCTATTATTTTCCTTCTGGTTTTTTATGTTTATTTCTATTTTTATAACCTTAAATATTTAGACTTTTTTCATTTTAGCTTTGTTCATTAAAATTATAGTGTTTCATAAAAAAGCGCAAAAAATGAAATGAAATCTTTATTTAGCTTTGTAACAGAACCATAATTTCTTCCACGAGTGGAGACCAAGCTGAAGCTGCTTTAACACAGTTGTGATCAGTAGTGTGCCTGGACAGTGTGCAGACAAGTGCCATTTTGTTGTAGTCTTGATCGAGCTTGGCGAGCCTGTGTTCAGCCCGACCAATACCTGGAAGCAGTACGGTCAGCCGGCTGGAACAACTCTCTGGGGCGTTTGAGCAGTACCATTTAGCTTTGTTTTTGGGTCATGGGTTCTTGGGCTCCAGCTATTTGAATGGTACATGCACATGGAGCATGCACATGGGAGGAACAGAACTCTGACTCGATGGCGTGCTGTCAGTTCAGAGCATAGTGCGCATGCGCCAGTGATGTCACCGGCGGCTTCCAGTGTGAATATCGCCTAAACACCGCAAGCCTTATTATAGGCTTACCTGTAGGTACAAGTTCAAAAGCAGAGTTTACTACCGCTTTGAAGTGTATGTCTAGGCAAAACATTTTTTTTTAAATTTTGGATAGCGTGGGGATGAGTTATATTCACTGTTTTTACATTTTCAATGCTGTTTGTGTACCTATTGTAGAGCGTCAAAAAAAAAACCCCTCCCTACTGTATCCAAAAGTATAAAAAAACAGTTTTGGCTATACATAGACTTTAAAAATATTATTTACAGGCTATTTTTTTTTTTTAAATAAAGCTTCAGTTCAGCTTTAAAGGCTAAGTTCACCTTTGGAACATAGTTAGGGTGTAAGTTAGTTAGGGTGTAACATGTACCAGCACCCCCCCCCCTCACTCCGCCCCCCTTCCCTGAAACAGCAGGTGGAGATTTTTCTCCCCTGTAATACTGTCACATTAAAAATCTGTGCTCCACCCACACACCCGCACCATTCATTCATAGGGATCTGTGAATGAAGAAACTACAAGTCCCATCTGACACCGCAACAGATGGACTTGCAGTTCTCACTGCACTGCAGGGGCATTGAAGAGCACCCTTATAGGCCACTGACACTTCTTCTAGCTTTCTAACAGAAATCTCACATTTAGATACAAGCAGAAAGCTGGATGACGTGTCTGTAGGAGCCTGACATTGCACCATAATCCACTGATCAGGGGTGCAATGCATTGCAGGTTCCTGGGGGGGAAAGATCATAAATGCACATTTTTTCAGCAAAAAAACCCTATACTATATTTTTTCCTGAAACGTGAACACATCCTTTAACACACTGGGCTATAGCTGAAGGTTATATTATAACAGTGGCGGCCCATCCATACAGGGCGCAGGGGCGCCGCCCCCCCTAATTCACGCGCCCGGCCCCTAATCTGCATGCAGGACGCATGGATTCCAATTTTTTTTTTTTTAGGCTCTAATTGGCTTCAAAAAAGGGTGGGCTCGGGGCGCAGAGCACTGCTCCATGTGCCCACTCAGTTGTGTGACAATAGCGAATTAATATTCACTATTGTCTTCCTGATTCTCCTCCCGGCCAATCAGGAAGCAGTTCCTGAGACCGATTGGCCGCGAGGAGAAGTGTTCGTATTGGAGGAGAAGAGGTAGAGGAGGAGGAGGTGCAAGGGAAGCCGCCGTGAAGCAGAGGAGGAGGAGACGCCGGGTGAAGCCACCGCCCACCGCCCGGAGGAAGCGATGCCCGCGACCTAGATGGGGTAAGTGCGGTGCTGATGACCGACCTACGGAGGGGGATTGTTTGCCGCCCCCCAAATATAGCACCAGCCACCACTGTATTATAAGTATAAGTATATATAACTGTATATATACTGTATAATGTATATGATTATAAATGGCTTTAAAATAGCTGTTTGAATCAAATGTTTTGTAAATGCATGCTGAAGCTGATGCTGTCTAGACTATTGTTTAAAAGCAAAGATCAAACAGCGCCTGTGTGTTACATAAGAGTTTTTTTATGTATCTGCATTAAACCCCTCCAATGTATTTACAAGTTAATTGTGCAAAATGGAATGCATTTATGGGACCTTACCTGCCAAAGGTTTTGTAGCTAGTTCTGTGATTTACACAGCACTTTCACACACCCCAGCCCTGTCCAGAAGGATAAAAGATAATATTTTTCTCTGTGGCAGTTAAAGAGCACCTATAGGTCTTGTTCCACCCCCAACCTGTGACTGGACATTGAAAAGAGATGAAGCAGAAAACTCATCTGGCTCATCTCTCCTTCACTCTGATCTCTCCTCCTGTCAGAACATTCATTGTTAGCACATGAGCACTGCAGCTAAGCTGGTTGGCTGCCTGAGCTACTTCTCCCTCTCCTCTTTAATTGCTTGGATTTCAATAAATATGTGTAATGATGTTCACCTCTAACTGCTTCAAGTCTGGCATATACATTTACAGCTGGGCAGGACAAGCCACGTTCTAGGAGAATGTACCAGTAAGTCCACCCAGAAGCATGCTTTGTGCACACCCTCAGGGACATGCAGAGGTGCAATCTGTAACCTGTTTCTGGTGCACAGATTGCGGTAAAGTGCCACTGTGATTGACCCTGGTATCATGTACCAGTAGTAAACAACAGCTGTCATTCATGACACTATTGTTTACTACTGTGATCTCTGTGATTGGTCAGAATGATCACATGGTACATGGCCAACCATAGCTGCCCTGTACCATGTGATTGCTGTGTAGTGGTAGTACTCAATGGCTGCATGAATGCAACATAACAAAAATCATTGCTTATACAACCATCAAATCCAAATTTCCCCCCTAGAGCAATACAGTGTCACTATGGTGACACAGCACTGCATTGCTGACAGTATGTAAAAAAAAGTAAAAAAGAAAATTATATATTTTTTTACATACCGTCACCAGAGCAAGTGCATTGTCAATATGGTGGCATTGCTGTGGCGGTGATCATGCACAATGGTTGGCTGCTCAGATATCACTGTATGTGAGTGCTGCCAGCCATTGTCTCTGATCACCTCCACAGCAGTACAATGTCGCCAGACCAGTGCTGCCAGTCAGTTTCCCTAATCACCGCTGCACCTGACAGTGTCCCTAATTACCACTGCCCTAGTCACAGTGTCCTGGATCACCACCACAAGTTATATTGTCCCTAATCACTTCCACATCAGTTACTGCGTCCCTGATCACTGCCATACCAGTTCCAGTGTCCCTGGTCACCACCGTGCCAGTCACAGCATCCCTAATCACTGCCACACGGGTCCCAGTTTCCTTGGTCACCACCATATCAGTTCAAGTGTCCTTGGTCACTGCCCCACCAATCATAGTGTCACCATAAGGACTTGGCATTACTGGGGGCAGCCACATACCAGGAGGCTCGGTTTGCTTGGCTTAACCACTTGCCACCCGCGTTATAGCCGAAAAACGGGTACAGCATGGACTTAGATTGCCAGGAGGGCGTCCATAGTTGTTCTCACACTCTGTAATCACCAAGTCCGTGAGACAAGGCTGATCAAAAATTGGGTAAAGGGCCAATCACAGTAGGCCCTTTACCACATGATCAGCTGTCAGCCAATGACAGCCGATTACGGAAATAAACAGATGCCGGTTAACATTTTTTTTCCTTCACTCTATCAGCGTGAAGGAAAAAAAAACTGCGTCTTCTGTTAGAGGGATTAGAGGAAGACCGGTCCCCTATCAGCGCCCACCAGTGCCATATATCAGTGCCCATCAGTGCTGCCAATCAGTGCCTCATCATCAGTGCTGCCTATCAGTGCCTCCTACCAGTGCCTATCAGTGCCCATCAGTGCCACCTATCAGTGTCACCTTTCCGTGCGCCCATCAGTGCCCATCGGTGCCACCTAGCAGTGCCCATCAGTGCAGCTTCCTCGGTGCCTCTTGATCAGTGCACACCAGTGCCACCACCTCACCACTGTCCATCAGTGCAACCTATCAGTGCCAATTAGTGCCACCTATCAGTGCCCATCAGTGCAGCCTCTTAGTGCCCATCAGTGTAGCCTATCAGTGCCCATCAGTGTAGCCTCATCAGTGCCCATCAGTGAAGGAGCAAAATTACCTGTTTGCAAATGTTATAGCAAAATATTAAAAATAGGTTTTGTTTTTTTTTTTCAAAATTTTCGTGTTTATTCAGAGTGTGAGAGCGCTGAAAGCTGGAAATTGGCCTGGGCAGGAAGGGGGTACAAGTGCCCAGTAAGCAAGTGGTTAAAGGAACTGGGACTGCCATAGTTCATGCTACACTAAGCTATGTTCCCTGACCACTCGTACAGAGGCAACCATTACAGTACATTGATTTTGAGACAATTGGTTGATTGGTGTTTTCACTGTCCTGGTGTCCTAGTGAGTAAAGTAGATATGTAATTTACGCCCCTGGAAGGTGCTTCTTGGATTTGGGATGCCTCTATTTAGTCTGTAAAAGAGTTTTACACAAGTGGTCTTGTCATACTCAGGAGCAGTAGCGGCTGCTCATTAGGGGTGCAGGGGTGATGCCCCCCCCCCCCCAATCTATGCGCCCGACCTCTAATATACATGTAGAGAGCCGGAAGCATGGATTCCAATGGGTATTTTTTTTTTAAGCATGTTATTAAAGCCGGAGGTTTTAATTGGCTTAAAAAAATGGTGGACTCGGGGCGCAGAGCACTGCGCCATGAGCACACCCTGTTGTGTGACATTAGTGACTTAATATTTGCTAATATATTCCTGTTTCTCCTCCCGGCCTATCCAAAGACCACATTGGCGGGGAGTCCGAAGACCCAATTGGCCGGGAAGAGAAGCAACGGCCAGGACACTGAGGAGATGGAGGGGGGGGGAAACCCCAGCTGTGACCTGCATGGGGTAAGTGCAGGGCTGACGGGAGGCAGGAGGGCGAGCAAGCCGGTGACCGGGGGGAGTGTGGGTATGGTGTGGGGAGACAGGGAGGAGGGTTTGTGTGTGGTGTCAGGCTGGCAACCTGGACCGATGGGGGGTGGGATGTCTGTGATCAGGTCTGTCTGCCGCCCCCCCCTCCCCGACTGATGGAGCACCAGCTGCCACTGCTCAGGAGGCATTGCAGAATGTGTTTTGGGGTATAATTGTAAGTATGCTTATGCTGTTTGTGAGAAATATCTTAAAATTACAACTGCATGAAAAGAAGAGTCATTTATGCCCGAGAAAGTCTTAAGGTGGTCCTTGGATTTTGGGCCTCTGTATGTGGTTAGGCTGCGGGCTGCGAAAAAGTCTCACACATGTGGTCATCACACTTAGAAGGAGTAACAGAATATGTTTTGAGGTGTAATTCAAATTATGTCTTTGAGTGTTAGAAATATTTTATTAATTGACAATAAGGCATTTTCATTTATTTTCCTGCATTTTCCATGAAATTTTCAAAAGACTCAATATGCCTTTCAGAAAATACCTTGGTGTATTTGCGTTTCAAAATGGTTTCATTTTGTGGGTGTTTCCACTGTCCTTGTGTTCCAAGGCCTCCAAAAAATGTGATAGGTAGTCAGAAAATGAGATGTGTATTTTATGTCCCTGGAAGGTGCTCCTTAAATTTTGGACCACTCACGCATGTGGTATCCCCATACTTGGGAGGCATAGCAGAATGTATCATTTTAATTATGTAATTATGTAATTATGTCTATGCTTTGTTTGCGGAACAACTGGTTAAAATGCTAACTTTGTGAAAAAAAAACTAATTTTATTTAATTTCTTAATTTTTCAAAAAATTGTGACAAAAAATTACAACTTCAAAATACTCACTATGCCTCTTACTAAATACATTGAACAGTTTATTTTCCATAAAGGGGTCACTTGGGGGTGTATTTGTACTGTCCTGGCATTTTAGTCAGTACATTAAGATTGATCAATTTTCAAATATACAGTAAATACCATTGTAGACTGTATAACTTTCACACAGACTAAATAATATATACTTATTGGGTTATTTTTAATAAACAAATGTATCAGAATAAATTTTGACAAAAAATTATGAAGAAAGATAATTTATTTGCAAAACTGTATAACAAAAAATTTTTTTTCAAAATTTTCTGTGTTTTTCATTTACATAACAAAAAAAAAAAAAAAATAGGGATTAAATACCACCAAAAGAAAGCTCTGTCTAAACAAATGATATAAAATTAATTTGAGTATAGTGTTGCATGAGTAAGTCATCCAATGTGTGACAGCGTTGAAATCGGAAAATGGCCTGGGCTGAGATTTTGGTCCATATTGACATGATGCACGCAGTTGCTGCAGATTTGTCGGTTGCACATCCATAAAGTGAATCTCCCATTCTACCACATCCATCATATTGGATTGAGATCTGGTGACTGTGGAGGCCATTGAAATACACTGAACACATTGTCATGTTCAAGAAACCATTGGTGAGATGATTTGAGCTTTGTGACATGGTGCATTATCCTGCTGGAAGTAGCCATCAGAAGATGAGTACACTGTAGTCATAAGGAGATGAACATGGTCAGCAACAATACTCAGGTAGACTGTGGCATTTAAACGATGCTCAGTTAGTACTAAGGGGCCCAAAGTGTGCCAAGAAAACATCTCCCACACCATTATACCACCACCAGCCTGAACCGTTGATACAAGGCAGGATAGAATCATGCTTTCAAACTTTTGACCCTACCATATGAATGTCGCAGCTGAAATCGAGACTCATCAGACCAGGCAACCTAAATGCATTGAGTTGCTGATTGGCTGATTAGCAATTTGTGTTACCAAGCAATTGAACAGGTGTACCTAATAAAGTGGCCAGTGGGTGTATCTTTTTGAGCCTTTTTATGCAAGAGCAACATGTCAAATGGGATGCAACAGTTGCATGGACACAGCCACTGCTCCCAGTTTGACAGCCGTGCGAGTGCACAGCCTAAATACTCGCTATTAGAAACAAATAAAATCAACTTTATTTTGGATAATACCAAGCAATAAAAATCCCATTATTTGGGAAATGCAGTTTCCATCACAACAACAATGTTACAAAAAAGACCGCGGACAAATAACTAGACAGACAGGACAAACAAATAAAAAGAAGTGGAGCTAGCCCAGTCCGGGCGTATTGCTTTGTGCCTCAGGGACCCCGGGAGGGCTACCAATTAGCCAAATAGTAGTAATCAAAAAATGAATGAGACCTTGGTTCTCGGTTTATATTAATTTTACGGTCAACTGTGGTCCAAAGCAATGAAAGGGTGGAGAGAGGGAGAGAGCAGAGGTGCGTGTGCTATTAGAGAGTCAGTTAATCAGTAATTAAGTGTGCTACTAGGCTAGTATTATCATATGGTCATAACTACTGTAGCCACTAATATAGTATCTAAGATGTAGTACTAGTTGGCAGGGAATAGCAATAGGCAGTCCATTAGATCAAGTCATATATATACTGTGGGAGTCTCCAGTCCAGTCATCAAACTGAATGGTCAGGAAAAAAGGGGTTATAAATCGTTAGTCACTTCATGCTGGTCTTCAGCTTCCCTGAGATTGCCTGGCAAGTATGTAGAGCTTGATAATTAGTGACGTTGACGCCACTGCATGAGTACACTGGTTAGAATTGCTGACAGGCTGGAAACATATTAGCTCGTACACATATCCATGTGTCAATACATATGGGCTGGTACATATTCCATGTGTCAATACATTACCACCTCCACCAAGAGCTGCATCAGGTAGATTGCTGTGATCCGCTATGCCTGGACGGAAAGGATCCCTGATCTTTACTGTGATGAGCTGCGGAAAGCCGCACGGGTAGGTGGCTGATGCAAGGTTAAAATGGCTTGGCTGCGGCAGTCGTTTGATGCTGGAGTCCTGGTGCTAATGGCGGTGTTGGAAATCCTAGTCGCTCACGCTCTCCATCAGCTCCCGGCGTGTAATTAGACGCCCTACACTCTCCACCGTGCCCGTGACGTCCGCGGACTGAGCAGCGTTGTGACGTCAACGCGTTTCGCCGTGGCTAGTGGCGTAGCTGATGAATAGCGTGAGCGACTAGGATTTCCAACACCGCCATTAGCACCAGGACTCCAGCATCAAACGACTGCCGCAGCCAAGCCATTTTTACCTTGCATCGGCCACCTACCCGTGCGGCTTTCCACAGCTCATCACAGTAAAGATCAGGGATCCTTTCTGTCCAGGCATAGCGGATCACAGCAATCTACCTGATGCAGCTCTTGGTGGAGGCGGTAATGTATTGACACATGGAATGTGTACCAGCCCATATGTATTGACACATGGATATGTGTACCAGCTAATATGTTTGCAGCCTGTCAGCAATTCTAACCAGTGTACTCATGCAGTGGCGCCAACGTCATTAATTATCAAGCTCTACATACTTGCCAGGCAATCTCAGGGAAGCTGAAGACCAGCATGAAGTGACTAACGATTTATAACCCCTTTTTTCCTGACCATTCAGTTTGATGACTGGACTGGAGACTCCCACAGTATATATATGACTTGATCTAATGGACTGCCTATTGCTATTCCCTGCCAACTAGTACTACATCCTAGATACTATATTAGTGGCTACAGTAGTTATGACCATATTATAATACTAGCCTAGTAGCACACTTAATTACTGATTAACTGACTCGCTAATAGCACACGCACCTCTGCTCTCTCCCTCTCTCCACCCTTTCATTGCTTTGGACCACAGTTGACCGTAAAATTAATATAAACCGAGAACCAAGGTCTCACTCATTTTTTGATTACTACTATTTGGCTAATTGGTAGCCCTCCCGGGGTCCCTGAGGCACAAAGCAATACGCCCGGACTGGGCTAGCTCCACTTCTTTTTATTTGTTTGTCCTGTCTGTCTAGTTATTTGTCCGCGGTCTTTTTTGTAACATTGTTGTTGTGATGGAAACTGCAATTCCCAAATAATGGGATTTTTATTGGTTGGTATTATCCAAAATAAAGTTGATTTTATTTGTTTCTAATCCTATGACTACTCTGTTGCTTAAGGTAACCCCTTTCATGAGCTCACCGCTATCGAGCCTATTTCCCTTCCCTTTCCCCCTTTTTTACGTACTATTACTTATGGTTACAGCAACAGTTCCCTAACGGGTTAAGGATCTAATACGGTCATAGCATTTCTTTGAGCAAGTACAGGTGGTTACTTGTGCCCCCCCATATCCCCTCCCCCCTCCCCCTTCCAACCCCCTTTTTTGATAAATACTCGCTATGACTAACAGATGGCATTCCCCTCTAACTAGAATCATACCTTAAAACTAGGGTTGCACCGATACTAGTATCGGTATCGGTGCCAATACCGAGCATTTGCACAAGTTTCAGTACTCGTGCAAAAGCATGATACCTGAAACTGATACTTTCGGGCTCGGTTCTTTGAGCTGTCAGTGGGTCTCCCCAGTGTTAAAGAAGTCCGGTAATTGGAGCTGTCAAAAAAAAAAAGCAGCCACCTTTTGCTCAGCCCTGAAATACTAAAATAACAAGAAACATTGGGGGTTATTTACGAAAGGCAAATCCTCTTTGCACTACAAGTGCAAACTACAAGTGTAAAGTGCACTTGAAAGTGCACTTGGAAGTGCAGTCACTGTAAATCTGAGGGGTAGATCTGAACAATGGCGACCCTAGGGGGGGCCAGAGGGGGCCCTGCCCCCCCCCCCCCCCCCAACATTATGTTGTGCCCCACCATGTGCACCACCAATTACAAAAAGGCAATGTCTAAGAGGGAGAGCATCCCCAGTCAGCTCCTGTGGGTGATTCCTCCCCCCTCCCTCTGCTTGCTGACACTGCATAATGCAAGCGCTCACACAACCACGGCCACCCGATCTGCTCCTTCCCCTGCATCCTCATTGGCAGGGAGAAGAGCGAGTTGCAGGAAGGACTCCACCAGGACTCTCAGTTACTGAAAAAACAGACTGATTTCTCCCATCCTTAGGACAGGAGAACCAGCCTGTAAATTCCAAGAGATGCCAGACCAGCGCCGTCATTATCAGGGGCAGGACAGCAAGAGGAGGCTGGGGAACCCCACAGTGGCAGAACACCAGGGCCCGGTAGCAAGACAACCTTTGCAACCCTGATAGTTCTCCCACTGCTTTGGACCCTTATATTTCTTGGTATGCTAGTTGACATATATCTCTTGTTTTCTGCCACCCTAGGGGAGCCCCAATACAGTAGGAAGGGAGCTCACTACAGAACATGTGAAAGGGCCATTGTGGGATCATAGTAAAGGGCCCCAGGATATATATTTGCCTTTTATAGTTGCTCCCCTACTTTTGTCCCTGTCCCCCCATGTGCCCCCCCCCTAAATATGAAAGCTGGAGACGCCACTGGATCTGAAATGAGGGGAAGCCCTGCTGATTTCATCCAATCATGTGCAAGCTAAAATGCTGTTTTTTATTTTCCTTGCATGTCCCCCTCGGATCTACAGCGACTGCACTTCCAAGTGCACTTTGCACTTGTAGTTTGCACTTGTAGTCCTTTCGTAAATAACCCCTATTGTTTCTTTTTGTATATTTCTTCAGATCAAATGAATGAACAAATGTTCCTCTGTTTAACCCCTTAATAACCCCCAATTTACTCTAACCAACCTTAATTAACTCCCTATTCTCCTCCATTTAATTATTATTTTATTGCTTTTTTTCTTTTGTTCACGTCTACTTTATAAATGATAAACAATTAAAACTTTTTTTCTTTGTTTGCTTTGTTAGTGAATATTTTTACACATATATATTAACATATATTTACACATTTCATATTGAAAAAGCGCTAAATTAAAAAAAAAAAATCTATTTATTTCATTTGTAAATAACTTTTCAATGCTTTGTACCATTGCTGACAGCTGAAGTTAAAACAAAACAGTTGCGGTGGGTATCAGTAATTGGTATCGGCGAGTACTAAAAAAAAAGTATCGGTACTTGTATTCATTGTAAAAAAAATGGTATCGGTGCATCCCAACTTAAAACTTAACATGTTTTGCAATAGTTTATGTGACTTCTTCAGGATAACATTGCACTTTTATAGTAACCAAAGTAACAGTGCTCAAGCTGCTTATTTCACACTATAAAGTGGGGTGGCACAGTGGTGTAGTGGGTAGCACTCTTGCCTAGCAGCAAGGAGGGTCGCTGGCTCGAATCCCAACCACGACACTACCTGCCTGGAGTTTGCATGTTCTCCCTGTGCCTGCATGGGTTTCCTCCAGGTACTCCAGCTTCCTCCCACATTCCAATGACATGCTGGTAGGTTAATTGGATCCTGTCTAAAATTGTCCCTAGTATGTATGAATGTGAATTAGGGACCTTAGATTGTAAGCTCCTTGAGGGTAGGGACTGATGTGAATGTACTATGTATATCTAAAGCGATGCGTAAATTGATGCCGCTATATAAGTACCTAAAATAAATAAATAAAGTCCATTGGCCACGTGGGATGCCAGCCTTTTACAGTTTCCCATCTGGTGCCCTTTACCTGTGTCAACTGCAGCCTTACCTTTTATTGCATGCATGCTAGGTTTCCTTTAAATTACATTTTGTGATGATAAAGACAGAGTTATACCAGTTTAAACCCCATAGGAAGCACAAAGAAAAATGAATGCAAGCATGATACTTGAATGCTCTTGCACACTTTCTGGAAACACCTAAATGTAAAGAAGATTGCTGCACTGTTTCGATCTGATTCATATTTCACAGGTTTTTATTCGGTATATTTGTTACCGCTGGGGAAGTAGATGTTCTTCTCTGACTGTCAAGATGGTTCACATCAGCTGACCATATGTAAGTTTACAAAGTCACACCAGAGACAACATTTGAATATGATATTGATGTATGCAATCCGCTTAACATGACAGACTTCACCATGATAAGTTGCAGCAATATACTATCACAGTGGTTAATCGTATTAAACAGAACCACAAATTCAGTGCAGACCTGCCTCGTATTTCAGTAGTATAAAGTATGTTTTCATACGACTGCTAACAAAAAAATACCAAGCATACTGTTGGTTTTTGCCATGTGATTTAATAGCTAATGGCACATAATTTAAGAGTTCATTATGCAAGATCTAAGGTGTGTACTACCCCCTCAAGTCATTACTTTCTACCTTTCCTTGTTTGGATGATATATATGCAGCATTCCTCAACTCCAGTTATTCCATGTTGGAGCCAATATATCTTCATCTACATTAGCATTACAAGACATGCACAGCCTTCAAATTATTTAGTTCCCCTGCCTCAGAACCAGAGGGACGTTCAACGCTTTACACAGCAGTTTGCTGAAAACCCCACTTGTGCTGAAATTAATGTTCCCTCTACACTTTGCTTATCCCAGTCAGTAAAGTTTGTCAAACAATTCCATTTGTATTAAATACAACAAAAGCTGAAGGTCTGAAGTGTAATGCATTCTTAAGAAAGAAAGTTTGTCCCAACCTTTCACAAAGTCTGACAGTACATTAGTGCAGTACTCAGCAGTTTATAAGTGTTGCTAGCAGTCCCTAGATGGTCTTACTGGCTAACATCAGTATCTGTAAACTCTTTTTCTGTTATAATTAGCTGAAATGAAATGTGCTTAAATGCAAGTGTTGTGTGTCTCCATTTGCTGAGCTGCATACAGATGACTGGGGATCGCTCTCCTGGTCACATGGGTTTGGGTAAGTATCATCAACATCCAAAAACTCTGCATGTATCATTTTTGTAAATCGATTGCTGCCCCCTACATACTTGTTTGATAGGGGACGTTTAAAGTAGTATTTCATATCACTTTAAATAGTTTGCTTGGGCCAAGATGGCCCAAACAAACTATTTTCATTACAAAATAATGCAGCTGCTGTGCGTGCTTTAATATACTGTGGAAGCATTACCTACACTATATTGTCAAAAGTATTAGGGCACCTGCCTTTACACGCACATGAACTTTAATGGCATCCCAGTCTTAGTCGGCAGGGTTCAATATTGAGTTGGTCCACCCTTTGCAGTTATAACAGGGAATGTTTGACCATTCTTCCTGAAGCACATTTGTGAGGTCAGGCATTGATGTTGTACGAGAAGGCCTGGCTTGCAGTCTCCGCTCTATTTCATCCCAAAGGTGTTCTATTGGGTTGAGGTCAGGACTCAACTCAATAGAACAGGCCAGTCAAGTTCCTCTATCCCAAACTCGCTCATCCATGTCTTTATAGACCTTGCTTTGTGCACTGTTCCAAATCATTTGGTGGAGGGGGGATTATGGTGTAGGGTTGTTTTTCAGGGGTTGGGCAAATTGGTGGCAGTAGCTTATTTTTTATATATTTTTTATTATTACTTTTTTACAATTTTAATATTTTTTACAGTATTTTTTATTATTGTTTTTTTACAATTTAGGAGCTCCATTGAGAGGCTTTGGTTAAATATCAGGAGTCTAAACAGACCCCTATTGTCTCACTTTGGAGACAGAGAAAGGGACTGAGGACAGAGATTCCCCAGTCCCTTTCTCTGCAGCCAAGCAGCAGGGGGAATCTGCTCAGCACAGAGTGATTAGGGTGTGCCCAGGCACACCTGGCATACCCTGTGCGCACGCCTATGATTCCCATAGACACACTCCTAAACCTTGTGGACAGCCTTCCCAGAAGAGTTGAAGCTGTTATAGCTGCAAAGGGTGGGCCAACTCAATATTGAACCCTATGGATTAAAACTGGGATGCCATTAAAGTTAATATGCGTGTAAAAGTAGGTGTCCCAATACTTTTGACAATATAGTGTATATACAGTAAGCAGCATTGTGTTCTGGCAGCAGTAAAGATGGCCTCCTGTCCGCTGCTGGAATTAGGAGAACTAGGCTGAGTGGTTTTCCGCTATTCAGGAGAAATATTGCATTTTAGTCAATTAATACAAGACTTCCTCTGACTCGCACAAACAAATGGCAACCACCCCAACCTATAACTGGGCGATGCATGTCTAAAAACAGCAAACAAAAATTCCCAGCTCAGTTATTGACCAGCCTACAACAAACCGAATTGACCCTGTCTAATGCCGCCTACACACGACCAAACTTTCCGTCAGAATAGTCTCCAACTGTCTTTCCGATGGAGTTCTGCTGAAACGGACTTGCCTGCACACAATCACACCAAAGTCCGATCGTTTAGAACGCGATGACGTACGACGGGACTAGAAAAAGGAAGTTCAATAGCCAGTAGCCAATAGCTGTCCTTGCGTCGTTTTTGGTCCGTCGGAATAGCATACAGACGAGCGTTTTTCCCGATAGGAACTGATTCCGTCAGAAAGATATGTTCTATTTCTAGGTCCGTCAGAATTTTAGAAGGAAAAAGTCAGATGAAGCCCACGCACGATCGAAATGTCCGACGGAATGATTCCGCCGGACCTTTTCTGTCGGAAAGTCCGGTCGTGTGTACGCGGCATAACAGTTCATGTTAAAACAAGGGGTTTAGTTTGCACACATTTATGCATAAGCTGCAGCAGCCATGTCACGGCACCCCAGTGTACTGCAGTCCTAACACTATTGGATTAATTTTCTAAAGGCAAATAAGCTGTGCATTTTGCAAAGTGCAGTTGCACTCTGCAAATACAGTTGCTCCAGAGCTTAGTAAATGAGGCAAAGCTTCACTTTGCAAAGTATACTTAATCCTGTGCAAGGAAAATAAAAAAACAGCATTTTGCTTGCACATGATTGGATGATGGAAGGAAGCAGACCTTTTGATAATTTGGGAGCAAATGATCTTGCAGAGTGCAACTGCAGTCTGTTTGCCTTTAGTAAATCAACCCCTATAAATTTTTAGCATCTCCATAGTTGGAGCAAATGTATAATAATGGATCGATTAAGGGCAAGTATGCCTGGAGGGAGCCCACCCCTTCTTTCCAGTTATAGGGATGCTCTTGACACCCAGCAATAGCACAATGGCAGCAAAGGTATCCAGTGTGTCTGGTTGGCCAAGGTGGAAATCATAATGTCATCTGCTTGCCGCTTTACCTCGGCCAATCAGAGGAAGCCTTGTATGCACTGATAAAAATACAAGGCATCTCCTGAATGATGGGGATGCACTCAGCCCAACTCTCTTTTTTAAAGCAGCTGACAGTGCTGCCAGAACACAGGACCACTCACTGTATGTAGCAAATGCTACTCAAGGGTATAGCCTTGCGCTGATACTGGTATCAGTGCCTATAATAAGCATTTGAACAAGTACTGCAGATGCTTCCATACTAAAACCAGCATCTTCACATGAATGCAAATTAAATGCGTTTTGATCCGCATCAGATGCGCATGACATGTGAACCTCCAGCCTTTTCATTCTCAGCGGGGTCACATATGTGGGAGGCAGCACAGCGCATTTTAATAAAGAGGCGGCTTCTCGCAAACTGAAAATTGGAATTCTTATGGCTTTCTTTCAACAATGGTTTTCTTTTTGCCACTCTTCTATAAAGGCCAGATTTGAGGAGTGCACAACTAATAGTTGTCCTATGGAAAGATACTCCCACCTGAGCTGTGGATCTCTGCAGCTCCTCCAGTGTTACCATGGGTCTCTTGGCTGCTTCTCTGATTAATGATCTCCTTGCCCGGCCTGTCAGTTTAGGTGGACGGCCATGTCTTGGTAGGTTTGCAGTTGTGCCATACTCTTTACATTTTCGGATGATGGATTCAACAGTGCTCCGTGAGATGTTCAAAGCTTGGAATAATTTTTTATAACCTAACCCGGCTTTAAACTTCTCCTTGGCCTTCATGATGCTGTTTGTTCACTAAGGTTCTCTAACAAACCTCTGAAGGTTTCAAAGAGAAGCTGTATTTATACTGAGATTAAATTACACACAGGTGGACTATATTTACTAATTAGGTGACTGCTGAAGGAAAATGGTTCCACTAGATTTTAGTTAGGGGTATCAGAGAAAAGGGGGCTGAATATAAATTCACAATTATACAATTAGGTGCCACTTTGTGTTGGTCTATCACATAAAATCCCAATAAAATACATTTCCGTTTTTGGTTATAACATGACAAAATGGAAAATTCCAAGAGGTATGAATACTTTTTCAAGGCATTGTACACGCCACATTTTTCACATATTTATTTGTAAATTATTGTAAATTATTTCCTTCCACTTCACAATTATGTGTTGCGCTTTGTGTTGGTCTATCACATAAAATCCCAATAAAATACATTTACGTTTTTGGTTGTAACATGATAAAATGTGGAAAATTTCAAGGGGTATGAATACTTTTTCAAGGCACTGTATGTCACTAAAATAGATATCGGTAAATGGTATCTGTAAGCACTTGAGAAAAAGTGCTGGTACTCATACTCGGTCTTAGAAAAGAGAAATGATAGCTGGAATTCTACTTTAATACTTTCCATACCCATGCTAAGTTGAAGTAGCACCGTAAGGGAAGACATGCAGCAGTGTTTAACATCATTCCAGTGCCCTTTATAATAAGGCGTATTTTTTTTACATTTTAACTTAGTTTATTGAACACACAAAAGCAGGGAATACAGTGAAATATTTGACATAATTAAAGTGTATCTAAACCCAAAAACCAAAATGTAATGTTGCTGCTTACCAGGCCTTAGATGTGTTAGCTACACTCCTTTTTCGATCTTCCTAGAAATGCAGAGTCGTTGTCACTTCCTGAGAGTTTAAAAGAAAAGCTTATCTTTCTTGTGTAAAGGATTGATTCCATCAATCCATATGTATTGGAGATGAACAAAGGCAGACGTATTTAAAGTCCATACACACAAAAACATTTTGTGTGTATTTTATCTCCCCACTGGGATTGTGAGGTTCTTTCAGCTGCTGCTAAAATATTAGGGATGACATTGGGTTAGCCT
Organism: Aquarana catesbeiana; assembly: GCF_042186555.1. Lineage (NCBI taxonomy): Eukaryota > Metazoa > Chordata > Amphibia > Anura > Ranidae > Aquarana > Aquarana catesbeiana. The sequence goes on from NC_133324.1 coordinate 719,427,335, forward strand.
CTAGTGCGCTAAAGTGTACATTAATATTTGTATGACATCCATGGCTGCCCCATGAATACAATATAGAAATTAGTGTAGATGGGAAAGGATCAGGAAGTGTGTTATTCGCAAGAATACCAGGTGAAAATAAATGTAGTGTTACCCCTACAAGAGCCTTTGGTTTGCACCCCATATTTTTTTTCCCCACTAGTGCAGCAGCAGCCAGGCACACAACAACTTCCACTCCTCTGGCTTCGACAAACTGTCTAGGGGCTGCCTTTTTGAAAGTTTATTGTATGTTACCTTTGATGGGGCCCGGGAAGCTTTGGGATACTCCAAAACACTAACAAAGATAATGAGACACTCTTCTCTCATAGGAGCTTCTTGACCCAGTCCCCTTAAAGCGGTTGTAAACCCTGGAAAAAAAAACCTGCAAGACAAATACTCACTTTAGATCAAAGTGGTCCCGGCACACTGCTCTTCCCGACGACATGTCTTCCGGTGCTGTGATTGGCCGGAGCCACAATGATGTCACTCCTGCGCATGCGCGCGAGAGCAGCCGGTAACCGCACATCAGCTGAAGCAATGGCATGAACGAGGTGTTGCTTCAGTGCATGCTGATACAGGGGATATCTCCTAAACCGTGCAGATTTGGGAGATATCCATGGTAGCCACAGGTAAGCCTTATTATAGGCTTACCTGTAGTGAAAAGTGTTCTATAAGGGGTTTACAACCACTTTAAATAGTAGGAAAAGATGAACTGTACTGGAGCAGGCCAGGCAAGCCTTATACTCAAGGGGTTAACAAGAACAACAGTTACTGAGATCCTTCTCCCTTAGTCTGTATTCACATTGCCCACAAAGCTTGGAATGTCTCCCTCAGACTCCAGCAGGCAGACCCCTCCATGAAGTTTCTAGGGCAGATTTCCAGTGGCATCCACTTCTTAGCTCCTAAAGGAGCTTGTGGCTGGATAGGCCTCCCAGCTGAGCACAGCTGGGGCCTCAATGAACAGGATGGAACCTCAGCAGCATGGCCAGGAAGGGCAGGTAGCCCACTTTCACTGGGAACCTCTCCTCGAGGAAAAAACCCTCTCCCCTTAGTGCTAAACTATTTATGCATCCTCCAGCCACTATCTGAGCACACCTCCCTAGGGATTGGCTGGAGCTGCATAAATATTTAGGCTGCCTGTTTAACTCTCCCACTCACTAATTTCTTGAAGTCTCTAGAAAACAGGGGGAAGAAATCAAACTTGCAGCCCTTCAGAACCCAGAGAAGCCCAAAGCAATCACATGCAGCTCTGCTGATTACAGGAGAGCCAACAAACTAAATTTGCTTAACCAAAGATAGCAGCCTAACTAGAAGGGTGCTACATAAAGAAAAAAAGAAAGCCAATGCAGCTAGTACATCTAGGAACTGATAAGCTGCAATATATTATATTTTTGTTGTTGGGTTTAGAAATACTTTAATGTAACATGAAAAAGCACATTTTTATGAAAAAGTTTTGTTTGTAAAGTTTCCTCTAAAAAACGTATGTTAAATTCACAGGTGGAAATAAGGGAGCTTTTTTAAAAAGAAAACTCGAGACAAAGTAAAAAAAATAAAAAACAGGATGCAGCAGCAGTTACAGGCCCTGTCAGAAAGGCAGATGGTGGCACAGGTGCCAGCACCATCTGCACCTCAACAGCTGGTGCAGAAATTGTCCATGGAGGATGATGTTCAAGCCTACCTTGGCACCTGAGAGGGTCACTAAAGGTGAGAAGTTACTTGAAGGGTAGTGGGCTTATGTATTAGCATCCTTTTTGAGAGGGAAGCCCTAAAAGGCCAACCACAGGTTGCCAAGCACTAAACTCAAAGGAGAAGTCCTAGTCAGGTTTGGGGTTACCATGGTCATTCAAGCACAGCATGTGTTCACACGGGAATACAACCCTGGGGGAGCTGGCAAGGTCCCGATGTATGATTTGGCCCACCTTAGAAACATGTTTACAAATAGAGGGTGTGAATCCTAGGTGGAAATCATGATGTCATCTGCCTAATTTCCAAGGTGCAAATAATGATGTCATCTGCTCGCCTCTCTACCTTGGCCTATCAGAAGAATCCTCGTACTCACTGATAAAAATACAAGGCGTCTCCTGAATGATGGAAAACCATTCAGCCTGACTCTCTTTTTACAGCAGCAGACAGTGCTGCCAGAATACAGCACCGCTCACTGTATGTAGCAAATGCTACTCAAGGGTATAGCATTGTGCCGATACTGGTATCGGTGCCAATACTAAGCATGTGCATGAGTACTTGTACTTGTGCTAATGTTCTTATACTAAAACCAATACCTTCACATGTATGCAAATTGAATGCGTTTTGGACCCCATCCGATGCTCATGACACGTGAACCTGCAGCCTTTTCAATAGAGCCAGTTCACATATGTGCGGGCCAGCCGCAGCACATTTTTAAAAAGAGAAGTCCAAAGCAATCACATGCAGCTCTGCCGATTACAGGACAGCCAACAAACTAAATTTGCCTAACCAAAGCTAGCAGCCTAACTAAGCGGACGCTACAGAAAGAAAAAAGAAAAAACTTAATGGAAGAAAGAAGCCAATGCAGCTAGTACATCTAGGAACTGATAATCTGCAATATATTATATTTTTGTTTTTGTGTTTAGATATTCAGTGGAACCTCAGATTACGAGCATAATCCGTACCAGGAGTATGCTCATAATCCAAAGTACTCACATATCAAAGCAAGTTTTCCCATTGAAGTCAATGGAAACGAAAATAATTTGTTCCGCATTGACTTCAGTGGGATGAAATACCGCATGCGGCCAGGGGCGGGGGGCGCTGGAGAGCCTCGGAAACGGACGAAAAGGCTCGAGCACACTTCGGCTGACCTTGGCACACCTCAGAAAGACTCTGTTCACGAGCCTTTCCGAGGTTTGCCGAGGTCAGCTGAACTGTCCTCGGGCCTTTCCGTGCATTTCCAAACGCCGATGATCGGCGCTGTTCGTCTTCGGTGCCCCCCACCTTAGGCCAAAAGCGGTACTGCACACTGCTTTTGGCCTGAATCCTGCTCATTTTGCGAGACAACACTCGCAAACCGAGTTAGGAATTTTAGAAATACAGTGCTCGTTTTGCGAAACGCTCGTTAACCGCTTTACTTGCAAACCGAGGTTCCACCGTACTTTCATAGTGTAAAATGAAAAAACACATTTTTATCAACAGTTTTGTTTGTAAAGTTTCCTCTTTAGAAATGTATGCCTTATCAAATTCATAGGTGGAAATAAGGGACCTTTTTTAAAAAGAGAACTCAAGACAAAGTTAAAAAATAAAACAACAGGATGCAGCTATATAGTGAACATTTGAAAGCAACACTTAGAGCAGTGGTCTCCAAACTGCTGCCCTGGGGCCGGATGTAGCCCTTTGCTTGCCTTTATCTGGCCCTTAAGGCATTATTCCTGCCAATGACACCAACAATGGGGCATAATTCCTGCCACTGATACCAACAATGGGGTACTATTCCTTCCACTGACAACAAAAAAGGGTCACTATTCCTCCCAGCGACACCAGATCGGGCATTATTTACTCCCACTGGGCACAGTTTGGCCCCCAGTAAACTGGCCCTTTTTTTTAGAAAGTTTGGAGACCCCTGCTTTAGAGGACAACAGCAAATGAACCTGTCTCTGCAGCAGCAAACACAGGCCCTGTCAGAAAGGCAGATGGTGGCACAGGTGCCAACGTCTACACCTCAAAAGCTGGTGCAGAAATTAAAGAGCACTTAAAGAGGGTCACTAAAGGTGAGAGGTTACTTGAAGGGTAGTGGGCTTATGTATTAGGGGGAGCCCTAAAAGGCCAACCACAGGTTGCCAAGGGTTAAACTCATAGGAGAAGTCCTAGTCAGGTTTGGGATTACCATGGTCATTCAGCACGTGTTCACACAGGAATACAATCCTGGGGGAGCTTGTGAGGTCACAGATGTATGATTTGGTCCACCTTAGAAACAAGTGGTTACAACTAGAGGTGTTAAATCCTGGTCAGATTGTTGAGTTAGTGGTCTTCGGTTGTTACATCAGAGCCTTGCCTGGTAAGATACAACATTTTAGGCATTAGTTACTAGGAAAAGCAGTCTGCAGAATCTCTAGAATATGGACAGAAAAAAGTAATTTTTAGTAGGCCGGGGAAAGGATAGAACTTCTGCCAGGGTGTTTACACTTGTCAGTGTCTCTACTGGGAGATTTCATTGATTTTGTGATAACTGGTACAGAAAACAAGGGGAATCCTATCAATGGGAACACGGAGGGGAATAAAAACCTGACAGTGCTTCTAACCCTTTCCCACTCCCAAAAAATGTTAGAGATCTACCTTAAAACAAAAAATAATAACATATTTTATCTTCTTTCACAAATTCAAAAAATAAAAGGATGACAGACTGAAACATGCAAATAATAACCATTAGCTGCTTGCCGACCATTGCATGGTGATTTACGTCGTCAGAATGGTGCTGGTGGGCAAAAGGGCGTACAGGTATGTCCCCTTTAAGAAGTAGTGCTGCGGGTGCATGCGCGTGCCCGCCGCGGTCTCCGTGATCGTGACCGGGGGTCCCGCGGACTCGATGTCCGCCAGGTGCCCGTGATCGTGTCACGGAGAGGTAGAACGGGGAGATGCTTTTGTAAATAAAGCATTTCCCTGTTCTGCCTAGTGACAGGACAGAGATCACAGCTCTCTGTCATCGAGAGCAGTGATCAATGTCATGTGAGGTGTAGCCCCTCCCCCTCACAGTTAGAATCACTCCCTAGGACACACTTAACCCCTTCACCGCCCCCTAGTGTTTCACTGCCAGTGTCATTTACACAGTAATCAATGCATTTTTATAGCACTGATCGCTGTAAAAATGACAATGGTCCCAAAATAGTGTCAAAAGTGTCCGATCTGTCCGCCATAACGTTGCAGTCCCGATAAAAATCACAGATCGCCACCATAACTAATAAAAAAAAAATAACCATAAAAATACCATAAAACTATCCCCTATTTTGTAGACGCTATACATTTTGCGCAAACCAATCAATATATGCTTTTTGCGATTTTTTTTACAAAAATATGTAGAAGAATACATATCAGCCTAAACTGAGGAAAAAAACATTTGATATATTATTGGGGGACATTTATTATAGCAAAAAGTAAAAAATATTGCGTTTTTTTCAAAATTGTTGCTCTTTTTTTGTTTATAGCGCAAAAAATAAAATCCGCAGAGGTGATCAAATACCACCAAAAGAAAGCTCTGTTTGGGGGAAAAATAGGACGTCAATTTTGTTTGGGTACAATGTCGCACGACCGCGCAATTGTCAGTTAAAGCGATACAGTGCTGAATCGCAAAAAGTATTCTGGTCAGGAAGGGGGTAAAATCATCCAGGGCTGAAGTGGTTAAAGTGGAAGTCCAGTCAAAAATGATTTTTTTTTATTAATTCTGTGTAAAATATCTTTGTCTTTGACATTATTCATGTTCTGTAAAGCTGCCAAGCTTAGAAAGTCCAATCAAAGCCAGACAATCAGCTTCTTCCTTTTCTTCAGGGACAACCTTACTTCCTTATTTCTGAATTCTGCATGGGGGCCTCTCACTTCCTGAAAACGTTGTCCTTCTCTTCTACACCCCCCGCCACCATCCCGCCTCTTCTTTAGATAGACATGCCTAGACCTGCCCAGCTCTACCCCCATCCCTCCTTCTCAGATCTCCTCTGTCTTCATAGCCTCGTTTTGGCCAGCATTTTCTCCTGAGAGAGAGGAGGGGGGCAGGCTTTGGAAGTATGTTCTGTTTGTTAGAAACTATAAGATAGATTACAATGCAACATGCTGCAGATTTTCTACATTGTGGTTGTTTCTGCATGGCACTGTGATGTCATTGTAGGGTTAGAGTTGCCACCTCAACCCTTTAAACCCGAACACCTTTTAATTACACAGGTTCTGAGGCTAATTTAATGCAGATAAGGCACCAAGTGTGTTTAATTACCACCTTAGTTGGCCACAGAACCTGTGAAATTAATATGTGTTTGGGTTTAAAGGGATGAGGTGGCAACCATATGTAGGGTTGTAGGTGGAAACGTAGCCTAAGGCTAGAGTGTGACTTTGGAGTGTGACTTTGATCCAACTTTACTCTCTGGATCAAAGTCGCATCAAAGCATTGCAGATACCTTTTCAAAGTTGCATAGATGGGAATAGATGCCATTGAAATCAATGGTCTGTGACTTGTCATGCGACTTTATGTGTCCAAAGTCGCATGACAATTCATACTAGTGGAGCCTTAGTCTACATTTCAACTATTGCAACCACAAAGTTGCACAATTTAGAGTGTGACTTTGATGCGACTTTGAGTGCAGCTTTGCTCCAATTTTACACTCTCGGGATCAAAGTCGCATCAAAAGTCGCATAAAAGCATTGCAGGTACCTTTTCAAAGTCGCTGATTTTCAAAGTCACATTGATGGCAACGGGTACCATTAAAATCAATGGACTGTGACTTGTCATGTGACTTTGGACACATAGTCGCATGACAAGTCACGTTACCCTATTGCGACCACAAAGTTTCACAATTTAGAGTGCAACTTTGATGCATAGATGGGAACATGTGCCCCCAATGTGTCCAGCTCCCTTCTCCTGTGCACAGCTATACTGTATATGTGCCTTGCACCTCCCCCCCGTGTGGAAGGGGCTTTTTACTTTCAAAATATTTTATTTTCAAAGTATATAGAATAAAATTCGATACATTTAATGATTGTTTTAAAGTTTCATTAACACTAAATCCTGGATAATGACTAGTTCATAAAAATAAGCTTATTAACAACTAGAAACATAATGAGAAGGCATATTCCATTCCTGCTAGGCCAACTTAATAGGCAAACTGGCCTGGGGAGAGACACCCAGGAAATAGAAGTATTCCCGACCCCCCGGTACCCCTAACAGGATCATGCTGTGCCGGAGGAGCGGACCCCCCCCCAGTGACCCCACCCCCCCGGTCAGAAAGGATATTTGTCAGGAATATCCAGCTCAACAGGAAGAATCATAAGATGAACTTATCTATAACTTTTAATATAATAAAATAAAATGGGAGATAAGTATCTTCCAATGTCATCTCCAGGTATCCTCAAAACAGGTAAATAAAAGGACAGAAAAAGAAAAGAAGAGGGGTAATGAGGGGTAAGAAAGGGGATTCGGGTCTATCCTAATGCTGTGGAAGGATGAGAGCCAGGGTGGAACCATGAGAAATAGAAATCCCTACATATTTAGCCCAGGGATCCCAGATTTGAACTGTAGGGTCTTGTTGGCTAAGATGCTGGCCAATTTTTCCTGGGTCATTATCCAGGATACTTTTCTTCTAACCTCCGATATGAAGGGCCTAGGTTTCTTTTCAAGCTTTCGATATTGTAAGCTTGACTCCTGTGAATATGAAGTGGATTAATTTTTGTGTGTACTTGGAAATGAGAGGTATATGAGCATTTAGAAGAGCTACAGGAATGGACCTAGGAATCTGAAGACCAGTTACCTTAAACATCATGTTAAAGACTTTGTTCCAAAATGGACGGATCCTAGGACATCCCCATCAAATGTGTACCATCGTCCCCAATAACTGACAACCTCTGAAACAAGTTGGATCTGCGGTTGGCTATATGGATGCAAGTTTAGTGGGGGTTAAATACCACCTGGTTAGAACCTTAATGTTAGCTTCCATCAGGGAAACATTAAGAATTCCCCTAAAGGATTTCGAGCAGGCGGTATGCCAGGTTTCTAAGTCCCAGCTGCATTGAAGATCATTTTCCCAGGCCTCCATATAGGTAGGCTTAGCTGTAGGGTGAGTGAGACACAAGTAAATCACGGAAATTCTTCCCTTTTGTTCCATGGCTTGTTCACACCAAATCTCAAATTTTGTGAATTGGAGCAGAAGCGGTTTATCATTCCAAATTTGGTGTAAGAATTTAGAGATGAGATCAAAACGGAGTCTTTCAGAGTCTGGGAATTTCAGCGTATTGACGCAATAGTTAAGGGTTATGGGCTTCCCAGATCTGAAGAAATGTCCTATACGATATAGTCCCTTGTTCACCCACCATTGGAATCTTTTTCTGTCTAAGCCTGGAGGGAAGTCTGTATTGTTGAATAGGTGTGTTAGGGGACGTCCTGTTGAAATGAGGGTCGGGTGATTTCTGAGGCTATCCCAGAGTGCGCAAGATTGGGACATAGTTTGGGCCATTATGGAAGGTCTTTTCTTAGGAGGACATCACATTAGATAATCTAGGGTTAAGTGGGGTACTGCCTGTTGTTCTATATTGATCCAGTCTGGTTTTTCAGGCTTTGAATACATTATGGAAAATTGTGCTAATCTAGCGGCTATATAATATATGTGCAGATCAGGAAGGCCTAGTCCTCCCTTACTTTTATGGAGGAACAAGGTGTGTTGGGGTATTCGATAGTCAGAGGCACCCCATGTGAATTTGAGTATCTTGCTCTGGAGTTTTTTCATTTGGAGTTTAACTGAAATGGGAAGAGATCTGAAAAAATATAGAATTTTTGGGAGCAAGGTCATTTTGATCGAACTGATCTTACCTAACCAGGATAGTTAGTGTTTGGACCAGGTTTTAGGGTCACTTTCTAATTTCTTATATAAAAGGGGATAGTTGTTTGTATAGAGATTTTCGATGCGGGCTGTAGGTGTGATACCCAAATACAGTGGGGCAAAAAAGTATTTAGTCAGCCACCAATTGTGTAAGTTCTCCCACTTAAAAAGATGAGAGAGGCCTGTAATTGTCATCATAGGTATACCTCAACTATGAGAGACAAAATGTGGAAACAAATCCAGACAATCACATTGGCTGATTTTTGAAATAATTTATTTGCAAATTATGGTGGAAAATAAGTATTTGGTCATCTACAAACAAGCAAGATTTCTGGCTCTCACAGACCTGTATCTTCTTCTTTAAGAGGCTCCCGTGTCCTCCACTCATTACCTCTATTAATGGCACCTGTTTGAACTTGTTATCAGTATAAAAGACACCTGTCCACAACTTAAAATACTCACACTCCAAACTCCACTATGGTGAAGACTAAAGAGCTGTCGAAGGACACCAGAAACAAAATTGTAGACCTGCACCAGGCTGGGAAGACTGAATCTGCAATAGGCAAGCAGCTTGGTGTGAAGAAATCAACTGTGGGAGCAATAATTAGAAAATGGAAGATATACAAGACCACTAATAATCTCCCTCGATCTGGGGCTCCACACAAGATCTCACCCCGTGGGATCAAAATGATCACAAGAACGGTGAGCAAAAATCCCAGACCCACACGGGGGGACCTAGTGAATGACCTGCAGAGAGCTGGGACCAACGTAACAAAGGCTACCATCAGTAACACACTACACCGCCAGGGACTCAGATCCTGCAGTGCCAGACGTGTCCCCCTGCTTTAGCCAGTACATATCCAGGCCCGTCTGAGGTTTGCTAGAGAGCATTTGGATGATCCAGAAGAGGATTGGGAAAATGTCATATGGTCGGATGAAACCAAAGTAGAACTGTTTGGTAGAAACACAACTCGTCGTGTTTGGAGGAGAGAGAATGCTGAGTTGCAACCAAAGAACACCATACCTACTGTGAAGCATTGGGGTGGCAACATCATGCTTTGGGGCTGTTTCTCTGCAAAGGGAACAGGATGACTGATCCGTGTATATCCGTGGCCTAGCCAGTCTCCAGATCTCAGCCCCATAGAAAACCTTTGGAGGGAGTTGAAAGTCCGTGTTGCCCAGCGACAGCCCCAAAACATCACTGCTCTAAAGGAGATCTGCATGGAGGAATGGGCCAACATACCAGCAACAGTGTGTGACAACCTTGCGAAGACTTACAGAAAACGTTTTACCTCTGTCATTGCCAACAAAGGAAATATAACAAAGTATTGAGATGAACTTTTGATATTGACAAAATACTTATTTTCCACCATAATTGAGGTATACCTATGATGACAATTACATGCCTCTCTCATCTTTTTAAGTGGGAGAACTTGCACAATTGGTGGTTGACTAAATACTTTTTTGCCCCACTGTATTTGATGGAGCTATCATTCCAATCAAATTTGAACGAGTTTTAACAGGGATACAGTTGGTAGAGGGAGCGAAACATTGAGTGATTTCTGTAGTTGACCTTCAGACCTGTTATTTTAGAGAAGTTATTTAGAGTTTGACATATGTTGGGGAGGGAGGTCAATGGAGAAGTCACGAATAGGAGAAGCTCATCTGCAAAAAGTCCACATTTGTGGGTTTGATCTCCACAGGATACCCCTTTAATGTTTGGGTTGTGACGAATGGCTATTGCCAAGGTCTCTATAGCAATGGCGAATATTAGTGGGGAAAGCGGACATCCCTGTCTCGTACCCCTGGCTATATTTATTGATTTAGAATAATGTCCTTGTAGATGGATTAATGCCTTAGAGTGCAAGTACAGAGATTGCAGTACAGAGATTGCAGTAGGTTTATGAAGCGCCTTCCAAAGCCCCAACGCTCGATAAGGGAGAATATGTATGGCCAAGAAACTGTGTCGACGGCCTTTTGCAGATCTAGTGATAAAAGAAGCCCTTCCTGTCTCACTCCTCCCCCCCCAACCGGATTGTAAAATGGAGACCAAATTAATTGCTCGTCTTATTTGGTCTGGGCCTTGTCTACCCAGAATAAAGCCCACTTGGTCTTTATGTATGTAGGTATTAATAAAAGATGATAAACGATTGGCCAATATTTTTGTCATTATCTTAATATCATTATTGATGAGGGAGATTGGGCAATAATTGTTCAATTCTTCTGGGATTTTATCAGGTTTGGGGATGACTGTGATATATGCTGTGTTAAGGTGAGTATCTAAGGGAACACCCTGTGTTTTTGTATTGAAGAATTTGGTCAGATGCCGTGCTAGAGTTCCCGAGAAGGCTTTGTAATAGGGAATGGATAAACCGTCAGGTCCTGGTGCCGACCCTCTTTTGAGGTCTTTAATAACCTCCTGAACCTCCTCAACCGTGAAGGGAGCTTCTAATACATTTTTGTGTGAAGAATTTAGGGTTGGGATAGGAAGCTCATCTAGATATTTAAAAATGAAATCTTTATCAGGTTGAGAGGGTGCGTTGTATAGGTTAGAGTAAAAATCTTGAAATGCGTTCAGGATTTTGAGTGGATTAGCTGTGGGGGGTTGGCCTGCTATTCTGATCTTGGGCATTGTATGAATTTTGAGTCGAGGGGAGAGTTTTGTCGCAAGTAATGACCCTATTTTGTTTGTGTGTAAATACAATTTATTACTACTCCATCGTATCACCTTTTCTGCTTGCGTTGTGAGGGCTAGGTTGAGATCCAGTCTAGTTTTAGCCAATAGGGAAGTAGAAACCGAGGAAGGATCTCGTTTGTGATTAGCTCTGAGGGCTGTGTACTCTGTTTCTAGACGCTCTATGTCAGCCCTTTGTTCTCTTTTGGTTTGGGTTGAGATTTGGATAATTTTACCTCGAATGAAGGCCTTGTGGGCAGCCCAAAGTGTTTCAGATGAAATGTCCCCCGTGTCATTAAAAGAAAAATAATATTTAAGTGCTTTATCAATTATCTCTACAGTGTGTGGGTTAGAGAGAATGGACTCATTTAATTTCCAATGACCTCGTTTCCTATTTAGCATACTAGAACATGTAGTTATGATAACCACCGAATGATCAGATAGGGCTGTGTCTTTAATGTAAGCGCTGTGTATTGATAGTATTTGGTATGTGGGGGTCAGAATATGGTCTATTCTAGCATATGTGTTATGAGGGTGAGAATAATGTGGGAAATCACGCTTAGTGGGGTTTAGTTCCCTCCAGGCATCAGCTAAACCATGAGTAGAAATTATTTTTGCAATTTTATGGCTTTCTTTGGTTGGGTGAGTTAATTGATCCTTTAAGGGTTTAGATTTATCCAAAATATGATTGAATGCTACATTCGAATCTCCCTCAAAAATGACTGTGCCCGCCAACATGCGGTTCAATGTGTCCATCACGGTCTTAAAAAAGACAGCTTGTCCTCTATCGGGAGCATAATAAGACACTATAGAGTAAAGGTGTCCTTCTATTGTGCCCTGTACCAAGAGGATTCTCTCTTCAGGATCAATGTATTCTATATTCTTTTCAAATTTACATTATTTTGAAAAAATGATAGCTACTTCTTTGGTTTTATTTTCAGCGCTGGCTAGGTAAAAATGGGGGAAGTGTGGATATATAAATTTGGGAATATACCATAAGGGAAAATGCGTCTCTTGGAGTAGGAGAATATCTATGTTGAGAGATTTGTGATAGTCCAGAATTTTCCTTCTTTTGATTGGTGAGTTTAGGCCTTGAACATGGTGGGTTGCTATTTTAAGAAGGGTCTGTGTGTTATCAGCCATGGAAAACAATAAAGGTGTACTCGTGAACTAAGTCCTCACTCACCCCTGGAAGTCTTCTGACCAAAAACGCTTCAATGACCACATCCAATAGGTTAGTTCGGAGGGTGGTATTCATTTTTAATCTGAGAATGTGGATTTCTCTAATATAATTAAAGGTTAGACACGTATCAATAGAGAGGGGGAAAGAACAGGAAGAGAGAAGAGGAGAAAGGGAAAAGGAAAGAGAAAAGTCTCCTAACATGCAAAACCAGTGTTCGGGAGGGGAGACACCCCCCCCGATACCTGGATAGAAAAAACAATAGAAATCTGACCTGTGGGATTCAGACAACCTAGTCCCTAGAGACCCGCGGGTTTCCAAGGAATAGGTGGAGGCTCATGTGGACCAACCCCGCACAGGACGCCCGCAACAGAAAAAAATTATTAACAAAAATAGCACGACAAGATAATCTTATGCAGTTATGCAGTGTCACAATCCTCTGAAAGTTAAGTTTATCCATGAGATCCTGGACATCTAGCACAGATATATACTGTTAATGCTCATAAGCATGTAATTGAAGCGTATAGACTAAAAGATAGGAAGTCTATGGGATTGTGAACAACTGTAGAACAGGCGAGGTGAATAAAAGAACATATGAGGGTAGAAACCCCTAAGAAGTGTCACAGATAAATCTGTGAGCAGACTCTAAGTCCAACTAAGAGACAAGGAACAAGAATGGGGCAAGAGAATAATTGAAAAAGTGCTCAATGTCACAGAATACGCACTAGATTATACCACATCCCCTGTGCCACCATTGGACCCATCTATTTGCGCTGGTGCATTTACTCACCCCGTCGGGCTTTGGGCCCCACAGGCTGACAGCTGCAACATTTAAACTGCTTTTAAACGTCAAAATCTGGACAGAAAATCCACTCTAGTACTATACAGTTCATACGGTCAGTGTCTAAACACACTAAAACACAAAGTACGATGTGATCACACATGTACCAATTAGTTTGTGTTTAATCAATATTATGTATCTAATATGTGTGTATTTTGTTTAATTTGCAGACGGTTGTAGGTTCTGCGATGAAATCGCATACACCCCTGATGAAGAAATAGCATTTTCGAAACGCATTGGATCTTTTCTGTTGTGCTCACCTCCAACATAACAGATCTTTGCGATTTACTAGCTGTCTTTTTTTGTAATATTATTATATGATTAGTCCTGTCCAGTATTCATTCATGATATTTTGTGATATGTATAGTGTATATATGTGCTCATTATTTTAAACCTATGTTTCTTAATAAAAATGTATATACTTTTTACACTACTCTCATACCTCATTGCACTATTTATCCCTTTCCAAATATCCCACCTAGAGGAAATTTTATTTTTTCAATGTCAAGAATGGGGCAAGAGTCCTTGACCAGGTGGGTCCATTGTCCTTAATTTTCTTCGCCCTTCCTTTGTTCCAAAGGGGGGCTTGTGGGCTTGTCGGGTTGGGTCTTTTGGTCGGCCTGGAGCTGGCAGTAGCGGTATCCATTTTTGCTTCTTGCGAGATGAATTTAAGTAGTAGCAGCAATCTCTCCCCTTCCTGGAGGCTGGAAAAGGAGTAGGATCTCCCTTTGTCAGTACTCTTGACAGCGAATGTGAAGGCCCATGGTGGCCCTGGCAGATTATTTGAGGAGCAGATCTGGCCTGTTTCATGACCTCTTCTTTTACAGCATAAAAATGGGGTTTGGCGATAATATCTCTGGATTTACCATCCTTTCTGGGGGGCCCTAGAGCTCTGTGGGCTCTATCCAGTTCTAGACAGTGCTGGGGGGATATCATGGTTCTGATCATTTCCTGGACTCCTGATGGTATGTCCAGGACAGATTCAGGTAGCCCCCTGATCCTAATGTTATACCTGCGGGACCTGTTTTTCGGGTCGTCAATTCTGAAAATAGCGAGAGCTAGTTGTTCCTGGACAGTGTATAAGTGTTTCGCATTTTGGTTCGATGCAGCCACTGATTCTTCCAATTTGTGTTCTATGGTGTGAATTTTTGTTCCTAGATTTTGAAAGTCAGCCTTCAGGTCTCCAGTAATTTTAACAGTTGTATGTGCTAGTCCTCTGTCGAGGAGTTCTGAAAACCTTTGAAATAGGTCCGTCATTAGAAATGCCTGTTCCCTGGGGAGACTGAGCTCGTCTGAGAGGAAAAATTAAGCCCTGAGGGGACAAGGGAATGGTCAGGTATTAGGTGGCCAGTGAGGGGCTCAGTGTATGCCAGTGGAGGTATGAGTACCTGTGGGGGGCCTATCTGAAGCCCTGAGGTAAAGGTTAATGTCTCAGAAGAGAATACTTGTGTTTGCTCTGTGAGGCAGAGCGCTCTGGGTTCTGTATTCTGAATAGCGGCGGCCATCTTGGATTTTTCCCTCATAAACCACGGACTTAAATTAGGGTCTGGAGTCCTTCCTTAATGATTTTTGAATATTGGGGGGTGCTCCCGGGTTATTAGGGAGTCTGCCTGTTAAATTTTGTGTCAGTGCGTTTGCTGTGAAGACTGACACAGGCGCCGCTATGCCAGGCTGGAACGGAGCTCTTGGCTCAGGCAGTCATCGTCAGAGCTCCGCGCATGCGCCTCGGATGGGGCTTTTTATTTCTTAATTTTCTCATGAATTAAGATGTACAATGAGAGAACACCAGGCGGGAACCTATGATCAGCTCCTACCATCCTGTATACACCCACTGGCTACACAGGAACAGTGTCCTTCCCAGGAAGTGATGTCAGTAGCTTTCAGTAACCATACACACTGGCTGATTTTACTCTCAGAAGGAAGTAGAATTGAAGTCATGTGACGACACTGGATACTGCAAAATAAAGGTAGAAAAACTGGGATTTTTTCATTTTGGAGCATAAGGCTGAACTTAGCTCACATTAATTATTGCAGGGGAGAAATGTAAGTGTTAGGGTGGACTTCCACTTTAAGAATAGTGTCAAAGCTCTCTTTTTAATAAATGATGTAGTACTTCTCAGAGCGGAAACAATACTGACAGCTAGATTTAGCATTAGCACCAGTGACGGCTGGTGCTCAAATTTCCAGGTGGGGCAGCCCCCACCCACCCTCACTCGTTGCCCACCAGCCCCACACGTACCTTTATCACTCCGTTTCTCTCCCCTCCTCCCGGCCCCTCCTCCCGGCAGTCTCCTCCCTCCTCTCGGACAATTAGGAGTCCTGGAATCTGGCCAATGGGGTCTTAGGACTCCCAGCCAATTGGGTCTTAGGACCCGCTGATTGGCCAGGATTGGCCAGGAGGAAAAACAGGAAGATATTAGCTCGCTAATGTCACACAACTGGGTGGGCTCAGGGTGCAGCGCTCTGCGCCCTGAGCACACCCTTTTTTGAAGCCAATTAGTGCGTCAGGCTCTAATCACATGCTTCAAAATAAAAAAAAATACCCCATTGAAATCCACATGTAGATTAGGGGGCCAGACGCACGGATAGAGGGGGCGGTGCCCGTGCAAATGGGCTGTTGGAACTGTGAGTGTTCCCGCTTGGGCTGCTTTCCCTCCAGGTGTTTGTGAACTGTTTATGCATTATTTCAATAAAAGTTTTTTCATTGCACTGGGACACTGCACCCCACCTACAAACAGCCAGCAAGTTGTACAGGAGCCAGGTGCTGGCTGGGAAAACCACAGGGGTCACTGCTGGCAGGGCAGAGGACAGGAGTCACTGGCAAGAAAGTGGGCAGGGGTCACTGCTGGAAGGGCAGAGGAGAGGGGTCACCTCTGGCAGGGGAGAGGATGGGGTCACTATTGGCAGGGTAGAGGATAGATAGAGGACAGAGGTCACTGCTGGCAGGACAAAGAACAGGGGTCACTGCTTGCAGGACAGAGGTCAGAAGGACAAAAGACTGGGCAGTGTAAGGGGCTTAGCAGGGAATAGGACAATAGTCAGCAGGGCAGAGAACAGGGATCAGAAATATGGAGGACAGTGGTTAATGCTGGCAGGAGAGAGTACAAGGTTCACTGCTGGCAGGGCAGAGGACAGAGACCACTGCTGGCAGGAGAGAGCACAGGGGTCACTGCTGGCAGGAGAGAGTACAGGGATCACTGCCAGCAGGGCAGAGGACAGGGGTCACTTCTGGCAGGACAGAGGACAGGGGTCACCGCTGGCAGAACAGAGGACAGGGGCCACCGCTGTCAGGAAAAAGCACAGGGGTCATTGCTGGCAGGACAGAGGACATATCACTGCTAGCACAGGACAGGTGCCACTGCTGGCAGGACAGAGGACAGGGGCCACTGCTGGCAGGCAGAGGACAGGAATCACTGCTGGCAGGGCAGAGGACAGGGGTCACGTCTGGCAGGAAGGAGGACAGCAGTCACTGCTGGCAGGACAGAGGCAAGGCATCACTGCTAGCAGGACAGAGGACATATCACTGCTAGCACAGGACAGGTGCCACTGGTGGCAGGACGGAGTGGCGTCAGTGGTAAAGCGGTGCTATTTTTAGCGCCGCTTTACCGTCGTATCGCCACTATTCGGCCGCTAGCGGGGTAGTTTTAGGGCAGGAGCGGTGGAGGAGCGGTGTATTCACCGCTCCTCCACCGCTGCAAAGAAGCTGCTGGCAGGACTTTTTGTGACGCCCTGCCAGCGCAGCGCCCCAGTGTGAAAGCACTCGGGCTTTCACACTGGGTTTGTAGCTGAGGCTTTTTTCAGGTGCTATTTTTAATGCTGTAGCGCCTGAAAAATGCCTCAGTGTGAAAGGAGTCTAAGGGGGAGAGCTCTGAATGTCCACCTGTAGACAGCTAAGACCAGGGCTTTTTTTCTCAGAGAATAGGTGCAGGAACTCCCCCGTCTGAGTCACCCCTTGTCTCTGCCCCTATCCACCTCTGACCACCGTCCACCCCCTACCCACCTACCAGTACTGCCCCTTTTAGAGAATACAGAACCAAGTATCATTTTGTGGTGCTAAATCATTTGTATAGAACATGTTAATGATAAAAAGAAAAGCAGTAAAATAGATCCCCTACAGCCAGGAATAGAATCCCAGCAATAGATCCCCACACAACAATAGACTCCCTCAGCAACAATGGACTCCACCCCAACAACAATAGATTACCTGCAGCAACAGTAAACCACCCACAACAAAATATCACACCCAGCAACAAAATATCCACCCAAGCAACATTAGACTCCCCCCCCCAACAGCAACAACAGATCTCCCAGCAGCCAGCATTAATAGATCCTCCAGCAGCCAGTAAAAATAGACCTCTCCCTCAACAGTAGATCCCTTCCAGCAACATAAGACCCCCCCAGCAACAATAGATTCCCCATCAGCAAAAATAGACCCTCACACAAAATCCGATCCCCACCAGTGACGATAGATCCCCCAGCAGCCAACATCAATAGACCCTTCAGCACACCCCACACCCCATGCTATTACATACATTCAGTGCTGGAGGTGCCGGAACTGCGTTCCCCCGCATTCCCGCTGAAAAAAAGCCCTGGTTAAGACTAAACATGAGGTCTGGCTAAGATGTAGACCTAGGAATGAAGGCTTAGCAAAGAGAAGACACACTAAGGAGAGATACACGTGCTGCTCACCCCAATGTAAACAGAAAAAATGGAGAAAGGGTCCCCCAGGCGGGTTTTTAGGTAGCTAACTATAGTTATGAGCAAAAAACATTGGATAAAGCATTGAAATTCTTTATTAAAATAATGAATAAAAAGATTGATAAATAAGTGTTGAAATATGAGCTCAAATGGGAATTGGGCTGCACAGTGGTGTAGTGGATAGCACTTTCGCCTAGCAGTAAGAAGGGTCGCTGATTCGAATCCAAACCACTGCAATACCTGCCTGGAGTTTGCATGTTCTCCCTGTGCCTGCGTGGGTTTCCTCCGGGTACTCCGCTTTCCTCCCACACTCCAAAGACATGCTGGTAGGTTAATTGGATCCTGTCTAAATTGTCCCTAGCATGTATGAATGTGAGTTAGGGACCTTAGATTGTAAGCTCCTTGAGGGTTAGGGACTGATGTGAATGTACAATGTATATGTAAAGCGCTGCGTAAATTGATGGCGCTATATAAGTAACTGAAATAATAATAATGAAATAAATGGGAATATGCCCATGCCAAATACAGGTAATAGCAAACACAGAGGTTATACATACCATATGGTAATGACTATTGCATAACAAATCTAACGCGTTTCGACCCATGGTGTTGGGGTCTCTAAATAACTCATTGCACATAATTACCACTGAATTTGGATATCCCCCTTGGTCAGAGCCTCCCCACATAGCCGTCAGACCATCCAGTGCGCCCACACGCCACAGCACCCCGGAGGGGGGACAAGGATCCACTTAATGCGACTTACAGGGAGTCACACGTACCGGTGTCCCCTACACAACGCCCCGGGGGGTTGGGGCCAGAACCTACGTCAATTATCAGAGCGTTAGGTCATGAATAAACCCATATTAATTTATAATTATAATATTAATCTATTGGGCGGTAATGATATTAAAGTGGATGTAAACCCAAATTTTTTTTATTTTTTTATATATATATATATCATACTGTAGAGTATAAGATTTCCTATCATTTGAGCCCAGTCTTGCCACACAGAGTTAATCCATCTCTGAGCAATCCCCTTTTATTGTTCAGTGAGACAATTCTTGACAAAATGAGAAAAACTTTGTCAAATACTCCCCCCTTGCTGTGAGTGACAGTTGATTTACATCTCGTGCACTAGCCTAAGACACAGGCATTATTTTTTAATTCCCTCACACTCCTTTCTTCAGCAGCTCTGCAAGGATTGGCTGTTCCACACCTCAGCATGATTTGGCATGCTGAAGTCATGTGGTTACTTTCCTGTCTTTTCACTGGATGTTAGAGATCATAGAAGTTCAGTGTAAGAAATACACAGGAGAAAATGCATATTGACAAGGGGAGTGTAGAGGTGGGCGGGGAGTCTACTGACATCAAAACTCCACCCACCGAGCTCCAGACAACAGACCCACCCACAAAATCTGCAGTTTTTCGGGTCTAATAATAGACAGAGGGGAGACATTTGACAGGTAAAGATACATGCAGGAGGACCAATGAAGACATTTCGGCCCAATTCGTCCAATATTTTACCAAATTATATAACCTTCCGCCCTCCCATACAGCTGACACGTCGGTCGATCGTAAGAAAACAATCACCGATTCCTTAGCACAATTCGGCCCTACGCCATTATCCCCAGAGGACGCACTCACACTAGACCTTCCAATATCATCAAATGAAATCCTAGAGGCTTTAAAACAAATGAAGACAGGCAAAAGCCCGGGGACTGACGGCCTCACGACGGCCTATTATAAATCATTCCCGAATATCCTTGTGCCTCATTTAACCAAAGCACTTAATGATCTTTCAACAACTTCGCCCACTCACAAAGACCTATTGGAAGCTCATATCACACTTATTCCCAAACAAGGAAAGGATCCCACATTAGTTCCCAACTATCGCCCTATTTCGCTACTTAATGTAGATCTAAAACTATACGCTAAAGTACTTGCCAACCGTATTCTCCCTTTTATTCCATCCCTAGTATCTCTTGACCAAGTAGGTTTTGTTCCTGGCCGCGAGGCCAGAGACAACACCACAAAGGCATTAAACATTCACCATTGGCTAACCAAAACAGCAAGCAAGGATTCTTTTTCTCCCTGGATGCAGAGAAGGCGTTCGACCGGGTCGCCTGGGACTACATGGAAGCCACCCTCAGGGCAGCTGGCATCCCACCACGCTTGTTACAAATGATCCTATCCCTATACGCCTCCCCGACTGCTAGATTACGGATTAACAGTGGATTGTCGGACGCCTTCTCTGTATCCAATGGGACCCGCCAGGGATGCCCCCTATCACCCCTAATTTTCATTATGACGATGGAACCCCTACTCCGTAAATTGAGACATAACCCCGCTATCAGAGGGATTGACATCCAACAAAAACAATATAAAATAGCGGCTTACGCTGACAATATCTTACTCTTCTTGACGGACCCTATAACGACTATCCCTAATCTCCTTGCAGACTTTGCTCTTTTCAAACAATTATCCAATCTTCAAATAAACTTTGAAAAATCCAAAGCCCTCAATATCTCTCTACCAACTGACACGGTAAACCTTTGCCGTAGTAACTTCCCGTTTACCTGGGAGAAATCCAGAATCACATACCTGGGTATTAAAATTACTACCCATCTCAGGGACCTCTACGCCGAAAATTTCCTTCCACTGATTAGATCCATCCAAGGTGACCTACAGAAATGGAATTTAGGTTCCTTTTCTTGGATGGGCAGAATCGCAATATTAAAAATGAATGTCCTACCTAGGCTTCTCTACCTCCTCCAAGCCATCCCGATCACCTACATCTTTCTTTGCCTCCTATAGACTCCTTTGCAGGACCTTTGTATGGGCTTCCAAACATCCATGCCTTAACTGGGATAGGTTAGTTCTTCCAAAACAAATGGGGGGACTGGGTCTCCCAGATCTCCAAAAATACTATTGGGCCTGCCACCTGACCAGATTAGTGGATTGGCATGTACACCATCTCTCAAAAGACTGGATCGCCTTGGAAGCCTCGTTCGCAAGTCTACCCATCGCCAACACACCTTGGATGAACCACACAAATGTACCCAGAGAATTCACCTCACATCCTCTTGTTGGTACCACTCTTTCTATTTTCAAAAGAGCTTGCAAATTGCTCGCATTCTCACCCGCACCAGGCCCCATGACTCCGTTGGACAAGAACCCAGACTTTCCCCCCGGACTCCCCTTAAAAAATCCAACCTTAGATGCGCACATCTCACAAGCAAGGGCACAGAACTTGGGATTCTTCTCCCGTTCCACACTCTTAAGACCACATTGCCTCACCACGACATTCCCTTTTACAAATATTTACAAGTAAGACACTTCCTACAATCATCCAGACACCCATCTCTCTGGCACAGGGATCTTACTCAATTCGAATCTCTCTGCACCTCCACGGAACCCCAGGGTCACCTAATTTCAGTAAACTATTCCCTCCTGTTCTCCAGACATAAGGTCAAGGAGGACAAACTTATACGACAGTGGGAAAACGATCTGACATTAGACCTCACTCCCACAGAATGGGATTGCATATTTACTCTCATGCATAAAGGGTCCATTAACGTCACAACACAGGAAAATAGATACAAACTGTTCTCGAAATGGTATCGGACCCCCGACAAGGTATTATTATTATTATTATTATTATAATACAGTATTTATATAGCGCCAACAGTTTACGTAGCGCTTTACAACTTGAGGGTAGACAGTACAAATACAATACAATTTGATACAGTAGGAATCAGAGGGCCCTGCTCCTTAGAGCTTACAATCTAAGAGGGAAGGTCAAGGGATACAAGAGGTAATAACTATGGGTGATATGCTGATTGAGAAGATAAATGTACAGTTGTTAGGTGGGGGCCAGATAAGTTTCTCTGAAGAGATGAGGTACATCACTTCCACCCCTCCGTCCCTCCAACATGCTGGAGATGTAATGACTCTCGTGGTACTCTGCTCCACATATGGTGGAGCAGAGTGACAACCCCAGAGTGACAACCCTTTTGGTTAGAAATACACCAGCTGATTTCCCAAATCACCACATACACCCCAGAATTCTCTCCAGCCTGCTACTTATTACACCACACCCCAAGGTCCCCCATCTCCTATAAAAAATCTCTAACTATACATCTGATTAACGCAGCCAACTTGTGTATCCCTGCGCAGTGGAGAAATCCCTCCCACGGTGGAGGAATGGATACGCAGAGTGGACAGGATAGCGAAAATGGAACAACTCATTGCCCAAGCCAACGACACACCCACTAAATTTCAGAACACATGGGCGTGTTGGACTCACTATAGACACTCCCAAACGCACTCGACCTTACCTCCTTCCTTTCCTCGTACTCACTAAGGGATTTCTGTGGCCCAACACGTACTACCCTCTCCCAAAAACTCGCCCCCCCCTTTATCCCCTACTACACCGTACCCCTCCCCCTTCGTGCGATATTGAACTGACATATCCAAGCACATCGGATCTGCTCATAGCATCTCCCTACACACTCACTGTCCACCCCTGGCTCGTCACTTATGAACTTCCCCCACGTGAGTGACTCACCCTAGGCCCTGAACTTTCCTCGGATGTACCTACCTACTATCTGAGAATCTCCCCGTAATTGGCCAGATCGACATAGCTAAACATATCATACGCCTAGACCGGTAGCTCCCTTTTCGTTCACAGCGTTGGTCCCGTTATGGGGTGAACAGAAACGGAGTTGTTCACAAAAGGTCTGGCCTTTCCCCGCACGACAAATCCGATTGCACCGATCTACCACTCACAGTTCATATATAGTAATATTTACATTGTTCATTGATAAGGCGATATGCCAATATTCGCTTTCTATTATCTGTTCTTGTTGTTTTATGCATTTATCTATCGATGATTACTGTACACTGGCGAGTTGCTTTGATAAGCTGTATGTCAATGTATACAATTTATACTTGTTATTCTGTAAAATTTCAATAAAATATTTTGAAAAAAAAAAAAAAAAGATACATGCAGGAGGCATGTATATCCTTATAGATAACCCCTATGGCAGTAGTTTAGAAAGGATGACATTGGGTTTACATCCACTTTAATATAATAATGATGACTATATTCATATATTTGATATAGAATATGCCAGAATATGCCAGTACGTGTGACTCCCTGTAAGTCACATTAAGTGGATCCTTGTCCCCCCTCCGGGGTGCTGTGGCGTGCGGGTGCACTGGATGGTCTGATGGCTATGTGGGGAGGCTCTGACCGAGGGGGATATCCAAATTCAGTGGTAATTATGTGCAATGTGTTATTTAACAATTTTGCATACATTATAACCCTTCCAAATGAATTTGATATGTTATTATAAACTTTATTTTTTTAGCAGGACGCGTCAGGATTGTTATGCAATAGTCATTATCATATGCTATGTATAACCTCTATGTTTGCTATTACCTGTATTTGGCAGGGGCATATTCCCATTTGAGCTCATATTTCAACACTTGTTTATCAATCTTTTTATTCATTATTTTAATAAAGAATTTCAATGCTTTATCCAATGTTTTTTTGCTCATATCTATAGTTAGCTGCCTAAAAACCCCCCTGGGGGACCCTTTCTCCATTTTTTCTAGGAATGAAGGTTTTAGCCCACCCAAAGCCCTACAAAGCCTCTCGGCTCTAGGACCCAAAGCAGGAATTATTAATAATCACTAGTAAACAACATGTTTACTTTCTCCGTATTGGTTATCAACCTGGGAGCCTCTCACCATGTGTATGTGAGAAACCAAGGCTTTACATATACACCATCCACAATTCTGCCAGTCAGTGCCTGACACATCCAACTGCAGTCAAAATTTAAGAGATGGAATCTATGGAATCTAAACAGCCATGATGTCCGCAGACTGCCTCAATGTCCTATTGCATTAATAAGTCAATTTGTTATTTTAAAAGGTAACCAAATCAAAAGACATGGGTTTGAAACTTTTGTAAATGAATCTGCAAACATTTAAATGACCCAGCAACCACGTATGACAATGGCTTGTGTCCTAACTATATGCAATCATAATTTTATGATGGTATCTGATGCTCAAGTACTGGATTTTTAGGAATTGAAGCTGTGGTAACATAGTTCTAACTTAGTTGTTGCATATAGAATAATATATTAAACGTTATAATATGAGGCTGAGGGGGCTTCATGAAGGTACAAATAAAGATGGCGAAAAAATTACCTTATTTTATCCAAAATGAAATTAAATTAGATTCAGATATACTGTGATGTATCCTAACCTTTCATTTTCTGTTTCCTTCAGAAATCCTATAAACATTCTTTTCCACCTGTAAGTGTGCCCACCTTTGCTTTTATTAGTATCCAGGTCTCTCCGTCATATGTAATAATAGGTTTGAAAATAGATCTATAAATCTGAATTTTAGATCTCTGTGACACAATCTTTGATCTTATAACTGTCTTTGATGAATAATAATATCTGTCTCCAGAAGCTACTCTGGCTTTTATTTCCTGGGACACATCATTGTCTTCATTTATCATGGAACCCAGTTAACAGAATGATTTTTCTCTTATCTGTTCTCCCCCAATATATTCCCATCACATCTTTCCATTCATTTATTATGTCATGAATAATAGGGATGAACAAAATTACTGGGATCAAAGTTTATGGCCGACCAGGTTGCTTCATTGTTACTGGATGCTTACAGACAAGTGACCTCTGACATCACTACTGCTTTTTGTTTGTTTGGGTTTTTGGTTTATTTTGTTGAATTATTGAAGAGCTCAAACTCTTGATATTTCGATATGATACCTGAAAGGCTCAACTTTTATTTTTTTGTGATATTTAAAAGCATGTTCTTAGCTATAGGGCTTTTTGTACCTCAAGCACCTTGAGGGAAAGGTATAGTGTGATGCATAATTTTTAACCCCTGACATGCTCACATCCTGCAAAAAGGCTCACCAAATCACCAGGCTCCTGTGTAGGAGAGAGAAAATAAAAGTTAGGTAAAACTCCCCTACTCTACCTATAAATATACATACAAGAATTTATCCCAAATTCTCTGTTCTGACACAGTGGGGTTGATTTACTAAAACCGGAGTGTAAAATCTGGTGCAGCTCTGCATAGAATCAGCTTCCAGGTTTTTTGTCAAAGCTTAATTGAACAAGCCGATTGGCTAACATGCACAGTTGCACCAGATTTTGCACTCTCCAGTTTTAGTAAATCCATTCTGTCACAGTCTGAATCTTAAGTCAGTCTTGACCACACTGTCTGTGTTATCACAAGAAGACTAATAAGCCCACCTAGTTCTCATTGTGGACCGCAGAATAATTAGTGTTTATGTTCTATATGTAGCACTGCCCCCTTGGGGGTTGCTTAGAATTTCATGTTTATCTGCGCCACTCTGACCCTGTAAACTTTCCAGCCCTCCAGACACTCTAGGTTTAGACATGTTGTACCTTTAAATAATACACAGACACAATGCAGATTCATTAGCTCTCTCTGATTGTACTTGTTCAAAGGGAGAGTCATGGAACAGGATATTAGTCAGCTAAGTCCTGGGTAAACATCCAAAACTCAGTTGAAAAGGTCCACTGATGCAATTAAATAACAGCTAGGAATCACAGATATAAAATAGAAATGTAAATAGAAACAGACAATAAATGAATGAATAACTAAGGGAAAGCTACTAATGGCTGTATGTACTATCGCTGCAAAAAGAGGACCCCTGGGTGGCCTATTATACCTTTAATCCTAATGAGAGACTGGATATTTATTGATATTAGGAGTATGTCCCCTTTAAATAGCAATAAGATAACAGTGTCCAGGATGCAAGGCCTTGCAATGATCTTCATCGCCAAGTTGGAGCTCATAGAACAAGGATCCTGAGTGTGGCACAGTGAGGTATAGTCAAAGAAAGCAGTTGTGCCTGGCTAGTTGTAATCCCTAGAGTAATTCCAATTGTAAGATGTCTGTATACAGTGTTCTGTGAGATAAGGTAAAGCAATTCCAGGTGTAGGGTGTCTATGTACAGTGTTCTGTGAACTAGGATAAAGTAGAGATTGTATTGGCGGGTGGATGCCCTCTCACCAAACTGAAGAACAGCATAGGAACCTCCTGAAGGGTGATCCAAGTCTGTGCATCCTTCTGTGGAACGAGTGGAGATGCCGGACCAGTTGCTGGGACAGTGAGTCGTCTGATCTGGCTGATCACAGCGATGCTGCGGTGATGCCCCTTGTGTAGCAAGCGACGCTGGACCCGCCTGGGCTGAGCTGGGATCAGCGTTTTGCCGTGTGGTAGACCGAAGTCCTCTCGCACAGCAGCAGAGGGGTGTTTACTTGATGGAACTCGGGAAGCAAGAGAGTTTGGGCCTAGTCGGCTGACCCTTTTGAAGCCCCTCCCAGAGTTCTTTTCTCTGGAGCAGATGGCATGCTGGGATGTGTAGTCCAGGGATAGTTCTGCTTATCCAGGATGGCAGTTCAGGAAACTACAGTCCCCACACTGCTCTCTGCTGGGCTCAGGAAGATGATGCAAGTATTTTTAAGCTCAACACTAGAGGAATACAGAGACAGTCTAAGAAAGGAGAGGGATGTCTGCAATGCCAGATAACTGTAGTCCGCTATCTGCTACATCTAAATTAGTTTACATTTCTATAGCACTTTTCACTTGGGGACCCACAGCAATAAACATCAAATTTACAGTTAAAAATTGTTCTTGTGTTGTTACATATACAGTATGGCTGGCCATGCATTATACAATTTTTCTTTTACAATTTTCCTTTAGATTTACCAAAACCTTATAATGTAAGGTCAAACCTATACAATATCAATTTGTATGCAATCAGGAAGGCCCTTGCACTACATAGTTGAAGGTAAATCTAAAGGAAATTGAAAATTGTATAATGTATGGCCAGCAGCCTAAGTCCCACTAAAAATATAGTACTTGATGGTAAAAACAGAAAAAGTAGGTTCAGGCATAGTGCTGTGTAGCAAATCTATTTGCTGAGAATTCCAGTAAAGAAAATAGAGCATTGTATGCACCCAGTTTGTTGGAACATCGATCTTAATATTCTGTAATGCCGCGTACACACGGTCGGACTTTTCGTCTACAAAAGTCCGACAGCCTGTCCGACAGACTTCCGACGTACCTTCGGCGGACTTGCGGCAGACTTTCTTACGAACGGACTTGCCTACACACGACCACACAAAAGTCCGACGGATTCGTACGTGATGACGTACACCGGACTAAAATAAGGAAGTTCATAGCCAGTAGCCAATAGCTGCCCTAGCATGGGTTTTTGTCCGTCGGACTAGCACACAGACGAGCGGATTTCGGGTCCGTCGTACTTACGACGTAAAGATTTGAAGCATGTTTCAAATCTAAAGTCCGTCGGATTTGAGGCTAAAAAAGTCCGTTGAAAGTCCGGAGAAGCCCACACACGATCGGATTACCAGCCAGCTTTAGTCCGTCAGCGTCCGTTGGACTTTTGTAGACGAAAAGTCCGACCGTGTGTACGCGGCATAAGACTTTATGGATGTCTACTTATTGAACTGTTCATCCAAGACTCTATAGATGTTTTCACATGGAACTATTCATTCAACACATTTCCTGGAAAAAAGGTCTACTTTATCAAGGGGAAGCAGTGAAATACAAAGTTAATACACAAATATGCACAATATGCAATTTTTTATCTGGCAAAATGCAATGTAGTGCAGTCAGTGATTAATGCACGCCTGGCACACCGTATTACCAATTAGCCACTTAAGGACCGGAATGACCAGGCCATTTTTTACGATACAGCACTGCGTCGCTTTAACTGACAATTGCATGGTCATGCGGCGCTGTACCCTAACAAAATCGACATCCTTTTTTCCCACAAATAGAGCTTTCTTTTGGTGGTATTCGATCACCTCTGCGGTTTTTATTTTTTGCACTATAAACAAAAAAAGACCGACAATTTTGAAAAAAAAAAAAAAAAAACATTTTTTACTTTTTGCTATAATAAATATCCAAAAAACAAACAAAAAAAACTTTCTTCATCAGTTTAGGCCAATATGTATACTTCTACATAATTTTGGTAAAAAAAATTGCAATAAGCATATATTGATTGGTTTGCGCAAAAGTTAAAGCGTCTACAAAATAGGGAATAGATTTATGGCATTTTTATTATTCGTTCTTTTTTTTACTAGTAATGGCAGTGATCTGCGACTATGCGGCGGACAGATCGCACACTTTTGAGCGATCAGTGATATAAAAATGCACTGATTACTGTATAAATTTCACTGGCAGGGAAGGGGTTAACACTAGGGGACGATCCACGGGTTAAATGTGTTCCCTGGGAGGTGTTTCTAACTGTAGGGGCAGTGTACTGACTGGAGGAGGAGAGAGATCGCTGTTCCTAATCACTAGGAACAGCAGATCTCTCTCTCTTCCCCTGACAAAATGGGGATCTGTTTGTTCACATTGACAGATCCCCGTTCTGCCTCTGCCATTCTGTGGAGCGATCATGGGTGGCCGGCGGACATGCAGCGGACGCACGCCTGCTATAGCTGTTTGAAGGGCTGACGTACAGCTACGGCGATTTACGGTATATAATGACGGCAGCTGGTCGGCAAGTAGTTTGTATATGTATAGCAAAATAGAGTGGCTTGTAATAGTTCAGTTCATAGTAATCACCTTTTGTGTTAACTACATGCCAAGAAGAAAAGATACCTACATTGTTGGAGATCCAGTTCTTGGTGCTCTGTTGTTTAGGAAAAGTAATTATGGTATTCCTAACCACTTTACATCAGTCATTGTAACTAAATATCTGGATGATGCCCTAACTAGGGTGGGTAGATGAACCTGTACGCCTTTCTATTTACATTTGTGCCCAAAGCCACTGCTCCCACTGTCATTAGACATGATGACCAATCACAATGATCACCAATGTAAGTGGAGTAGTACTGTTTACATTGGTGTGCCCTCCCCTTCCTTTCACAACAGAGGAAGGGGAGAACGGAGGATTTAATGAGAATTTAAGAACTCAATCCCTTCATTAAATCCTCTGGCTACAGTGGAGGAAAGCTGCAATCAAAGGTGTGTGTTTGTGTGTTGGGGAGGGTCATTCAAAGGCAACTGACCACCGATGTTGTGGGATTGTTTTGGGGGGTGGGTTCAAAGTGCCACTGACCACCACCAATTGTGTGTGTGTGTCGAAGGGGGGGGGGGGGGTTAAAAGTTTTGGGTTTATCCATGACATCTAGCTATTGCAAGCATTGCAATGCTACTACACTATAGTATTTACTTTACATACTTGCAGTTAGTATAGTGTTTCTCATATTTACCAATATGCATATGGAAATCACTTAGTCTGTTATGAATAGGTCAGTAAAAGTCAGATATGGGAATCTTTTAAACATCTCTCATGGCAACTGGATTGTGTAAAAGTGTGGAGACAAATATGTCTGAATGGAAGCAGCTGTTATCATACAAAGGTATTAAAACACTGAAATGGGAAAACCTTTTTGCAACAGATATTTTTTGTTTTAAATGAATATTTATAAATATTTTAGCACACATATGCAGTGGCGGCGGTGGTATTTTGTTGGGGGAGTGGCAAACTGTAATACCCCTCCCCAGTCGGTCGGGTGTGGAGCACTTACCCCTCTATGGTGGGCAGCGTCTCCCTGGCTTCGGCAGCAGCTTCCCCTGCTCTTCACAGGCATCGCGGTGGCTTCCATTTCCTCCCTGCTCCTCAGTGGCCAATTAGGACTCTTCTCTTTTCGGCCAATCAGAAAACAGGTCTCAGATCTGCTTCTGATTGGCGGGATTGAGGATCAGTGTTTCAATAGCGAATAGTCATTCACTGTTGTAACACCTGGGTGGACTCCTGGCGCAATGCTCCGCGACCTGAGCTAACCCTATTTTGAAGCCTATTATCAGGTGCTTCAAAAAAACACTCTCGCCTCTGTTATCTATCTATTCATATAGGGGGTGCTGGCTGTGGATAGAGGGGGGGCGCCTGGGCACCCCTAATGGACGGCCTGCCACTGCTCATATGCCACATCAGTCTTGGTCACCCTAAAGCAGGTTCGATGATGCATATTTGCACAAGTGTGCTCGTCGTGTTTAGGGTAGCCCATTCATTTCAAAGGGCTGCTCTAAGTATGAAAAAGCACACCAAAGAAGTGCAAGACTTTTTTTTTTTTTAATTACACTGAACCAAAACACATTGTACTTTGTTACCATGCAAGTTTGTGGCGAGTGCAAAAAGCATGTTAGCATGGTGCATTTGAGTGCCATTAAAATGATTGTAATGTTTTTTTTGTTTTTGTTTTTTTTTTATTAAAATATTTCTAATTCAAATTGTTTGTTTATTAAACAAATTTTATTTTCCACATATATAAAAACATACATTACATTATACACATAATCAATTTCACATGCCACCCGCCCATTGTAGTGAAAACTCCTCCTACAAACTTTAACCAGACACAAGACTGCTCTAACTGCTGATGAGAAAAGGTATTTAGCTGTTTATATTTACTAAAACAATTGCATTTCCATGTTCTGTGTACTGTGGGAGACTCAGACCAGGTATAGTAAATGCAGGGTCCTAGGTTTAGTAACAGTTTAAGGCCAAATTAATTTGCACCCCTGACCGAAGGAAAGACAAAATGCGACCAAACGTACTTTCGGGGATGCCAATTCCTGGTTTCATACCAGGACACATAAGACTACCAAGTTTTGTAATAAAACCTTCTGGATGCAGATTGCCTTGTCTTCAGTGAGGTAGAGATAACCGACCCAGCGCCTCCTCAAACCTTCAGTACCTGGGCCTTACTAGCCAAGCTGGCTGTCAATCCCACCACCTGGAAAGCAGAGTACAATATTGGCCCCTGAAACAGAAGGCCTAGCAGGGCCCATGGGGTGTCTACCATTAAGTTCACAATGTTGGTGAACCATATCATCCTGGACTAGGTCAGTGCACCAAAATGACCAGTGATATCTCCTTCCGGGTCCTGTTGTTGAACCCAGACACCAGGAGATCCATGTCCCGAGTAATCCAAATGTTGACAGATTGAACACCTCAGTAAGAAGTGCCCTTCCCAACCAACAACTAGTGATTGAGAAAGACCGCCTGCCAGTTAGGATATGCCCAGCAGACAAAGCCAAAACATGATTTTCTGTCAAAATATGACTCGCCACCTTTTGGGTAGCCTGACTCCTAGTGCCACCCCACTGATTTATTTATGCCAACAGTTACTGGAATACCCCGCAACCGGTTCATCCAGTGCAAACCAAACAGCCCTAAGCTGCACAATAGTGGTGGGCAAAACACATTTCCTGGGGAGACCAAGATTCCTGTATTGAGGCAGATCCCAAAATGGCTCCCCAACCTGACAGGCTGGCATAAATAGACATTATCCACCAGACTACTGGAAGGAAATGCCAGCACCCGCTGATTTTTATGTACACAGGCAGAACGGCGATCTGCCTCTGTAAACAGATTGCCGTTCTGTCAGTACCGAAGGCATGGATCCTGTGTTCCTGTAAAGCAGGAACACTGATCCATGCCTTCCACTAATAAAAGCGCCTCCCCTACTATACCTAAACACTAGCTAGGCACACAGTTAACCCTTTGATCGCACCTGATGTTAACCCCTTCCCAGCATTGTCATTAGTACAGTGACAGTGCATATTTTTAGCACTGATCACAGTATTAGTGTCACTGGTTCCCAAAAAAGTGTCAAAAGTGTCAGTTAGGTGTCTGATTTGTCCGCTGCAATATCGCAGTCCCGCTATAAGTCGCTGATCACCGCTGATCATTACAGGCGTTCCCCGGGTTACAAACAAGATAGGGACTGTAGGTTTGTTCTTAAGCTGAATTTGTTTGTAAGTTGGAACAGGCACATTTTTTAAGTGTAGTTCCAGCCAAAAAATCAATTTTTTAGCTTTTTGGATAGCATAGGGAAAGGTTATCACCCCTGTAACATTTGTTTTGTTGTCTGTGCCCCGTTCAGAAGATTTCACCTCACTTTCTGTCCCAATAACAATTGGATTTTGAAAATTTTGGGTTATTAGGGAAACAAGGACTGGTGATAAAGCATCAGTGGGGAGACACCTTTTTCCCATATTAACTCTTATGCTGTGTACATACGACCGGACTTTCGACAGACTGAATCACGTCGGACTTTTCGACGGACTTTCAAAGGACTTTTCGATGGACTTATCTACACACAATCACACCAAAGTCCGACGGATTCGACCGTGATGACATACGACCGGACTAGAATAAGGAAGTTCATAGCCAGTAGCCAATAGCTGCCCTAGCGTCGGTTTTCGTCCGGCGGACTAGCATACAGACGAACGGATTTTACGACCGGACTCCAGTCCGTCGGAAAGATTTGAAACATGTTCTAAATCTAAAGTCCATCACATTTTCGACAGAAAAGGTCCGCTGCAGGTCCGATGAAGCCCACACACGGTCGGATTCGTTCCGTCAGACAAGTTTGGTCGAAAAGTCCGGCTGTGTGTACACAGCATTACAGGAGAGAATTTCCCTTCCTAGGGGTAGATTTCCTCTCACTTCCTGTTGTCTCTCTCCGTTTGTAAGTAGGAGTCGTTTGTAAGTCAGATGTTTGTAAATAGGTACTAGTAAAATAAATAAATAAAAATTACATAGAAATATCCCATAGTTTGTAGACAATATAACTTTTGAGCAAACCAATCAATATATGCTTATTGGGATTTTTTTTACCAAAAATATGTAGCAGAATACATTTTGGCCTAAATTGATGAAGAAATTAGATTTTTTTTTTAAATTTTATTGGATATGTAAAGTAAAAAAAAATAAATATTTTTTTCAAAATTGTCAGTCTTTTTTTGTTTATAGCGCAAAAAAAAAAAAAAAACCACAGAGGTGATCAAATACCACCAAAAGAAAGCTCTATTTGTGGGGAAAAAAAGGACATCAATTTTATTGGCGTACAGCGTTGAACGACCGCACTATTGTCAGTTAAAGTAACGCAGTGCCGTATCGCAAAAAATGGCCTGGTCATGAAGGGGGGTAACTCTTACGGGGCTGAAATGGTTAACCTGATCTATAGGTGTCAGAGCTGAACTGAACAAATTTCATATTTCAGCTGTGGGATCTGTCCGCAGCAATGTCGCAGTCCTGCTAAAAATCGCAGATTGCCGCCATTACTAGTAACAAAATAAATAAATAATAAAAATGCCATAAATCTAACCCCTATTTTGTAGACGCTATAACTTTTGCGCAAACCAATCAATATATGCTTATTGCGATTTTTTTTTTAGACCAAGAATATGAAGAAGAATACATATTGGCCTAAACTGATGAAGAATTTTTATTTTTTATTTTGGATATTTGTTATAGCAAAAAGTAAAAAATATTGTTTTTTTTTAAATGTTGCTCTTTTTTGTTTATAGTGCAAAAAATAAAAACCACAAAGGTTATAAAATACCACCAAAAGAAAGCTCTATTTGTGGGAAAAAAAACATTTTGTTTGGGTACAACGTTGCACAACCGAGCAATTGTCAGTTAAAGCGACGCAGTGCCGTATCGCAAAAAATGGCCTGGTCATTAAGGGGGCAAACCCAGTCCTTAAGTGGTTATGAATAGTTATCACATATAACATTTTACATGTCTATTTACATACTGATTGTTTTACTTTACTCGTGTCTGGGTATAGCAATGATTCCTGGATGTTACTAGAGCAGACACAGAAGATGTCACGACTTGCCCTTGGACGCATACAGAAAACTCATTGTCTGCATACACAAACGCTAAATGCTTGTGGGTCCACTGTAAGCAGTGGGAGGAGGGGGGGAGTGCTATGTGGGAAGCTGAATCACATCCTAATAAACCAGTGACAGGAAAGAAATTTGAAATCTCAGTCATAAGATAAAGTCTAATATATCGCCATGGCTTTTTAACATGTTACAGCTGCCAAAGCAGTAGTAATGTTAGGTGCTTATTTTTCCATTCTTAAAGAACTCCGAAAGCCAAGACATTGCTGTCCGTATATAAGACTAAATACAACCATCTAATGCTTTCACCTATTTTCCTTGCAACAGCAGTCCCACACATTTGCAGCCCGCTACTTGGCATCTTTAAAACATTTGAGTACTTCCTCCACTACATCCAGAGACTTTGCACTGCATTATGGGAATGTGTTGAAAAGGACACACACAGCAGCAAAAATTTGAATGTTTCTTGGCAGTTAGAGGTATAAAAAAACTTCTTTCTATTTTCCCAGTCCATATGCTCTTTAAAGTGTTTGTAAAGGCACAAGGTTTTTTTACCTTCATGGATTCTATCCATGAAGGTAAAAAACCTTCTGTTTGCAGCAGCCCCCTGCCCCCCCCCCCCAATACTCACCTGAGCCCCCTCACGATCCAGCTATGTCCATGAGAGCCTTGTCTCTCCAGGGACTCACACTCCCGATTGACTTTTGGCATCAGCGGGAGCCATTAGCTGCCGCTGCTGTCAGTCACAGCCAGTGAGCCAATCAGGAGACAGAAGGGGCGGGCTGAGCCATAGCTCCGTGTGTGAATGGGCACTCAGAGCCGCATCTTGGGAGCATGCCTTCCTGGGTGCCCCCACAGCAATATTGTGTCCAGTTCTGGAGACCTCACTTCCAAAAAGGTATTGATAAGATAGAACAAACCCAGAGACAGGTAACAAAAATGGTGAAAGATCTGTGGGATAAAACATATCAGGAGCAACTTCAGGAACTTAATATGTACATTCTGAAGGAAAGAAGGCAAAGAGGAGACATGACTGAAACCTTAAATACATCAAGGGGTGAATGGGGTTCAGGAGGGCAGTATTTTCAATATGAAACCAAAATCAAGAACATGGGGACATGACCTCGAACTAACCTGATGAAAGTTCAAAACAAACGCATTTTACTGGAAGGGTAGTTGATGTTTGGAATAGACTTAGTAAATGGCTTCAAACATGCTTGGGACAAACACAGATCTATACACAGGCAAGGAAGTTAACAAAAAAACAAAAGAAAAATTGAAAAATAACCCCATAAAATACAAAAACATGTATAAATTAAACAAAAAAGGGCAGACCTGGACCACTTAGTCTTTTTTTCTGCCTTCACTTTTCTATGTTTCTTTTATGGTTCATAATGAACTACTACTCTGCATGTTCTCCCAAAGTACAATGATTAGCCTCTTTTATGTCTCCTATACACCCCAGATAGACAATCATTTTACAATCCCCGCATGAAAAGGTGAGATGGCACACTTTACCAAATAATGCTTGTCCAGCTAAAATATTATCTCAATAGCAGCGATGAATACAAGTATTTAATGAATCACAAAGGCCAAAAACAATTCAGACTGATTTATCCTGTTTAAAGGTGGAGCAAATGTGTTGGTTGCAAGGGGGGTGCTGATGGAACCAACAAAGAATCCTTCTATGCTAACAACTGAATGGCTGTGTGAGCCAGCAAGTATTTGGAACTGTTGGTTAGGAAGCTGGAGATTTTGTGATGTGTTTGATGTTCTCCAGGATGTATTATGTTTTAATTTTGAAGAGAATACATACAGTCAGCTAACTTTTTCTCATGTATTTACCTGTCCTGACTTCAGACTCTTCAGAGAAGGTGTGCTTGGATTATTATAATAAGACACCTGCCTGATCATCCATATTTGCTGATTACAAGTTGCTCTTCCTGTTTCGTAGTGCTGTCCAATGCTTTTGCCTTAATGACCCTTTCTCTCAGTATGCATCTGCCTGTCAGATCTGACTCTTT
The DNA here is from genome assembly GCF_042186555.1 of Aquarana catesbeiana. Lineage (NCBI taxonomy): Eukaryota > Metazoa > Chordata > Amphibia > Anura > Ranidae > Aquarana > Aquarana catesbeiana. Next base: position 719,463,064 of record NC_133324.1, read on the forward strand.
GAAAAACAATATGCTCTGGGTTTGATTTACTATTGGCAAATAGTCTGTTAACTGTGCAGGGGAATTTACACTTTGCAAAGGAATTTTTTTTAGCTAAAGCTGGCCATACATTATACAATTTCCGTGTTCAATTTCCTTTAGATTTACCTTCAACAATGTAGTGCAAGGGCCTCCCTGATTGCATACAAATTGAAAGTGTTTAGGTTTCACCTCATATTATATGGTTTTGGTAAATCTAAAGGAAAATTGTACAAGAAAATAGTATAGTGTATGGCCACCTTAGTGAATGTACTGACAATTTAACAAAGAATACAAAATCCTGTGCAAGTAAATTAAAAAAAATGTATTTTGCTTGAACCTAATTGGATAAAGGAAGTGAGCAGAGCTTTACTTCAATAACTAAGCTGGGAACATTCCCATGAAAAGTAAACAGCTTTTGCTTTAATCAGAAATTCAGGGTTGATTTACATAAAAGCAAATAGGCTGTTCATTATACAAGGAAAATTTCCCTTACCTTAGTGAATGAGTTGAAGCTCTGCAGACTTCCATGATCTAATCACACACAAGCAAAAATACTGTTTTTGTTTATTTCAACTTGCATGCGATTGGGCATTGTTTGCAATGTAAATATTCACCACAATCACTGAGCTAAAGAAAAAATTCCCTTGCAAGGCGAACGGCCTTGTTGTACTTGGTAAAGCAACCCCTTCATTTATCATGTAGTAGTAAAAAATGACAATGATCCCCCTGATGAAGTCACATGCCGTGACGTAACACGTAAGGCATTGCAGGACCGGAAGTGATGTTGGAAGCCTGTATACTACCTTGTATCTGCATATACCAATCGTTTTTCACCAAAGTGAATGTAAGTTACAATTTTTAAAAATGAATATTGTGTTTTTAAATTACTACACCTTGGGAGGTCACTTTGCGAATGCTGCGTAGTGGCACCATAACAAGGGGAATATCCTAACACCTCTAAACGCAGTAGAAAGGCCAGGAACCAGGCCAGGACTGGTGGAACATCGCCCTAAGCATCAAAAGGATTGGTGGAACATTACCCTGAGATTCTCTGTAATCAAAAAGCGCATTTGATTACTCACTAAGATGAGAGTACTGTGAGCATAGAGGTGTCACAATGAGGGAAAACACACCACAGAGTTTATATATGTTCACTTGAGAAGCACTGTATTTGGGAATACGAGATCATTCAGACATATGAATTGTCACATATTTTGAGAGTCATTCACTTGCACTTGTAGATGGACTGCACTATAGATATGCACTTTATATGTTATGGTATATACCACAGTGTATGAAATTGTATATGATTTTATGATACACATTACATTATAAAGTTTGCGCAATACCATTTTTTACTACTACATTAGCTATACTTGTGGGAACACAGTGGGAGGTTGCAGCAACTCACCTTTACATTTCTAAGTTTATTGTGGCTTTATTTGAAATCTAATTTTTTATCGTCACTTGTACACATTTTACTTAGATCATTATATTATCACAGAGGTAGCGCAGAGTTACACATTCACCTTCTATCACTAGCCCTTTATTTATCAGTTGTTGAGCAGAGAAGGTACAGGACTGCAGCAAAAGACTGCTAGAATTTAAAATCCGTATATGAAATGCAATAATAAAAATAATAAATAGGACACATGCAAAAGTACTCTTAAAAATTACTTTCAGGTTAACATTAAGGCCTCATGCACGCTGGACGTTATAAAAACAACAGTAGCTTTGCAGTGAGTTTTTCAAAGTTTTTCAGCGTTTTTACAATAGCTTTTTTTAGTGTTAGCATTTTTTTTTTCAATGGGATCAAAAACGTTAATAAAGGCTGGTGAGTTGTGTTTTTGAGCGTTTTTATGTGTTTTTATGCGTTTTTTAATGTTAGAGCGTTCTTACAGCTGAAAAACTCCTCTCAGAACCCACTAGTTTTGGTGTTTTTTTCCAGCCAAAAAATGCCCCTGCCAAAAACAGTTGATAACAGCCTATGTGTGCATGGACACATAGGATAACATGCTAGAGAGTTTATTGACTGTAGAAAAAAACGTCTGAAGCCAAAAACAGCAGCTGTAAAAACGTCCAAAAACATCCAGTGTGCATGAGGCCCAAAAAAACAAAAAACACTGAAAATATAGTCACCATTTCTGTAAGAAAACACAAGTATCAGGTACATCTCCAAAGATTGCTACAAAGTTACAAACACTGCAGAATTTATAAATTGCAAATAGAAGAATGGATAAAGCGCTACAAATTCACAGAAACATGGTGTCTCCTTCTATATATCAACAACACGTAATAAAATCTGCTGTAAACAGTAAAAGATTACTGGAGCATTTCATTCAGCAGCAGTGATTCAAGTGAAGGTGTGGGAGTTGCTTACACCAGCTTACATTTCTTCCTGACTCCAAATAAGAGGCATATCCAACTAATATCGTGGGTGAGGTCACATTTAGAGGGTTGGGAAAGAAATAATCATGATTACTGCACAGGATTTGTCATCTCATCTTTCTAGTACACTTTCATTTCACATGGGTTTCAGACTTTCCCTTTCTTTCTCTTCCTGTTTGATGTTCCAGATCATTACATTTCCTTAAAAAAAGGATTAATGTTGTAAGAACTTTGCAAGCAATATATACTGTATGTCTAATATTCTTTGAAAATATAGCACCATAAAAACAGTAACTTTATGGGGGTGTATTTTCTGTTTCCACTATTTTGATAACCACCTTTTTGGTAACTCTTTCTTGTCAAATTTGTTTATTGAATTTTAACAATTAATATATGTAGCGCACTACTCCCTTGGGAGCTGCTGTTAGTTCATACCTTTCTGTTGGTGACTCTCCGTTGTCCTCCCCCGCACAAAAATCACAGCAGCAGGCAGTCCAGTAACTTTAGAACATAAACTTTAGTCTTTTCCTTGCTGCATGATAGAAAAGAATTTGTAATATTTACAGTCTATGGCTCCAGGAAGTATGAGTTGCCTCTTAATCTTTATTTCCTTTAATAGTAGTTCTATCCTTTTCCCTTAATGAACTGACCAGTGCCTCTCTGAAAAACACTTGGGTATTTGGATGTTCAAAGTACCAGGCCTCACCTGCCTATCTTGACTCCTGCAATCCTCCCAGGTCAGTTCAGGAAAAGTCTGGGCGCACCCCGATCTACTTCATCCTTTTAGCAACTGCTTCCTGCTCCGTATGTCCAGAACCATCCCAGCCGGTGACGTCTGACCCATTGCTCCCGGAGTTTCTTTCGGTGCTTAGCGTTGATGAACCATCCAGCACTGAGGTCTCTGAACCCTCAGGCCTTCAGGTTCAAGTTCTTTTGCTATCCAGCACTGAGAGCATTACACCCCCAGGCCTTCAAGCCTGCTCCTTGCTGATCACATCTTTGCAGACTTTCTGGATTCAATTCCCATCTCCAACCCTCACCGGAAACATGTGACCTTAGTTTTTATAACAGTCCCAAGCAAGTCTGCCCAAGCAAAACAATGATTGGCTCAGAGCGGTCTCCAAAAACTACCTGCCACTCTGCTACCTCAGTCCACCCACTTTCCAGAACATTTCAGGGAAAGTAATGGAAATCTTACAGGGCAGAGTGTAGGTGGCCACACCCTCCTCTATTCTATCAAATCTCCCAACCAAATTAACCAACCAGCTTACACCAACAGGGTAAAACACTGGCAATTTACCTATCACTTATCCTAACTAACTAACTAGCACCCACCTAAAGGTGGTGGGCGCTACATATACATAAGTACATATGGTGGCAGCAAAAGAAAAGATCACATATATGGTAATAATATTGAGTTCTAGTTCCAACATAAACTAAAAGTAGTTTAACTAAAACAATTTTAGCATGGATCTAACTACTCAAAAGATTGTGTCATGCATTGTATAAGAGAGGATAAAACCAACTTAGACCAGGTTAATTTAAGATGACCTCAGATCAAAAAAAGGTCTTAATTATTATCAAGAGTATAGTTTTTAAATAAAAAAAGAAAAGAAATAATTTATTATAGAATCTAAAATCTTATACTACATGTTGGAACTATGTACAATTGGTATAATGATAACCAAGGAAATAAAAGTTCTGCTACCAGAACTTTATAAAGTGTAAATTGAAAGAGGAGAGAGAGAATAGGGGGGAAAGGTAGAAGAGAGAAAGAAGATAAAAGAAAAAGAAAAGGTAGGAAAAAAAATAGGGAAGAAAGAAATGAGAGGTAGTACCCCGGGGAGTACATGGGAGAAGAAGGGAAGAAGATGCCGCGCATGAAGATGCAGGACGAGAACACCAGAGGAAGAACCAGAAAAACCAGAAGAAGAAGAAGTTGGAGGAAGAAACCGAAGGAAGATAGAAGATAGAAGAAAGAAGAAAGAAGAAGCATTTAAATAAAGGAATTGTCAAAAACTGTCTCTTGTCATTTTTAACATTTTTGACAGTTTTTTTGTGAAATGGTAGGGGTACTTTTGTACCCCCTTACCATTTCACACAGGGGGGAGGGCCGGGATCTGGGGGTCCCCTTGTTAAAGAAGGCCTCCAGATTCCGATAAGCCCCCCTACCTGCAGACCCCCACAACCACTGGGCAAGGGTTGTGGGGATGAGACCCTTGTCCCCATCAACATGGAGACAAGGTGTTTTGGGGGCTACCCCAAAGCACCCTCCCAATGTTGAGAGCATGTGGCCTGGTACGGTGCAGGAGGGGGGGTGATCTCTCATCCCCCCTCTTTTCCTGCGGCCTGCCAGGTTGTGTGCTCGGATAAGGGTCTGGTATGGATTTTTGGTGGGACCCCATGCCATTTTTTTTTAAATTTTGGCACGGGGTTCCCCTTAAAATCCATACCAGACCTGAAAGGTCTGGTATAGATTTTGAGGGGGACCTCACGCCATTTTTAAAAAAATTTTGGCCGGGGTTCCCTTTAATATCTATACCAGACCTGAAGGGCCTGGTATGGAATTTAGGGGGACCCCCCCACGTCATTTTTTTTTTTTTTTATTTTGGTTCGGGTTCCCCTCTGGGGAATTCCCATGCTGTTTTTATCAATGAACTTTTATGTGTATTGTCGGACCGGCAATTCATTAATAGCCGCGAGTAGTTTTAAATGACTTTTTTTCCTTTGAAATGTCATTTTGCTGTCAGACTGTTCTAAACACGAGAAACATGCGCCCCTTTACAAGCATACTATAGACACCCCCCAGGTACGAAATTTAAAGGAATATTACATTTTTATTGTTTCACTTTAAGCATTATTAAAATCACTGCTCCCGAAAAAACGGCCGTTTTTAAAACTTTTTTTTGCATTGATCCATGTCCTCTGGGGCAGGACCCAGGTCCCCAAACAATTTTTATGACAATAACTTGCATATAAGCCTTTAAAATTAGCACTTTTGATTTCTCCCATAGACTTTTAAAGGGTGTTCCGCGGCTTTCGAATTTGCCGTGAACACCTCAAATTGTTCGCTGTTTGGCGAACGGGCGAACAGCCAATGTTCAATTCGAACATGAGTTCGACTCGAACTCGAAGCTCATCCCTAGTAGGGAAGCATCAAAATTGGAAGGCAAAAAGTGAGTCACCCAGGAATTCCATATATTCTCAAAGTTGGATATTTTATCTTGCGTTATAGCCTCTGTTTTGGCATGGATCATTTCTTGATTGACTCTATTTTTAGTTTCAGCAATTATTAAGGATGGGGATTTCCAAGCTTTGGCAATTGTTTGTTTTGCGGCTGTAGTGATCTGTAATAGGAGTTTGAGTTTGGTAACTCTTTTTTATTGTTTTTTTAAACCATAAAATGGTGGAGTTGTCATCTTTACAATATAAAAAAAGGAAAGTTAACAACACATGCTGTACAATCATGGTAGAGATAGACATCCTAAAGTTAAAGTGTATCAATAGGCAAACTCTAATTTATTAGCTTTGGATAGAGCGGGGGAAGGTTAGACCTTGTGTCAAGTTTCAATCTCAGTCTGTGTCGTCGTTGGGGAGATTCATTCCTTTATTTGTACCAGTGACCATTGCCGCTGAGAATGAAAGTGGTGGGAAATCAAACATTTTGGAGTTATCCCCAAGCAAGAGGTGAGGGAGAATCTTCCAATGAAGACACCTATTCCAAGAAATTAGAATCTAGGAATTTTTCAGTAAGACCAGGATTATGCAGTCAAACATGGGTCAGATACGAGAAAAAACTGTTCCTCTAATTCAGCCTGTTCCGCTACTGGCTTACTGTATCCCAAATCGGGCAGCCTCACGAACAGCATAAACACTTCCCCTACGATCAATCACCAAGATAGTGATGGAGTCAAAAGATTTTATGAAACCTGCAAGAGGCAGCGTAAAACTACAAACAAATAAAAAATGTATACACGATAAGTATATGATGGCACAAATATGTAAAATAAACAGTACAGTACAATGGAAATGCATTAATATATGGGCTATCATAAGGCTAGACTGAGTTGTACAAGATATATATAACTCCAGCTGGCAAGCATAACAGAAACTCCACAGGAGAGTCTATGATAGTCGCAGTAGCAGTAACAAAAAAGTGAAAATAAGTAGAGTTTCTACCTGTGATACTGCGGTATTGTAAACAAACATTGACATTTATCAAGCTGCATGCCCTCTGGGGAAGAACACAGCCTTTCTGAACCTTTTTACCCCAGTGGAACCCTAGAAAAAATGTTAAGGTCTCAAAGAACCCCTGAAAAATAGTCTATTTGAGGTCATTGGTGGGGGTCAGTGGGAAAAATACCCCACGTACAGTGGTGGCCAGAATATCACCTTCACTGGCTCTGCCAAGTGGCTTTAAACCTGGAACTATTAAAGCACCCTAGGATGGGAGGTCAGTTAGCTACAGTTTAAGGGACTCATAGCAACCTCTGAAAGGGAACACAAAGATTTCATAGAATCCTGGTTGAGAAAGGCTGCTCTAATGTATAAAGTCAGTTGATAAACTGTGTAATGAATAATATTGAAACAGGGGTTCCTATCAATGGCAGGTTTTAGTAAAAATGTGTATGACCTTATATTGATGTATTCTATCAATTTGTTTGTTACATAATCTAATTGGTTTAGATCAATCTTTGTGCTTTCATGTATATAAAGCAAAAAAAAAGAAAAATGATTTATTTTAATCACCAAAATAGGGCAAAAATATGCCATTAACTTCAAGCTAATCCTTTACCTTATATATATGTTTAAATCTGGGGAGGAGTCTGTTAATGGCGCCGGAAGGCTGCGCGCCGTGAGGTCTCCATGATCTCTTCTCCTGCCCACAGGATGGATGAACACTGTTAGTGTGCCCCCCCCCCGGTCCTTGCTGACCCAGCACACCTACACCTTCCTTGCAGACATTGCCCCCCCATATATGCGGAGAAAGGAGAGGATGGAGTTGTTCGTTACCGACGTCTAGCGGGTACGGGAACGCTCGGAGCCCCCGGGGCATCCCTCGTTTGGCTTCCGGCTGCAGTGCTTTGGAGCCGCTCATGGCGGGCTCCGCTCGGCGATCGGCTGTTGGGGGAGCCGAAGGAGAGCGAAGAGGGATAGCGAGTGGTGCCGGAAAGAGACGAGGGCAGCTGAAGAGGATCCCGAAAGGGCCCGAACGTGTAAAAGGACAGAGGATCTAGGATCGAGGATAGCAGGTGCCTGGGGATGCGCTCCCTTACCTTCCTCCCCACAGATAAGTACACCTTTTCTCGTTTTTTTTCTTTCTGTAAAAGTGGGAAGGAAGAAGAGGAAGAACGGAAGAGAGAATATCTAATATCTAAATAATAATTGAACTAAAATGTGCCTGTAATAGGAGGAAGAAAAAGAAAAGAGAAGTGAGAAACAATGAGATAAAAGGTGGAGGTGGAGAGGGAAAGGAAAGAAGGAAAAAGGCAAAGCTGGAGTAAAAACATAAAATATATAAAACAATAAAACACTAAAACAAAATCAGATGTTATAAGATGATGGTACATGGATGTGATGGAACATAGATGTGGGCACACTTGCACAAATGCAGGCACATATGATTGTTAAGGGTATGCAGTGATATACTTGATTGGATAATTGTTATATTTGTAATAATCAACAGAGAAATACTATGAAAATGACCCAGAGACTGTTTGATAAATAAGAAATGTTTAAACAATCGATTTAGGATTGGGAAGATATAAGAACGATTGATTGGAAAAACTCTTTCAGGTTTTTTTTTTTTTGTATTTCCGCCCCTCCTTGATCTATACTAAATGAGAGGTAAAACAGCAAAAAGCGCCGGAGCAATAGCAAAATCACCTTGGACTAGTTTAGGCTCCAGTCCCGGCCCTATGAATACATACTTATCACAAGGAAACGGAGAGGGAGAGAGGCAACAAGGTACAAAGGGCCGACAGACAGACATTAAGGAAAAGAAGGAGAAGAGGGAAAAAAAGGGCCAAAACAAGACAGTAATTGAGAACAGCTTACTCTCAGAATCCAGAATGGAACAAGATCTGGAAGTAGATGGTGAAAGAGAAGGGGGAGGGGAAGAAGATCAGTATACAACACAATTACCAACAAAATCTGATATGGAAAAAATGTTTGCGGTCTTGGAAAACTCTCTGAAGGTAGAGATAACAACAATACATAAAGATCTGGGTCATATCCTCTCAAGAGTGGAAGAAGTGGAGATTAAAGCAGATTCTCACTCAAAAATGATAAAAGAACTGAAAGGTGAAATAAATATATTAAAAAAGGAACAACAGGAACAAATCTATAAAATAGAAGATCAGGAAAATAGGGAACGAAGGAAAAACTTGAGAATTTGAGGCCTTCCTGAGCCTACACAAGAAGAAAATTTAATAGAAATAATGAACAAGATCTTCAACCCCATTTTGGGGAAAGAAGAAACCAACATAATAAAAATAGAAAGAGTTCACAGAATAAGAAGACCCCAAGGACTATCAACGGAGAAACCAAGAGATGTAATCGTTTGTTTTGAAAAATGGGAAAAAATTTTTCAAGATTTATCACAAAAAAACGCTAAGAAGAAGAAAGATGCTAAGACCTTTATTGAAAATCCTCCGAGAACAGGAAATACAATATAACTGGGGTTTCCCTTCATGCCTGATCGCAAGGAGAAATGGAAGAAGTGCCAGACTAAGATTTATAGAAGAGATCCCGGACTTTTGCAATAAACTAGAAATCCCGATACCACAAAATTCTAGGAATGTAGGCACTAGACAAGAACAATTAACGATACAGGATGAAACACACTGGCAACTGAGCTCAAGAAACCGATCACATGAAAGAGTAACATAAACTGAAATCAAATGGAACTTGAGCCTTATCACTTAGAGGCGGGGGGTGGGGGGGGTTGGGAGGGGCAGGAGGGGTGGGAGTATGGTGGAGGCGGGAGGAGAGGTTGGGATGCCGTCATAAGGGGGCGTGGTCAACATCACCCAATGACCACGCCCCCTTATGATGGCACAGTCCCAGCGTGCTTACAAAGTCGTACTGAAATCGTGTCTATATTATTCAGGTACAATTTTCATACTACTTGAGGGTTTAACATTGAGGTCTATGGAGTACAACTCGCATAGAAGTTGGACCAAAGTAGTGCAGGGACTACTTTCAAGTCGGCACGACTTAAAGTCGTGCCAATATGAATGGTAGTCATTGAAAATCATGGAGAATGACTTGTCATACGATTTTGCAGTACAAAATCATGGGACAAGTCGTATAAGTGTGAAAGGGGCCTAATCCTGAAAAGAGAACAATTAAAGGAATGGATGGAACAAGAAGAGAGGAGGGAATTCAACAGAGTACTACAGGAGAGATTTAAATGGGATAACAAGCCAGGAAAATATCTTGCAAAAATGATAAGAAAAAAGAAGTCACTAAATGATATTGAAAAAAATCAAAAACGAGAAAGGAGAATTAGTAAATAAGACAACGGATATCGCAATAGCCTTTCAAAAATATTTCAGCTCACTATATGCGATAAAAAAACAAGGGACACAATTAGAAGAAGTAAGAAAAAAGAAGATACAAGACTATTTAAAGAAAGCAAAATTACCAAAAATACAACTCGAGCAATTAAAAGAACTGGAAAAAAAAATAACGCAAGAGGAGATCAAATTGGCCCTAAAAGAAACCCCAGTAGGAAAAAGCCCAGGACCAGATGGGTTCACGACTAAATATTATAAAAAATTCCAAGAACAACTGATCCCCAGGATGCATGAATACTTGAATAACATTGGAGAAGAAGGAGTAAGACAAGAATCGTTATTAGCATATATTACAATTATACCCAAAGAGGGGAAAGATAGAACTAATTGTTCGAGTTATAGGCCGATCGCTCTCCTAAACGTTGATACAAAGCTTTATGCAAAGATTCTAGCCACCCGATTAAAAAAATGAATACTATTATGGATACCCTGACCAAACTGGATTTGTGCCGGGTAGAGAGGGAAGGGACAATAGTTTAAAAACAATCTTGATGTTACGTAGGGGGAAACCGAGTGATTCCCCAGTCCTACTTCTGTCAATAGATGCAGAAAAAGCATTTGACAGGGTAGACTGGGGATTCATGTTGGACACGTTGCAGCATCTGGGATTGGGACCAAAAATTTTGAAGTGGATAGAAAACTTATACAACGGCCCAACAGCAATAGTGAAGGTCAACGGGAGACTTTCGCCTGTGATTAAGATGCAAAACGGAACACGGCAAGGATGTCCGCTTTCCCCATTGCCAGGGCCGGATTAACATAGGGGCTGGTGGAGCTGCAGCTTCAGGCCCCTCCCTCAATATAGGCCCATGGCAGTGGCTTGTCAATTCCTGTGTGCCTTCCTGAAGGAAGAGGAGCCCTCCGTGCTCACATGGAGGAGACAAGTCAGTGCAGCCAAGTCCTGTCTCTGTCGATGCCTGACCCCTATCACAGGATCTGTTCACTCACACAGATCCTCAGTGTCTGGGGGAGGGGCGCTGATGTCCTAACCAGCAGGAGCCCGGGAGGAAGGACATCTCCCATGCTGTTATGATAAGGTCAGTACATTTGTTAGGGGGATGTTGTGTAATTATTGTGCTAGGGGACAGACTGCTGCTTCCCCCCATGTAATGTGCTCTCTTGTGCCCCCCATGTCATGTGCCTTGCAGTGCCCCCCATGTAATGTGCTGTGCCCACCATGTCCTGTCATGTGCATTGCAGTGCCCCTATGTAAAGTGCTGTGCCCACCATGTCATGTGCATTGCAGTGCCCCCATGTAAAGTTCTGTGCCCACCATGTCATGTGCCTTGCAGTGTCCCCATGTAATGTGCTGTGCCCACCATGTCCTGTCATGTGCATTGCAGTGCCCCTATGTAAAGTGCTGTGCCCACCATGTCATGTGCTTTGCAGTGCCCCGCATGTCATGTGCCTTGCAGTGCCCCCATGTAATGTTCTGTGCCCACCATGTCCTGTCATGTGCATTGCAGTGCCCACTATGTAAAGTTCTGTGCCCACCATGTCATGTGCATTGCAGTGCCCCCATGTTATGTGCTGTGCCCACCATGTCATGTGCCTTGCAGTGTCCCCATGTAATGTTCTGTGCCCACCATGTCATGTCATGTGCCTTGCAGTGCCCCCCCATGTAATGTGCTGTGCCCACCATGTCATGTGCCTTGCAGTGCCCCCCCATGTAATGTGCTGTGCCCACCATGTCATGTCATGTGCCTTGCAGTGCCCCCCCATGTAATGTGCTGTGCCCACCATGTCATGTCATGTGCCTTGCAGTGCCCCCATGTAATGTGCTGTGCCCACCATGTCATGTGCTCTCTTGTGCCCAGTGCCCACCATGTCATGTGCCTTGCAGTGCCCCCCATGTAATGTGCTGTGCCCACCATGTCCTGTCATGTGCATTGCAGTGCCCCTATGTAATGTGCTGTGCCCACCATGTCATGTGCCTTGCAGTGCCCCCGTGTAATGTGCTGTGCCCACCATGTCATGTCATGTGCCTTGCAGTGCCCCCCATGTAATGTGCTGTGCCCACCATGTCATGTGCCTTGCAGTGCCCCCCATGTAATGTGCTGTGCCCACCATGTCATGTGCCTTGCAGTGCTCCCCATGTAATGTGCTGTGCCCACCATGTCATGTGCCTTGCAGTGCCCCCCATGTAATGTGCTGTGCCCACCATGTCATGTGCATTGCAGTGCCCCTATGTAATGTGCTGTGCCCACCATGTCATGTGCATTGCAGTGCCCACTATGTAAAGTGCTGTGCCCACCATGTCATGTGCATTGCAGTGCCCCGCATGTCATGTCATGTGCCTTGCAGTGCCCCCATGTAATGTTCTGTGCCCACCATGTCCTGTCATGTGCATTGCAGTGCCCCCCATGTAATGTTCTGTGCCCACCATGTCCTGTCATGTGCATTGCAGTGCCCACTATGTAAAGTTCTGTGCCCACCATGTCATGTGCGTTGCAGTGCCCCCCATGTAATGTGCTGTGCCCACCATGTCATGTCATGTGCCTTGCAGTGTCCCCATGTAATGTTCTGTGCCCACCATGTCCTGTCATGTGCCTTGCAGTGCCCCCCCCATGTAATGTGCTGTGCCCACCATGTCATGTCATGTGCCTTGCAGTGCCCCCATGTAATGTGTTGTGCCCACCATGTCATGTCATGTGCCTTGCAGTGCCCCCCATGTAATGTGCTGTGCCCACCATGTCATGTGCCTTGCAGTGCCCCCCATGTAATGTGCTGTGTCCAGTATGTCATTTGCTGTACGTTGCAGTGCCCACCATGTAATGCGCTGTGCTGAACAATGTCATGTGCTGTGCATTGCATTGCCCTTCATGTGATGTGCAGTGCCCACTATGTCATGCTGTGCCTTGCAGTGCCCACCATGTCATGTGCAGTTCCTAACATGTAATGTGCAGTTGCATTTCCCACCATGAAACGTGCTATGCCATGCAGTGCCCACCATGTAATGTGTTGTGCCCACCATGTCATGTCATGTGCCTTGCAGTGCCCCCCATGTAATGTGCTGTGCCCACCATGTCATGTCATGTGCCTTGCAGTGCCCCCCATGTAATGTGCTGTGTCCAGTATGTCATTTGCTGTACATTGCAGTGCCCACCATGTAATGCGCTGTGCTGACCATGTCATGTGCTGTGCATTGCATTGCCCTTCATGTGATGTGCAGTGCCCACTATGTCATTCTGTGCCTTGCAGTGCCCACCATGTAATGTGCAGTGCCCACCATGTCATGTGCTGTGCCTTGCATTGCCCACCATGTAATGTGCAGTGCCCACCATGTCATGTGATGTGCCATCCAGTGCCAACCATGTCATGTGCAATGCCCACCATGTCATGGCTGTGCCTTGCAATGCCCGCTATGTAATTTGCAGTGTCCACCATGTCATGTGCTGTGCCATACAGTGATCCCACCATGTAATGTGCAGTGCCCACCGTGTAATGTGCAGCGCCCACCATGTCATGTGCACTTCCCACCATGTCATGTGCTATGCTGTGCCCACCCTGCCATGTGCTGTGCCCAGCATGTAGTGTGTTGTGCCCACTGTGTAATGTGCTGTGCTGTTCAACAGTGCCCACCATGTCATGTGCATTTCCTAACATGTAATGTGCAGTTGCATTTCCCACCATGAAACGTGCTATGCCATGCAGTGCCCACCATGTAATGTGTTGTGCCCACCATGTAATGTTATGTGCCATTCAGTGCCCACCATGTAATGCGCTGTGCCCACCACGTCATGTGCTGTGCCATGCAGTGCCCACCATGTAATGCGCTGTACCCACCATGTAATGTGCTGTGTCATGCAGTGCCCACCATGTCATGTGCAGTGCCCATCATGTAAATTGCTGTGCAGTGCCCACCATGTCATGTGCTGTGTTGTGCCCACCATGTCATGTGCTGCACCATGCAGTGCCTACCATGTAATATGCTGTACTCACCATGTTGTAATGTGCTGTACATTGTCCACCATGGCATGTGCCGTGCAGTACCCACAATGGAATGTGGTGTGCAGGGCTCATCATGTCATGTGTGGTGTCCACCATTTAATGTGCTGTGCTCACAATGTAATGTGCTGTGCTGTGTCATGCAGTGCCCACCTTGTCATGTGCTGTGCAGTGCCCACCATGCTATGTGCAGTACCCACTATATAATGTGTTGTGCCCACCATATAATGTTCTGTGCAGTGCCCACTTGTAATGTCCAGTGCCCACCATGTAATGTGCTCAGCTGTGCCTGCCATGTCATGTGCTGTGCCCACCATATAAGGTCCTGTGCCCACTGTGTGCATGAGCTGTGCCCACCATGAAATGTGTTGTGTTGTGCAGTACCAACCATGTCATGTGCTGTGCCCACCATATAATGTACTGTGCCTACCTTGTAATGTGCTGTATTGGGCAGTGCCAACCGCGTAATGTGCTGTGCCCGCCATTAAATGTGCTGTATCCACCATGTAATGTGTTGTGCCAACCATGTGATGTACTGTGCTATACCCCCCCCTCCCGTGTAATGTACTATGCTGTGCCCCCCACAGACTCACCCCCTCACTCCCACCCCCCTCTCTCTCTCATCCCCTCTCTCTCACCCCCTTCACCCCCTACCACTCTCTCTCTCCCCCTCCCTCTCCCTCCCTCTTTAATTTAAATTTCACAAAAAATTGTTTGCGTTTTCATTTTATTTATTTTCATAAAAAGGCCCACCAACATCCTTAGCACCAGGCCCATGATGCTCTTAATCTGGGCCTGCCCATTGCTATACGTATTGGCAATGGAACCATTCTTGGCGGCACTCCAAAATAACCAAGATGTGAGAGGAGTGAGAGTTGGAGAAAAAGAGCACAAAATTGCGGCATATGCGGATGACATCTTGATGTATGTAACCAACCCAAAAGTGACTCTCAAATTTCAAAATAAATCCGGTAAAAGCTGAAATATTAAATATTGGATTAGGAAAAAGGGAAGTCCAGTCCCTCCAAAAAGAATTCCCATTTACATGGGTAAAAGAAGAACTAAAATACCTTGGAATCAAATAAACATCAACGGTAGAAGAATTATACCCGGCAAATTATATTCCATTAATTAATGAGATCAAGGAAGATATAAAAAAAAAATAAGTACACAACCAACATCTTGGATTGGAAGAACAAACATGTTTAAAATGACGATACTACCAAAAATAATATACAAATTTCAGATGTTGCCAATTGGGATCCCACAGAGCTTTTTCAAGATAATAAAAACAATATTGATAAAATAAATCTGGCGTAACAAAAAGCCGAGAATTAAATTTACGCAAATCACGAGGAATAGGGAACACGGAGGATTAACAACCCCAGATATATGTAGATATTATAAAGCAATAGTTTTGTCATGAATGATTGAGTGGACAAATGGAAATAGAGAAAAAAAATGGGTGGAAACAGAAAACACGATAAGTAAGACCGCACTGCACAAAAACATTTGGATACCACGAAAGTATAGGAAAATGGATGTGGAAACTCACAAAATAACTAAAAATGTTTTTAAAATTTGGGACACAGTACACGCAAAAAACAAATGGATATATAACTCACCGCTAATAGGCCTTATAGGAACACATTTTTTCACACCAGGGAAGGAGATATTCGCTGGATATGAAAATAGAAATCCACAACTGAAAGACATCATCACAAAAGGCAGGATAAGATCACGATTAGAATTAGAAGAACTCAACGGGTGGAAGATAAACGAATGGAATTTTTATCAACTAAGACACTTAGTAAACACATTACCACATCCACTTAGAGAAGAAGAGAAATTAAGTCCACTGGAAAAACTCTGCTATACCCGAACGCCACTGACAAATGGAATATCAAAAGTCTACAAAATATCGACAGATCTAGAAGGCCAGGGAAGACCTGATTTCATTGAACAATGGGAAAAAGAATTGGATTTAAAGATAGATGATCAAAAAGTCGAAAAGATGATTGGAATGGGATATAATAATGTTTGGGATATGAATACCATAGAAATGAATTATAAATTCCTAGCAAGGAGAACCCATAGAACCCATAGATACCAACAAGAAAAATCACCTCTGTGTTGGAGAAACTGCAATCAAAGAGCAACGATGACACATATATGGTGGGAGTGTCCAAAAATAAAGGACTACTGGCAAGAAGTGGTAAACAATATAAAGGAGATAACAGATGAGAAAATGGAACAAAATATATGGACCTGTTTGTTTCACGACCATACAGGACCAAAGAAACAGTATATGAAAACAATGGTTCCAAATCTCCTAAATGCCGCAAAGGGATTGATTCCAAAAAAATGGTCAAAAAGTGAAAAACCAGATATAAGAGAGTGGTATGAACAAATAGACTACTACTGTGAAGGAATGTGATGTAGATAATAATAATAATAATCTGAAAATGTCTATTTTCTTATGTGTATACATATTTTTCTCCTTACTCATTATATAAGTATACAGGTTTGCTCTGTTCCTATATTTTCCCAAAATGGCGGGTACCCCCTACATCCCACACATCAGAAGAACGCGGAACTGAAGATAAAACCAAGGACAGCCAAACCTTGTTATGAAGATTCTCCATCTTCTTTTCTATCTTAACCAATGAGATGACCTATTAACCACTTGACCACTGGGCACTTAAACCCCCTTCCTAACCAGACCAATTTTCAGCTTTCGGTGCTCTCACACTTTGAATGACAATTACTCAGTCATACAACACTTTACCCATATGAAATTTTTATCCTTTTTTTCACACAAATAGAGCTTTCTTTTGGTGGTATTTAATCACCGTTGGGTTTTTTATTTTTTGCGCTATAAACGAAAAAAGACTGAAAATTTGGTAAAAAAATGAATTTTTCTTTGTTTCTGTTATAAAATTTAGCAAATTAGTAATTTTTCTTCGTAAATTTTGGCCAAAATTTATACCGCTACATATCTTTGGTAAAAATAAGTACAACTTGGTGTATATTATTTGGTCTTTGTGAATGTTAGAGAGTCCAAAAGCTACGGTGCCAATATCTGAAAATTGATCACACCTGAATTACTGACGGACTATCTCATTTCTTGAGACCCTAACATGCCAGAAAAGTACAAATACCCCCCAAATGACCCCTTTTTGGAAAGAAGACATTCCAAGGTATTTAGAAAGATGCATGGTGAGTTTTTTTGAAATTGTCATCTTTTCCCACAATTCTTTGCAAAATCAAGATTTTTTTTTTCTTTTTTTTTTTTTTCACAAAATTGTCATATTAGAAGGTTATTTCTCACACACAGCATATGCATACCACAAATTACACCCCAAAACACATTCTGCTATTACTCCCGAGTATGGCGATACCACATATGTGAGACTTTTACACAGCATGGCCACATACAGAGGCCCAACATGCAGGGGAGCACCTCCAGGCGTTCTGGAGCGCCCAGGCCAATTCTGACATTTCTCTCCTACATGTAAAAATCATAATTTATTTGCTAGAAAATTACATAGAACCCCAAAACATTATATATGTTTTTTTTAGCAAAGACCCTAGAGAATACAATGGCGGTTGTTGCAACTTTTTATCTCGCACGGTATTTGTGCAGCAATTTTTCGAACGCGTTTTTTTGGGGAAAGAAACAGTTTTGTGCTTTAAAAAAAAACAAAACAGTAAAGTTAGCCCAATGTTTTTGCATAATGTGAAAGATGAAGTTACGCCGAGTAAATAGATACCCAACATGTCACCCTTCAAAATTGCACACTCTCGTGGAATGGTGCCAAACGTCGCTACTTAAAAATCTCCATAGGTGACACTTTAAAATTTTTTCCTGGTTACATGTTTTGAGTTACAGAGGAGGTCTAGGGCCAAAATTATTGCTCTCGCTCTACCGATCGCAGCGATACCTCACATGTGTGGTTTGAACACCGTTTTCATATGTGGGCGGGACTTACGTATGTGTTCGCTTCTGCATGCGAGCACACGGACATGGGCGCTTTAAATTTTTTTTTTTTTTTTTTATTGTTTATTTTACTTTATTTATTTTAGTTTGACACTTTTTCCCCCCCAAAAAATTTTTTGATCACTTTTATTTCTATTACAAGGAATGTAAACGTCCTTGTAATAGGAATATGGCATGACAGGTCCTCTTTACAGTGAGATATGGGGTCAATAAGACCCCACATCTCACCTCTAGGCTGGGAAGCCTGAAATAATAATAAAAAAAAAACGATCTTGGCTTCGATCGTAGCGGTGAGTCGGTAGAAGCACCGGAGGGTGGCGGGAAGGGGGGGGCGTCCCCTCTCGCCTCCCATAAGAATGATCAAGCAGTGGAACAGCAGCTATGATCATTCCTATGGTGTAGGAAATCGCTGGCTGAAAAAGCTGATATCTGAATGATGCCTGTAGCTGCACCCATCATTCAGATATACCCGCTCAAAGTCAGGGACGTCATATGACTGTGGGCGGGAACTGGTTAAAAATTGCGGAGTATTGCGGGCTATTGCAGAGTATTGCGGGGTATATTGCAGAGTATTGCGGGGTATATTGCAGAGTATTGCGGGGTATATTGCAGAGTATTGCGGGGTATATTGCAGAGTATTGCGGGGTATATTGCAGAGTATTGCAGGGTATATTGCAGAGTAGTGCCCGCGTATATTGCAGAGTAGTGCCGGGTATAATGCAGAGTAGTGCCGGGTATTATGCAGAGTATTGCAGGGTGTTATGCAGAGTATTGCAGGGTATAGTGCAGAGTATTGCAGGGTGTTATGCAGAGTATTGCAGGGTATAGTGCAGAGTATTGCAGGGTGTTATGCAGAATATTGCAGGGTGTTATGCAGAGTATTGCAGGGTATAGTGCAGAGTATTGCAGGGTGTTATGCAGAGTATTGCAGGGTGTTATGCAGAGTATTGCAGGGTATAGTGCAGAGTATTGCAGGGTGTTATGCAGAGTATTGCAGGGTATAGTGCAGAGTATTGCAGGGTGTTATGCAGAGTATTGCAGGGTGTTATGCAGAGTATTGCAGGGTGTTATGCAGAGTATTGCAGGGTATAGTGCAGAGTATTGCAGGGTGTTATGCAGAGTATTGCAGGGTGTTATGCAGAGTATTGTAGGGTATTATGCAGGGATGGCTGAGCATTGAGGGATGGATGGATGTGACAGCAATTGTCACTGAGCACCGCTGTGGGCACTACACATGCAGCCCACAGCGGTGCTGCCATCCGATCCCTCCCCCTCTCCCCTCGCACTGTACCGATCGGTACAGAGAGGGGAGGGAGGAACCGGCGTCATGAGATGACGCCGGTCTGTTGACATGTGATCGCTCCGTCATTTGACGGAGCGATCACATGGTAAACGGCCGCGATCAGCGGCCGTTTACCGTGATCCGTGATGCGCCGGGTCCTCCGGACCCGGCGGTCATGGAAGTTCTCGGGTGCGCGCCCCAGGGGGCGCGCGAGAGCAGTATTCTGGGAGGACGTCCATGGACGTCCACCCAGAACTAGCCGACCGCGCTGTTGCCGTCTTTCGGCTATGGCCCGGTCGGCAAGTGGTTAAACTAACATAGCAATGACGTATTTTTGTGTATAAAACATTAGCACCGCCTTGAATAAATTAGAAGTGTAAAAAGTAACGGTGCTGAGCGTGTCTCAGAGTGTTTACTTTTATATGCATGCATAGCCACACTTTCCAATTAGAGACAGCAGCAGATAACCTTGGGCTCGATTGAAGCTCTTAATCATTACCTTAACACTACTGTAAGATGGATTTGTTGAGTAGTAGAGAGGGAGGACAATATAATAAGCATATTAGTACCTGGGAGGCTTGGAAACAATTTAAAACCTCGGACACATATCTAAATAAGATGAAAGAAGGAGAAGGGCCATAAGATAGGAATCTAAGGGACCTGAGGAAAAACCAAACCAGATAGATGGGGGGAGGGGAAGGGGAGTAGGGGATGTGAAAAAGAGAGATGGGAAATAAATAGGGCAGTAAGAGTAGATCTAGATCCTGTATACCTCATCCTTTTTTCTTTATTTTAACTAGAATAAATTAATATTTAAATAATTAATAAAGATATTTTGAATAAGCCACTATGATGTGAATATGAGATGGGACAAAATTGAACTATAAAGTTAAAAAACGTCTCTCGGAAAAGTTCACTGAAGTGGAAAAAAAAAAATTAAAAAAAAAAAAGTATGTTCTAATCACTAAAGTCTCATATAAGCTTTAACATGTTCTATAAGACCCAATTTAAATCCACTGATGTCAGAGGAATATCTGATTATCACTGGTTCAATAGCAATTGCAAATAACAATGGAGATAGCACTGCTGGTGCGTGCCACATTGTAATTTAAACTGAGTAGATATGTAATGAATTTTTCTAGTTCTTACACAGGAATCCTGATATAAAATGTAAAATAATTTTATAATAAGTTGGGGTTAAAATGAAATCACTGCCCCCCAATAAAACCATTCATTACTATCAAAGTATGTTGGGCGGTAAGAATATGGATGCGTTGCATCATTACCTGGTTTTAATATAGCTACCAGTATCACCTTATACATAGATGCTGGTAATAAATTAAGTTCAAAATATTCATTATTAGTGGCTAATAATAACTGGCTGATAATAATGGTCAGTAATGTCATGGAAACTCCTAATGGATGTACAGGGTCAAATGTATTTCTCTCTGGAGTCTATACCTCTTTAATACAAGAAAGTATGTTGCTAGCTTTAGAAACTGCAGTTTGGCATTGCATGCTAATATAAAGTTTACAATTTACCAGAACACTCAGATCCTTCTCAATCACTGACTCCCCCAGCTGTTCTCCTAGAATGTATGATACATGCATGTTTTTGCCCCCAAGTGCATATCTTTGGATTTATAAATATTAAACCTCATTTGCCACCTAGTTGCCCAATTAAATAGCGTGGTGTCATCTGCAAACAAAAAAAGGTACTTTTAATCCTAAACTCAATATCATTTATTAATGGGTTAAAAAGTAAGGGTACTAACACTGAACCTTGTGGCACACAGCAAATAACCTTCTAATAACTATTCAGAGTATGAATCGTTAATCACTACTTTCTGAATACAGCCTTTAGTCAGTTTTCTATCCATTTACAAACAAAAATTTCTAAGCTTGTAAACATTAACTTACACATTAACTGTGTTTGGAGTCAAAACTTTCATAAAATCCAAGTACACTATATCCATAGCCACTCCTTTGTCTAAGTTTTTACTTACCTCGTCATAAAAAGAAATCAGATTAGTTTGACAACTTTGGTCCTACTTGAATCCATGCTGACCGTTGCTTTTGACTATTGACATAAACGCATGCACACGCTTACTAACAGAGGTTGGACTGGTGTCTTTATTAACCTTAGTTAGTTAGTGTCTTTGCTGGATGAAGCATACCCTGTTCCCATAGGGAGTCACTGTCCTGCCCCCACCACACACAGGCAGGGAATTATAGGGCTCTGGCCAATAGGGGTGAGATTGAGCTGACAAGTCACCAATGATATTGGCAGAGGGGGAAGCACAGGAACAGATGTAAATTATCCAAACAAATTTTTATGGGGAGAGTGCTGGGTGTTGTAACAAATCTTCGAAGACTTACTGGGACACAGCTCAATCCCACAGGACTGCAGGATTTTGTTCAAATCCTGGAATAGTCCTTCCAGGATCTGGGATGGTTGAGGGGTATATGTTATCTGTTTTAAATAATGACCAAGTTGTTCGTCTGAAGATGTCCTTTTAGAGGTATATAAAATACTATAAAATTGTTGGCATGTATCGACAATATGTGAGGGTTAGAAGAGACTACCATGTCTCTTTCACTTTCTATTGCCCTTTTTATGCAGATGACTACTTAGCCCCTGTTATGGTTACTAATAAATTCCCTACTTTGTCTCCCTTTTCAAAGTCATGCTGCTTTAGAAAATGCATACAGTATGCTCTGCCTTCTTCAATGCAATTTTTTTCACTAGATCCTGTGCCTTTTCCAAATTTTCCAAAGTAATTGTAGAGGGACTAATATTATATTCCTTTTCCATTATCTTCACTTGTACCAACATATTCCTTTCCCCTGTGTTTGCTTTAACAACTGAGATTTGTTTCACTAGTAGCCCTCAGAGATACACCTTCAAGGCATCCTAGACTGCCAACAGAGAAGCCGAAGAGTTATTCCACTCCAAAAATCATTAAGATCAGAATGAACAGAAGAGGACTCTGGGAACAATCTTATCCAATAAGTTTTTAGTCTTCAAGGAAGAGAAGTATCTCTACTATTACTTTTAAATTGTAGTACCAGTGGAGAATAAGCAGAAATTTCCTTATCCATATATTCCATCTTATAAATTATTGCTATGATGTGAGGAGAACCAACTGCTAGCTCTATTCTAGGTAATGTTGTATGCGGTTTAGGGAAACAAAAATATTTTTTCCCTCTGGGGTGTATTATATGCCATATAGCTATTAATCATAGCTCCTGTAGTAACTTGCCAAGAGATAAAAGACTGTGATTGTGCCCCAAGAGGAAGATGTCTATCCGTTTTGGGGCACTACAAAATTGTTAAATTCTCCTACTACAATAAGATACTTGAGGCAGTAAACATTGTGAAGGTTATGAATGAAGGTACAACTTTATTAATCATGATTACCATAATACATCTAAAAGACAGAAACCACATACAAGAAAAACATTGTAGTGAATGTAATTCTATAAATATTGACATGCACATTAATATGCGCGCATTCAATACAAGCATCAAGGGTACAACAGTGCATACCAACCAAGCGCCACATAGTGGTCTGAATAAAGAGGTTATGACATAAAATGAAAAAATACGTGTACATGAATCAACTGAACAGCATAGCAGAGACAAAATAGAAACAATATATAAAACCATTAGAACCATGATGAATAAAATTGATGCTAGGAGGTGGAAATGTGCATATATCTGCATCCCTGTTTCCCGACGCGTTTCGTGTATTGGGAACACTCATCAGGGGCAGGTGCTTCTGGGATATCTACAGAATGTAAGGAAGTATGATCAATGGGTCTGATTATGATGTAATATATTGGAGGTGGGACAAAAAGGCCCACCCTGCGTACTTACATGGAAATGCTGCGATGAGATGTGGTGAGTGTGGAACCAAAGCTATAACTTGCCCACAATGGGAGCTGAGGTGGCCTAGGGCCGCACGCCAACAGGGCGCACATACAAAGCCCCCCCAAAAAGTCTGTTAATAGAGACACAGGACGCAAGGTACTGAAATTCTTGGTTATTACACACCTTTACTCCTAGTATTGTCTGTCCGCCTGGATCTTTTGCTTGTTGGTGGATAGACAATATGATATAATGATACCATCTTTATTATTTTTTCTAGACTCTTCTTGGCTGCCCTCACTGACCCACCATCTGGTCCCACCAAGAATTTCAGTACCTTGCGTCCTGTGTCTCTATTAACAGACTTTTTGGGGGGGCTCTGTATGTGCGCCCTGTTGGCGTGCGGCCCTAGGCCACCTCAGCTCCCATGGTGGGCAAGTTATAGCTTTGGTTCCACACTAACCACATCTCATCGCAGCATTTCCATGTAAGTACGCAGGGTGGGCCTTTTTGTCCCACCTCCAATATATTACATCATAATCAGACCCATTGATCATACTTCCTTACATTCTGTAGATATCCCAGAAGCACCTGCCCCTGATGAGTGTTCCCAATACACGAAACGCGTCGGGAAACAGGGATGCAGATATATGCACATTTCCACCTCCTAGCATCAATTTTATTCATCATGGTTCTAATGGTTTTATATATTGTTTCTATTTTGTTTCTGCTATGCTGTTCAGTTGATTCATGTACACGTATTTTTTCATTTTATGTCATAACCTCTTTATTCAGACCACTATGTGGCGCTTGGTTGGTATGCACTGTTGTACCCTTGATGCCTGTATTGAATGCGTGCATATTAATGTGCATGTCAATATTTATAGAATTACATTCACTGCAATGTTTTTCTTGTATGTGGTTTCTGTCTTTTAGATGTATTATGGTAATCATGATTAATAAAGTTGTACCTTCATTCATAACCTTCACAATGTTTACTGCCTCATTCAAAGTCCCAAACTCCCTGTTTCTCAGTTTCGCATTAGGGATGGGGGCACACCGCATATGTGCCTCATTTTAAAGTCCCAATTCCCCCCTTTTCTCTTCGCAATAGGGATGGAGGCATGTTTTACAGGGTTAGCAATGCTCCCTTGACACCCAGTGTTAGGTTTCCCAATCTCGGACTGACCATGCATCATGTCTGGGTTTGGTTCAAAATCCTGAACACAACCATGTGATGTTCAGGTTTCTGTCCAGCAGTTTTGCAGCATGACCTGGGTCTGTGTTTGATTTGTGTCTGGCTGTGATCCATGGCCGTTGTCTGTCTATCTATGGGAGCTGCGATGCGCTCTGCGTGCTTTCCCCCCACTGTTTTTCCCCCTGCCCCCTTGGGCGGGCGGATATGCGTGGGGAGATCCTGGCGCACACAGTGCATCGGCGCCACGCTTCCCGCTGCACGTGTGACGTCATGTTTGGCGTCATCGCGTGCAGCGTGTGTTACGTCACCTCCGGTCTGGCAGCGGGGAAATATGGGAGTGTTCCCCGCAGGCGGTGGACGCCATCTGCGTCGGGACGCCTCCCCCCGTCTGCCAAATCCAGCGTGACGCTGGTGGCGGATGGTGTACGTGTGCCTTGGGCGGCTATATATGGCCTCCCCTGACACAGTCCAGATGCCATATTTCTGGATGTCACATCTTGTCTTTACATCTTTCCCAGGACCCAAGGACGCCTTCTCCAGGTTATTACACACCTTTACTCCTAGTATTGTCTGTCCGCCTGGATCTTTTGCTTGTTGGTGGATAGACAATATGATATAATGATACCATCTTTATTATTTTTTCTAGACTCTTCTTGGCTGCCCTCACTGGCCCACCATCTGGTCCCACCAAGAATTTCAGTACCTTGCGTCCTGTGTCTCTATTAACAGACTTTTTGGGGGGGCTTTGTATGTGCGCCCTGTTGGCGTGCGGCCCTAGGCCACCTCAGCTCCCATGGTGGGCAAGTTATAGCTTTGGTTCCACACTCACCACATCTCATTGCAGCATTTCCATGTAAGTACGCAGGGTGGGCCTTTTTGTCCAACCTCCAATATATTACATCATAATCAGACCCATTGATCATACTTCCTTACATTCTGTAGATATCCCAGAAGCACCTGCCCCTGATGAGTGTTCCCAATACACTAAACGCGTCGGGCAACAGGGATGCAGATATGTGCACATTTCCACCTCCTAGCATCAATTTTATTCATCATGGTTCTAATGGTTTTATATATTGTTTCTATTTTGTCTCTGCTATGCTGTTCAGTTGATTCATGTACACGTATTTTTTCATTTTATGTCATAATCTCTTTATTCAGACCACTATGTGGCGCTTGGTTGGTATGCACTGTTGTACCCTTGATGCCTGTATTGAATGCGCGCATATTAATGTGCATGTCAATATTTATAGAATTACATTCACTACAATGTTTTTCTTGTATGTGGTTTCTGTCTTTTAGATGTATTATGGTAATCATGATTAATAAAGTTGTACCTTCATTCATAACCTTCACAATGTTTACTGCCTCATTCAAAGTCCCAAACTCCCTGTTTCTCAGTTTCGCATTAAGGATGGGGGCACACCGCATATGTGCCTCATTTTAAAGTCCCAATTCCCCCCTTTTCTCACTGTATATCCTGAGTGCAATTGAAACTTTGTAAATGCTTTACTGTATCTGACATAACATGTGTCTCTTGCAAACAAATTATAGCTCACTGGTATCGTTTTATTAAAGCTGAACTTTACCCTATAGGGGAAGTTCTACTTTAAAGAACCCCCCCCCTTCTAACAATTTTGGAAGCTAATTTTTTTGGGGGTACCTAATTTTGGCAGGTACCCGCTCCCACTTCTGCTGGAATCCTACTTCTGCTGGACACATCACAGGTCCCAAGAGGCTGCGGGACCATTTACAAAATGCAGTGTGATTCGTGCAGTGAGAAGCCGGATGTGAAGTCGCAAGGACTCATAGCCGGCTTCCCACATTAGATATGCAGGCCCCGGGGACCCTAAAACAGGCCAAAAAACGGCTCGGAAGCGGACAGAGCTGGATCCCTGGACAGGTAAGTGTCATATTAAAAGTCAGCAGCTACCTAGTAAAAAAATAAGTACAGTATTTGTAATTGCTAACTTTTTTTTCGCTACTGACTGAAGAACCTCTTTAATTGAAAGATTGTATTTTGCTTACTGAAATTCACCATCCCTTGTACATTACAAGAAATCATATACAAAAAAAAGTATTCTTGTTTCAAATAAACATTCTCAAAAAATATATCAATAATTGTAATATAGTAACATGTCTGCCACAGCTCCAACCACACAATACATATAAATTATAATGTGAAATAACATCTTCTCACCATTACAATAGCAGCTGCTCAAACTCAGTGTTAAAAGGACGAAGAAAATAAAATAGTAGCTGCTCAAGTTTGGTATTAGGGGATCAGAAGGAGA
This sequence comes from Aquarana catesbeiana, assembly GCF_042186555.1. NCBI lineage: Eukaryota > Metazoa > Chordata > Amphibia > Anura > Ranidae > Aquarana > Aquarana catesbeiana. The sequence goes on from NC_133324.1 coordinate 719,489,646, forward strand.
GAGAGAAAAAAAAAGAAAAAGAAAAACACCATTTTAGATTTTCCATCAGTAACATAAAGGAATAAACCCTGAATTGGCAACTCTGAAAAGCAGTTTTCCAGTACTCTACACGTCCTGTGCTCCAAAGTCCCTTGAATCCTACAAAAAAGAAAACAATATCTTACAGAAATGGCAGGAGCATTATCATTTCGACCAGTAATATCCTAGATGTTTTTTTCATTCCTAATAATCAACAAAGCTGCAACCACAGGTGATACAAAAAATTGAATGTCTTCCCTAGCAACAACTTTTAGCCAAAAAACAGTAATTTTAGTAGAATAAAAGTAAGCATCAACCCTTTTAGCGGCTGCAAGTATTTCTTTTTTGGCCCTTTTTTTCATTTGTCCAGAGAAATCTGGGTATAATGATATCTTTGCACCATTTATGGTAGTATCCTCAAGGCAGCATCCTTTTCAGAGAATAGTATCTCTACCTTAATAATTAATTAAGGTAGGATTGATCTTGGCATTACATGTTAAAATAATTTTTAATGTAAATTTCAAAATTTGCAGCGTTAAAATATTACTGAAGATCCTGTCTTGAAAGTCCTTGTGCAGGCCCTTTCTCTCGCTGTCTTCCAGTTGTCTCACACTTTCTACAAGTGACCATGCTCATGTACATTACATTGGCGTGTTATGCTGTTGAGAACATCAGGAAATTGGTTTAAGAATGGCATACAGCCACATTGAAGTGTATACATATAATAGACAGTAATTGGCTTCAAAGAGGCCACAGAAGATCAGTGTCACTAAGGTACAACAAAGCAGGAAGAAAAGACAAAAATAGTAAATGGTTAAAAAAAATGGCTACACTCTACTTTTCTAATATCATTAACACCTACTTTTTTTGTAATTGTATTTTTATTGAAATTTACAAGTTTTAATAGAGTACAGGTATACATGGACAATAAGTCAGTATGTAAATAGTAAAACTGAAGTACCCTATTTAGGCCTATAACACGCACATTCATTTTAAGAAGGAAGTTTCAGGAAAAAAAACTTTAATTCTAAATAAGGAACTGTGGGTCAGTGCCCATCTGCAGGCTCACAAGTGCCATCAATGCAGCGTCATCAGTCCACATCAATGCAGCCTCATCAGTCCACATCAATGCAGCAGCCTCGCCATTGCCATCAATGCAGCAACCTCACCATTGCCATCAATGCAGCAGCCTCACCATTGCCATCAATGCAGCAGCATTACCATTGCCATAAATGCAGCAGCATCACCATTGCCATAAATGCAGCAGCCTCACCATTGCCATCAATGCAGCAGCCTCACCATTGCCATCACTGCAGCCTGATCGATGCCCTTCTACAGTTTAGAGGGGACAGGGAGCGGGGCGGAACGAGCGCCGACAGATTACATACAGTGAGAATCTTCTATGATAGACAGAACAGTGGTCCAATGGTGGCCCAGGAAAGGGGACTTCCTATTACAGAGGCCGCCAAGTAAACAGGAGATTCTCACTGTATGTAATCTGATGGCGCTCATCCCGCCCCCCCTCCCTGTCCCCTCCGAGGCAGCTGAAATTGAAGTATTGGCGTATAACACGCACATGCTATTTGCACCCAATTTTCATGGTGAAAAAGTGAGTGTTATACGCCAATAAATACAGTATATCAATATAGCTCTAGTATGTGTATGTATGAATGTGAGTTAGGGACCTTAGATTGTAAGCTCCTTGATGGCATGGACTGATGTCAATGTACAATATATATGTAAAGCACTGCATACCTGTAATAAATAAATAAATAATAATAATAAATAATAAGTGGAAAAAATATATATAAAACACAAAGCGCTGTGATGCTAAATAGCTGATAATTACACATAAAACCAAGTGAGGCTGCTATCAAAAGAGAGTGTTTTCAGAGTCACTTAAAAAGAATAAATAATGATATTTGAAGCGCTTCACAATGTGCATGAAAATGAATATATAAGAATAAATATAAATAGTCAAATAAATCCAGCGGTGAGTAAAAATTCCTATAAAATCCAGCAATCAAAATAGTGTAAAATTATAAAAAATTTGTGACACCAAATGTGTAAAAAATTCACATAAAAAAATCCACATAAAAATAAATATATAGGGATGTATTCAGAAGGTTCAATTATACAGGTGTAGAATCCTGATTGGTATAGAGCTTTTGATCACTAGCAAAGCTGTTTAAAAACACTTGCTTAATTAAGGTGCTCATTGATAGTACCAATGTGTTTTTTGCTTCTATTCACAACCAATGTGAGAATCATAAACAGGCAGATAAGAGAAAAAAAACAATCATTGTGCAATAGTTAGGATACCAAGGTACACAGGCAAACTTCAATCCACTCACGTGTGCCTTATAATGATAAGGCATATGCAGGTTTTACTATAGCAGTCAGCCGCCTTAGACAGGAGCAGATTCAGTGCAGTACACAGTGTACTGTACACAGTGTACTGCACTGAATCTGCTCCTGTCTAAGGCGGCTGACTGCTATAGTAAAACCTGCATATGCCTTATCATTATAAGGCACACGTGAGTGGATTGAAGTTTGCCTGTGTACCTTGGTATCCTAACTATTGCACAATGATTGGTTTTTTTCTCTTATCTGCCTGTTTATGATTCTCACATTGGTTGTGAATAGAAGCAAAAAACACATTGGTACTATCAATGAGCACCTTAATTAAGCAAGTGTTTTTAAACAGCTTTGCTAGTGATCAAAAGCTCTATACCAATCAGGATTCTACACCTGTATAATTGAACCTTCTGAATACATCCCTATATATTTATTTTTATGTGGATTTTTTTATGTGAATTTTTTACACATTTGGTGTCACTATTTTTTTATAATTTTACACTATTTTGATTGCTGGATTTTATAGGAATTTTTACTCACCGCTGGATTTATTTGACTATTTATATTTATTCTTATATATTCATTTTCATGCACATTGTGAAGCGCTTCAAATATCATTATTTAATAATAAATAATAGCAAGGCAGGTAATTCTACAATTAGACTAATACAGACATTTTTGTTAAATTGCTATATGGTAACAAAAGAGGAAATACTCGGGATGACCCTCTAAATAGACATGAATTGTTTAACCTCCCTGGTGGTCTGATTATTTCAGTATTTTTGAATGTCAAAGAGGTACATTGCTTTGCATGGGAATTTGTTGTTTTATATTGTAGCCCTGTAATTCTTTAGAATAACTGACTGAAATCTGTCCAAACAAGAGTCAAGTAGACATCCTGGGTATGATAAAGTTTGAAACACGAAATCATAAATTATAATATAATAAATAAATATAAACAATTATAAAAAATAATAATATAATAATAATAAATGTTATTCAATAATGTAATCAAACCAAAAACACTGAAATATGTCCAAACAAGGGTGCAATATTACTAGTCCCTGTAATACTACACTGCATATTGGTTTAGTAAACATCCCGGGTATGAAAAATTTTGAAACATGGGACTGCACAAAGTCCGGCGTCACAATCAGGGCAATGGAACCTGGTTTCATTTCTGATTTTCTTTCCACGGTCATCTCCCTTCGTGCAACAAGCCACGCATATCCTTGTAGGTGCTGACTTTTTCTCAGTTGGGGGAGGTAGTCCATAAAGCGATGACCAGTCAGGCATTTCGGGTTGACAATGCCAACAGCACAACATCCAGCTTTATTCACAGCCATTGATGGTGTGTGGTGGTTCACAAAGGTACATTCGGCAACTTTCCAAATGAAGTCAGAATGAATCACAGGTGTGTCACTCTTTTTTTTTTGAGCAGAATGTAGGCATTCCTCAAGCATTGCTCAAGAAGATGCCTGAAGATCTTCTTGTAGTACTTCTTTTGCTGTTTCCTCATTGCTGGGTAGAATGTCATTGCTTGGTTGGCTCTGTCAATATCTCACATGGTGTTATTGTAGTCTATCACTACTTGTGGCTTCATGATTTCTTTCCCACCTTTCATGCGTACCATAACAGTGGAGGTATTGTTAACTTTACTCATTAGACATACATCTTTCCTGTCACACCATCGCAATGCCCTCATTGTGGCACATAGCTCCATTGGAAATTCTTTAGAATCATTTGAGATACTTCCCAAATTTTCTTTAGTTTTGGTTCAGGATGAGTAGTTTCATCAAATTCTTTGTTGTTTTCAAAGTGTAAATATTTCATGATCGGGGAAAATCTGTACTCTGACATGACCGTGCCAAAGAATGGAGTGGCAAGTAATTTATTAGTTGTCCAATACCACTTCTGCAGGGGTTTCCCCACCACTCCCTGAAGTATTATTAGGCCCAAAAAAATTTCCAAATGTCATTTTTGGTGACTGGTTCCCACTTTCTACTTCTTGGAAACTTACGATGCATAGTAGCTAATTATTGCTCTTTGTACAGGCTTGTCTCAGTAACTATTTTTTCAATAACCTCATCGGTCAGAAAAAATTGTAAATATGCCAAGGGGTTGTCGTGCTCAGTGTCTACCTTCATACCAGATGTTCTAGTAAATGGGAATCTTGGGGGCGCTGCCTGATCTTTTTTTTTTTTTTTTTCCACTTGAGCGAGCTTTTCTGAGAGATATTATTTCAACTTTTTAGTTAAATTTTGTCCCATCTCATATTCACATCATTGTGGCTTAAATGTATCTTTATTAATTATTTAAATATATTAAACCTTCAGTGTCTGATGACGAATTTCCCCACAAATCACTATCGCTCAATTCTGCAAGTGATTCTAATTCACTATCATTGTTTTCTAGGTGGTCTAAAACTGCTGATGACCTAAAAGGATGCTTTTTGGATGCCATGGACATTCTCAAGTTTCCAGGCAGAAAGAATGGTAAAAGTGCAGGCACGGCACTGGACAAAGCACTAGGGACAAAACTGAGGTGAAATGGTTTGATACAGTAATGTAATCCTAACAGATTACAATTTATTGTGTGTATTTTGTGTTTTGAACTTTTTTGAATTTCCGGCACGGTTCCGTCCCCTAGTGTTGCGGAGCTCACAAGGAAGGGAACCCGGAAGATGAATGCCAGCATCCACCGGAGGACACAGCGGGAGGACATCAGGGGATCGTAGGGACAAGGTAAGTAACAGTACAGGGATACTACGGTGTAATCCCGAGTGTGGCTCGGGGTTATCGCTTTTGGTACTGAAAATTAACCCAAAGCCACACTCGGGATTACCGCCAGGGAGGTTAAATCACTTTTGCAGAGTTTTCTTGCATTTATTATCTGTAAGATTGTGAGTATTGCATATTTTGAAATGACTTTGCATCTACTTTAAGCTAACCAAATGCTTAAACATATAGCTAAAACTAGTAACAATTACAAGAGTAAAAGTGGTCAACAGAGCAAAAAGTGGAAGTCTGCACAACAAGGATCCAAACAGCACTAAAATACTGATACTGAAGGTTTCTATTCCTTTACTACACTTAAAAACAAAAAAGGTACATTTTGGGTACTATGCGTATCTATTTTCCCACCAAAATATATATGCAGACTGCTCATAATTTTTTAAGGAAAATCTTACATTGTGAGAGGGGGAAAAAGAAAGAAAAGAGAAAAATAACAAAGAAAACAATGAAGTAAAAAATAAAGAGGGTATCAAGTAATGCATGTACACAACTGAACCAAGTTTTTATCGGTCCTGTTTGTTTCAACAAACAGATTAAATAAGAGCACTGGAGGAACACTACTGGATATTAAAGCAAAAATGAATAAATGTTATTAATAACTTGAATAACATAACTAATCAAATTTCCTTCAGAAAAATGCCCAAAACCAAAAACCATCATGACTTAAAACTAATTAAAACCATGACACTATATGACAAAACAATGCTATGCTGGTCATTATGTATCCATTGTAAATAACTATATACTTCCTCCCAATTACTCTAAAATGTACATCAATCATTTTAAATATGTATAGTATAGTATATGTCGCGCTCTTGAGCGTCTGTGGCACAAGACTAAGTCTCTCAAAGACTTCAACCAATACAAATCTGCCCTCCAAAAATACTATTCTTTCCTCCACACTGCCAAGCAAACCTATTTTACAACTCTTTTTAACACCTTCTCATCCAGTCCCCGTAAACTCTTCTCTACCTTCAACTCTCTACTTTGTCCTCCACCGCCTCCACCCACTGACTTACTCACTGCCCAGGAGATCACTAATCACTTCAAAAACAAGATTGATACAATCCGTGATGAAATCTCCACTCTACAGGTATCTCCCCTAGCTAAGACCCCATGTCAACAGGTACAACTGACACTCCCCCTATTCAAATCTGCTGCTACAGACGAAGTTGCTAAACTCCTTTCTATCGCCCACCTAACCACCTATCCCCTGGACCCTATTCCCTCTCAAATTCTATGGTCACCCTCTGACCCCATCCTACACTCTCTAACCCACATCTTCAATCTCTCCCTCACCTCTGGCATCTTCCCTAATGCTCTAAAACATGCACTGGTCACTCCCATACTTAAAAAGCTGTCCTTGAACCCTACCAATCTTAACAACCTATGCCCTATCTCCCTGCTCCCCTTTTCCTCTAAACTACTTGAGCGCCTGGTTTACAACCAACTGAGTGACCACCTCATTAAAAATAACCTTCTTGATCCCCTTCAATCTGGATTTTGCCCTCAACACTCCACAGAAACTGCTCTTTTAAAACTCACAAATGACCTACTAACTGCAAAAACCAACGGACACTATTCTGTACTCCTACTTCTGGATCTTTCAGCTGCCATTGACACGGTTGATGGTCTCCGTGACTGTGCTCTTCAGTGGCTCTCATCCTACCTATCCCAACGCACCTTCAGTGTCACTTACAATTCTACTTCCTCCACTCCTCTTCCCTTCTCTGTCGGGGTCCCCCAAGGTTCTGTTCTTGGACCTCTTTTATTTTCAATCTACACCTCTTCCCTGGGTCAGCGGATAGCCTCTCACGGCTTTCAACATCATTTATATGCGGACGACACACAAATCTATCTCTCCACCCCTCAACTCACTACATTAGTCTCCTCACGCATCACTAACTTACTAACCGACATATCTGTATGGATGTCACACCACTTCCTCAAACTTAACTTTTCCAAAACCGAGCTTATAATATTTCCTCCCTCACGTGCCTCTTCCCCTGACTTCTCTGTCAAGAGCAATGGCAAAACCATTCACCCGTCCCCACATGTCAGGGTGCTAGGTATTATCCTGGACTGTGAACTCTCCTTTGGCCGTACATCCAATCACTTTCCAAAGCTTGCCGCCTCAACCTCCGCAACATCTCTAAACTACGTCCCTTTCTAACCAATGAAACCACAAAGCTCCTGATTCACTCCTTGGTTATCTCTCGCCTCGACTACTGCAACTCCCTCCTCATTGGCTTACCTTTAAATAGACTATCCCCCCTTCAGTCCATCGTGAATGCTGCTGCCAGACTCATCCACCTTACAAGCCGCTCAATGTCTGCTACCCCTCTCTGACAATTCCTCCATTGGCTACCACTCACCCAACGAATTAAATTCAAAATACTAACAATAAGTTACAAAGCCATCCACAACTCTGCCCCCAGCTACATCACTAACCTAGTCTCAAAATACCAACCTAATCGCCATCTCCGTTCCTCCCAAGACCTCCTGCTCTCTAGCTCCCTCATCACCTCCTCCCATATCCGCCTCCAGGACTTCTCCCGAGTCTCGCCCATCCTCTGGAATTCCCTACCCCAATCCATCAGACTGTCTCCAAATTTATCCACCTTTAGGCGATCCCTGAAAACTTTCCTCTTCAGAGAAGCCTATCCTGCCTCCATCTAACAACTGCACTATTTTCTCCATTAGCTCATCCCCCACAGCTATTACCCTTTTGTATAACTTGACCCTCCCTCCTAGATTGTAAGCTCTAATGAGCAGGGCCCTCCTATTCCTCCTGTATTGAATTGTATTGTACTTGTACTGTCTGCCCTAATGTTGTAAAGCGCTGCGTAAACTGTCGGCGCTATATAAATCCTGTATCATAATAATAATAATAATAATAGTAAGTATATACTATGGACACTACTAACTATAAGTTAATCAGATAAAATTCATAAGTGGCTTAGTAACTTTTACTGGATGAACCCATATCCAGACGAGCACTGCTGTACTTGCCTGGACAATGTGGATAACACCTTCAATCAGTATAGCCTTATACACTATACTGCTGTAGAATGCTACATTGATAACAGTGGTAACAAATTTCCCAAATGTAGCGATACTCCAGAAGAAGCCACTTTTCAACATAGGTTCTCTGTTCTGTGCCCCAACTCTGATAACACCAAACAATTAAAGAGTCACAAGCAAAAATACCTTTGATTTGGTAGCAAGCTAATACCAGAAAATGAGCTTGAGACCATTTAGTGGTAAAGGAACTCAAAGTATTGGCATAAGTTAGAGTAAATGAAGGCTTTTGCGTCAAGCTAGACAGAAGAGTCACTATGCCTCAGCAATCTAAATTAGAGTTCTGTACCATTAGACTGTAGTTAACATATAAACCAGCAAGATCAGTAGTAGACAGTGAACATGAACATTAACTATATCGAGAATAAGGATATTGCAACTACTAAGATGCAGCCAAAAGAATGACTCCTGTGTAATACCGCTGGGTGTTACCTCTGAACTAAGCAAATACCAAAATTCTCTATGAGGCAACTGTAAATGGTCAGTCTTTGGATTTTCAACCGGCTAACAGTGGGGCCTAATCATAACATTGGTGCACATAAGCAAAGTCACAGTAGGTCCTGCATGCAGTAAAGGGCTATAAAAAAGCTGTGTGGTCAATTCCTAAAGGCTGAGTCTCTCTAATGGCAGTAGGTCATAGTTGCAAGGCCCTCTCACCAGACCGAGCACAGAAATCCCACTGCTTGAGAATAATTCCTTTGTCCCCGTTCAGTGTGGCTCTGTACCTTGGCTCACCCAGTGATACCGCTATAGTTTGGGTGCAGCCCGAGGCTTTCAGCGGTGGTAACACAGTCTCAGTCCCTGCTCTTTCAAATGCTCTCTGTTTCTCTGTGGTCCCACAGTGATGGGCCCAAGGCCTCAGCTCTAACCTCCTGTAGATTTGTCTCTGGAGATATGTTTACTCCCACTTCCCACAACAAAAGACTTCACAATTCAAAGAGCAGTCTGGAAAGATACTGCTTCTCTCTTCTCCCTGGTCCCAAGCTCTTCCAGAAGCTGTAGTCCATTGGATAATAGAGGCAAATAACAATTCTCCCTGCCCAAACTTTAAGTCCCATCATCCACTGCAGCCAGCTTCACAGTCATTGGGTGCTGCGGTGACTAATGGGAGTCACCAGGGTTTGAAGTCCAGGTTGTCTGATTGCTTCCAATGCACAAGTAGCTACTGATAATGCCAGGGCTTAACCCTTGCAGCCCTATACAAAAATCGATGGCAGGTCAGCCAATCACACTGGCACAGTGTACGGTACATCAAAATTATCAAATGCATTTAGGTTCATCCTTACTCAAACAGGGCATCATACAACCCTGAAATGGGGTTATAACTACTGTGAGTTTCTGCAGGGGCCATGCTGAGAGAAGGTGAATATTGCAGTGAAAATTGCATTATTTTTGCAGGGATAAAGGGAACCTGCAGAGGGTCAGCAGAGGACAAAGGCCCTGTCACCAGTAGTGCCTGTGCAGGAAACCATATAGTTTGAATTAAAAAAAAAAATAAGAAAAAAAAAATTAAAATAAAAAATTAGCAGGGAACTGTCTGGTCAGCATTGACTGCATGACAGATATCAAACTATAAATTGAAAGCAAAGACTTATATGGGGTTAATCGATAATGCCACCAAATAAGTAAAAATGAAAGCATCAAATATCCCTAAATATGCAACATCATAGCAAAAGAGAAAGTTTTCAGGGATTATTGAGCTCAAGTAGTAAATACATTCTGATTTATGAATTTCAGATATAAATGTACCTCATTTGAATAGTAACCGTTACATTTGTATGAGGCCGAAAACCAGAGGGATCAATTTGACAGGTCACAAGTTGAATAAAATATGTTTTTAATTTCTCATCTATAAAACATGTATATGAGTGGGCTGTATTCAACCGTGCAGATCCAACAGAGTTTAGCATATGAATGCCATTTGCCTCTCTGTACAACAGAATACATTCATGATCTCCTCCTCTATGAGGTTTTGGAACCTCCTCTATTACTTGCCCTTTAAGCTCATGGACCTGAAGATGTTTTTGCAAAAGTGTCTGGTGTTACATATGCAATATCTGTGTATTTGATTTTCCACTCTATTGATGGTAAAGTGTATCCCCAGGAATAATGAAATTACAGATGTTTTAATGCAGCAACTGAAGTTTCCTGGTTTACAAGAGTATTTAGATGTAGCACCTGCTGATTTATGTACTGAATCAGCCTGCACTAAGTAGAACCTGATGGCTCTATTGGTTTTATATACTTGCAAGGGCTTTTGTTTGCCCCAAAATTGTAAAATTGTAAAATTGAACTGCCTGGAGAATGTTAAGAGTCTTTATTACAACCTTTTGCATGTATTCTGACACCTGGCTGAAAGTTTGTACAAAGGCAATACGTATAGATAATTGTTTATCAGTGTGTCCCTGTAAATTGTTCATTATAGTTTGATTGAGTGCATGGGTAACCATTTGTTTTGGATAACCCTTTTCACTGAGTTTTTCTTAATCTCATTAGTTTTGACCTGTTTGTTTTCCTCAATCCTAAGAACCCATAGGAACTACAAAATCAGTAAGATTTGCACCAGGTATTTCGGATGTACACCATTACAGTGAAGAAGCGTGTTACAATCTGTGGCTTATTTTGAATACTCGTTTTGTAAATTCAAGGTTAAAAACTATTCCTAAAAAAAACATATTCCTTCAAAAGAAAATTAATGATTATAAAGAAAAGATTAAGGTCATCCTTCTGTTGACATGTTTACAATTGGATTTCTGGTGAGAAAATAACTTATTGCCTCAAGTCCATCCCGGGAATCAAAGTTTAAAGAGATGTAATGTTCATCATGTCTAAGATATAGCCATTCATAGGGTGGTGAAGTTCTTGAGTGCCAGCCAAAAATTCTGAGTGTCCTTGATATAAGCAGGAAGACGTGCCAATTCTTTTGGCATGTCCACAGTTGGATTGCTGCGAGAAAACACCTCAGCGCCTGAAACCATATCTGTCGGGGATCACGGTATAAAGAGATGCGATATTCATCATGGCCATCATGATCCCCCATTCAAAGGGGGACCAAGGTTCTTAAGTGCCTTCAAAAGATCCTGAGTGTCCTTGACATAAGCAGACAGATCCTTGACATCGCGTTATAGGAAGAAATCAGTCATATGGGCCAGTTTTTGGGTTGCTGAATCTCACTCTGAAATGGCTGGTTTATACTTAAAGGGTTAGTTCATCTTTACAAAAAACTGCCTAGGCAGATAAGGGGTGTCTGTAGATATGAACAAACTGTGCAGCTCTGACTGAAGTTGAATAATGCTCTTAGTCCCTAGATATAGGTGTAGGCCATTTATGTACCTCATGAAGCCTGAATGGAATACTCCAAGTATGTTGCTAGGACATTACTAAGAGAGGCCTAGTAATTACTGCTCACCTCCACCATCACAGGAGTGAGCTCTCAAATGCTGAGCTCAGCTACTGCATCAGGGGAGAGCATGAGCATGGGGGAAGAGGTTGAATCAAAGAAAAAGCTTGCTCCTGTGATGGTGGAGATAAGCAGTAATGACAAGGCGGCCTCACTTAGCAGTATCCTAGCAAAGTCCTGGAAGTATTTCGGCTAAACTTCATAAGGTACGTAAAAGGCCTACACCTATAACAAGGGCATTATTTTTAACTTTAGTCAGAGCTGCACAGCTTGTTTTTATCTACAAACACCCCTTATGCCGCGTACACACAAGCGGACTTTTCGACCAGACTGCTCCGACGGACTGCGTCCGGCGGACAATTTGATCGTGTGTGGGCTTCATCGGACCTGCAGCGGACTTTTTCGGTTGTAAATCTGACGGACTTTAGATTTGGAACATGTTTCAAATCTTTACGTCGGAACTCCGCCGGACCCAGTTCCTATCGAGCAGTCCGCTCGTCTGTATGCTAGTCCGGTGGACGAAAACCAACGCTAGGGCAGCTATTGACTACTGGCTATCAACTTCCTTATTTTAGTCCGGTCGTACGTCATCACGTACAAATCCTTCGGACTTTGTTGTGATCGTGTGTAGGCAAGTCCGTTCATTCGGAAAGTCTGTTGTAAGTCTGTCGAAAGTCCGTCGGATAGTCCGTCGGACCAGTCCGGTCGAAAAGTCCGCTCGTGTGTACGCGGCATTACCCACATAGACTTTTTTTTGGTAAAGGTGAACTAACCCCTTAAGTAGACTGGTGCACCTATGGACTTTTGTCAGTCTGTTTATTGCATTAATATGCCAAGGATATTATATATGCAAGAATTTACATTAATATATATATGTTCTCAGTTCTACCTAGATCTCCATTGTTGAATTCTGTGTTACCTGAATATCTCCTGGTCAGATGACATCTAAAGAACATCTTCTCAGTATTGGGAATAGTCCATGACAACTATAGCCCTACCTTTATCCACTACTTTATTTGTGACATTAGATTTTTTGTTAAGGTTATATTAGCATATTATTAATCTCTGGTATGGTTAGAGCGTTTCTTCATTTTATTGGCTAAATGTTTGGTTCTGTATCTCAAAATTTTAAAGAGATTCAAATCAGGCTGAAAATTACTAAACCTGACTCTGGAGCAAAACAATAGGCCTTACTTACTACATTGTTCTCGTTCAACTTCAGGGTATGTGTAGCGATATTTATGATTGGAGTTTCTTGTGTCCTTTTCCTCTGTGTGATGAGCTTCTTAAAGGTTTTCTTCTTAAGGCTTCTCTAAGGTCATTTGTGGTAGTTTCTCAGTGAAAAAGGGAGCCTTCCCTGGCACCAGATCTAATAGTGGTCAGGTTGGGTTTGCTGCTGGATGATGGATTTTTAGTACCTCTGTCTGATTCACTGGTGGACCTTTGGTTATTTCCACTTTGATTACCTTGTGAACCTCTCCTTAACACTCTGTATGTATGTAAATCGTCTGCTAGTGGAGATCCTCATTAGACAGTGATAAATCCTGCTGTCCTGGTAATCCAAATAGACATGTCTGAATATATCATATTTATTTTGTTTTTGTTTTGTTGCATATTTATTCATTTCAAGTTCAATATTACACCATGTACTTCCAGTTTGATGGTTTCTTTATCTGTAGGTCTTTCTTAAGGTGTTTTGGTTAGAAACTTCACACCACTTCTCACAGAAATTATGTGAATTACAGTAACTTATTTGGGATTTTCTAGTCGGCAGCCACCAATGTGCATGGCCAGGGATCCTGTTCCCTCTGCTAGGCTGAGCTCTGTTCTTGGGAAACATAATTTTGAGTACTGACACAAAAGGTGGTTGCCTACTTACAGGGTAAACTTCTGGAAATTGTGTTTTTTCTTTATTAGCATTGGTTTTCTTCAAATGAAAATCAGTTTGTTTGGAGATTATTGGGCATGTGTCTGGGCTCTGGAGAAACTATTTATGACCAATATTGATATCATCATTGACTGCCTATATGCATCTTTGTTTGTTTATGCTGCACTCAATGGGTGTTGGTTGTTTTGGGGTTGAGATTTGTTTGATGGGATTTCATTGATTATGTGTACTATGTAAGGATGGCTACTATATTTGTTGTCACTATTTGCCTGAAGGGCATGGGTTGCCTTGAAACACTGCAATGTTCATCATGTAATTAACAATTTCTATGAAGAAGAATTTGTTGTGCTGGTGGTTCACACAATGTCTGGATTCATGCACAACAGTCCTAGCTGTTGCTAGCCACTACATCACCCACTCTCCCAAGGTTGGAATGCTGTTTGAAGTGCACCATGCATTGTCCTTTTCAGTGTTGCCTGTGGTCTCTCGTTAGCTGATGTTTTACCCATTACTGAGTTACCATGCCTTGTTCTGCACTGTGCCTCTGCTTGGAGGTGGCCATCTTGGTAGAGGTGGGGCTGTGCTTTCTCATATCAGAGGCTCCAGCATGTACAACAAGAAGCTGTACAATACTGACATCACCAAATTTCACTCAAAATTTTATGTGACTATTCGGGAAGTACCTTAGATCTCACATAACAGATATGCAAGTATGAGGTTGTAAAATGAGTGCCTAGAAACCCTCACATACCAGTAAGTGCATTTCTTTTTTTTTAGGGGGAATGCAAGACTAAAGAAAGAGTCTTTATGGTACTGCTTAGGCACAATCAACTTTTATATATGTTTAACATAGCAAACCTTAATGTTTTGAGCCTCGATCCACTTTTGGTGTTAGGAAACTGAATAAAATGTTTTCTTTAGAAGCTGGAGTTGGGCTTTAAGGCATATGGTAGGCAGAAAAAAAGATGCAGTACATGTACATCAATCCTCTTCTTCTCATCTGCAAAACACTAGCATCAATTAATCTGCCATCCAAGAATAGAACTTGAAGGCCTAATTTGACTCCTTGACATAAAACAAGAAATAATATGCGCTTCTGGAAGAATGGTCAAACATTCCCATAGACACACTCCTAAACCTTGTGGACAGCCTTCCCAGAAGAGTTGAAGCTGTTATAGTTGCAAAGGGTGGGCCAACTCAATGTTGAACCCTACGGACTAAGATTGGGATGCCATTAATCACTTGCCGACCGCCTCACGCAGATATACTGCGGCAGAATGACAGAGGAAGTGATGTCATCTCTCCTCGAGCTGGTCTTTTCGTTCCGGCGCCGAGGAGAGAAGACATCAAGTAAGTGCACCAAACACTACACGTACAGTAGAACACTCTAGGCACACATTTCACCCCCGATCACCCCCCGATCACCCCCCCCGATCACCCCCCTGTACCCCCTGTCACAGTGACACCAATAGCAGTTTTTTTTTTGCATTGGTGTCAGTTTGTGACAGTTATAAGTGGTAGGGCAGTTAGTGGTAGCCCCCTTTAGGTCTAGGATACCCCCTAACCCCCCCTAATAAAGGTTAACCCCTTGATCACCCCCCGTCGCCAGTGTCACTAAGCGATCGTTTTTCTGTTCGCTGTATTAGTGACACAGGTGATGCTAGTTAGGGAGGTAAGTATATAGGTTCGCCATCAGTGTTTTATAGCGACAGGGACCCCCATATACTACCTAATAAAGGTTTTAACCCCCTGATTGCCCCCTAGTTAACCCTTTCACCAGTGATCACCGTATAACTGTTACGGGTGACGCTGGTTAGTTAGTTTGTTTATCATAGTTTCAGGGCACCCGCTGTTTATTACCTTATAAAGGTTTAACCCCCTAATCGCCCGGCGGTGATATAAGTTAGGGTTTAGGGTCAGATAAGGTCTGCGTCGCCCCAGGCAGCATCAAGTTAGCACCAGTACCGCTAACACCCAGGCACGCAGCATACACCTCCCTTAGTGGTATAGTATCTAAACGGACCAATATCTGATCCGATCAGATCTATACTAGCATCCCCAGCAGTTTAGGGTTCCCAAAAACACAGTGTTAGCGGGATCAGTCCAGATACCTGCTAGCACCTGCGTTTTGCCCCTCGGCCCAGCCCTGCCCAGCCCACCCAAGTGCAGTATCGATCAATCACTGTCACTTAAAAAACACTAAACACACATAACTACAGTGTTCGCAAAGTCAGGCCTGATCCCTGCGATCGCTAACAGTTTTTGTTGGTAGCGTTTTGATACAGTCGTTAACAGTCAGGAGCTTTTTGCCTGTGAGTCTCAATAGTGTACCACTAAATTTAGAGCCCAAAATGGCAAATCGAAGGTACACTAGTGAAGAGGCCTACACGTTTCTGAGCATGACAGATAGTGAAGAGGAAGTCACTCATCTGTCAGATTCAGGCTCAGAATACGATCCTGTAGAGGACAGCGGCTCCATGGCAGATAGCTCTGATGACGGAGTTGTGGTCCCTGCCAAGGTCAGAACCTGAACTTCTTCTTCTGTCCTTGATGTGCAAGAACCGCAGGTCCCTCTTATGGACAGAGTAGTACTAGCGCCGCTATTCCTTCTGGTGAACTGGCAAGCACCAGCGCCTAGTACATCCTGGTCGTACATCCAGCACTGCAGTAACACTTGGTGACGTGGCGAGTCCCATAATTGCAGTTCAAGCTGGTGAGGTCCCACTGCCAGCAAGAAGACGAACACAGCCATCGTGCCCATAGTGCCCTTCCTGCTGCATTCGCCAATCCGAATTGGGAACCCACCACTTCTGCAGCACCCGTACTTCCCCACTTCACTGGCCAACCCGGCATTCAGGTGGAAACAGTTGATTTTACGTCACTGGATTTTTATTCGCTGTTTTTCACCGAAGATCTCTATAGATCTATTGTGGACCAAAGCAATTTGTACGCTGGTCAACACATCGCCACTATTCCCCAGTCCTCCCTTGCCAGAGATTAGAAACCAATTACGGTTTCTGAATTTAAGATCTTTCTGGGCCTTGCCCTCAACATGGGCATAACTAAAAAGAGTGAATTGCGGTCATATTGGTCCACTGACCCAATTCACCATATGCCCTTGTTCTCTGCCTCCATGACCAGGGCACGATACGAGCAGATTTTGCGGTTCATGCACATCAACAACAATGAACTCTGTCGTCCTCGTGGAGACCCTGAATACGATCGGCTATACAAAATTCAGCCCCTCGTAAACCACTTCAACCAACGTTTTGCAGACTTGTTTACTCCCAATCAAGTTGTCTGCGTTGATGAGTCCCTGATTAAGTTTTCTGGCTGCTTGTCATTCAAACAGTACCTTCCCAGCAAGCGTGCTATACATGTAGTTTTATGGTTTACGAGGGCAAAGATAGTCACGTAGAGCCGTCAAACTGCCCTGACTACATAGGAAGCGCTGGCAAGATTGTGTGGGACTTGGTGTCACCCTTATTCGGAAAGAGGTACCACTTGTACGTGGACAATTATTACACGAACGTGCCACTTTTTAGTCACCTTTTTGATCAATAGATTGGAGCATGTGGCACCATGCGACCTAATCGCCGGGGCTTTCCCCAGAGGCTTGTAGATTCCCGTCTTAGGCTGGGGGAGAGAGCCTGCTTCAAGTGTAATAACTTGCTTGCTATGAAGTGGAGGGATAATAAGAATGTTTTCGTTCTTACCTCCCTTCATGCAGACACAACGGTCCAAATTACTACGGCGACTGGTGTTGTGGAGAAACCCCTCTGTGTCCACGAATAAAACCAAAATATGGGAGGGGTGGACCTCAACGACCAGTTGTTGGCGCTGTACCTAATTGCCCGTAAGGCCAGACGCTGGTACAAGAAAGTGTCTGTTTATTTATTTCAATTGGCTTTGCTGAACGCTCATGTGCTATACAGAGCTTCAGGACGGAGTGGATCCTTCCTTAAATTCCAGGAAGAGATTGTCAGAGCCCTTCTGTTTCCAGATGGTGCTCCACCTCACCTTCCCCAACCAAATGCAGTAAGCCGGCTGCATGAGAGGCATTTTCCGTATGTCCTCCCGAGTACCCCTACCCAACGAGCCCCCCAAAGAAGATGTCGTGTCTGCAGCAAGCGCGGATATAGGCGTGACACGCGGTATTATTGTCCCTCCTGTCCTGACAATCCTGGTCTTTGCATTGGTGAATGTTTTGAACGCTACCATTCACTAGTTGAGTATTAGCGTAGGGTACAGCACTGCACAGACTAGGCACACTAACACAGGGTCTCCCAAGATGCCAAAGCGTGGGGGCAGAAGAGGGTGGAGGAGCGATTTGCTCCTAACTTTTGCGGGAGGATGCCCCCCATGCTTCGGCATATATATACGGTGCATGTATGCCCATCATTAGAAGTGGGTGGATGAAGAGAGGTATTCTTATGTTGGGCATACCCACTGATCAATCTCTTTTTTTCGTTCAGCCCACAGGCTGCATGAAAAAAAAGTTTACAATATATGCCCAACAAGGACCAGCAACGTACTGGTATGTTGCTGGACTTTGAGTGGTTATACCAGAATGATGCCTGCAGGTTTAGGTATCATCTTGGTATCATTCTTTTCAGCCAGCGGTCAGCTTTCATGTAAAAGCAATCCTAGCGGCTAATTAGCCTCTAGACTGTTTTTACAAGCAGTGGGAGGGAATGCTCCCCCCCACTGTCTTCCATGTTTTTCTCTGGCTCTACTGTCCCAACAGGGAACCTGAGAATGCAGCCAGCTGACCATAGAGCTGATCAGAGACCAGAGTGGCTCCAAACATCTCTATGGCCTACGAAACCAGAAGCTACGAGCATTTAATTTAGATTTTGCCGGATGTAAACAGCGCCATTGGGAAATTGGGAAAGCATTTTATCACACCCATCTTGGTGTGGTCAGATGCTTTGAGGGCAGAGGAGAGATCTAGGGTCTAATAGACCCCATTTTTTTCAAAAAAGAGTACCTGTCACTACCTTTTGCTATCATAGGGGATATTTACATTCCCTGAGATAACAATAAAAATGATTTAAAAAAAAATGAAAGGAACAGTTTAAAAATAAGATAAAAAAGCAAAAAAAAAAAAAAAAAAAAAGCAAAAAAAAAAGCACCCCTGTCCCCCCCTGCTCTCGCGATAAGGCGAACGCAAGCGTCAGTCTGGCGTCAAATGTAAACAGCAATTGCACCATGCATGTGAGGTATCACCGCGAAGGTCAGATCGAGGGCAGTAATTTTTAGCAGTAGACCTTCTCTGTAGATCTAAAGTGGTAACCTGTAAAGGCTTTTAAAGGCTTTTAAAAATGTATTTAGTTTGTCGCCACTGCACGTTTGTGCGCAGTTTTAAAGCATGTCATGTTTGGTATCCATGTACTCGGCCTAAGATCATCTTTTTTATTCCATCAAACATTTGGGCAATATAGTGTGTTTTAGTGCATTAAAATTGAAAAAAGTGTGTTTTTTCCCAAAAAATACATTTGAAAAATCGCTGCGCAAATACTGTGTGAAAAAAAAATGAAACACCCACCATTTTAATCTGTAGGGCATTTGCTTTAAAAAAATATATAATGTTTGGGGGTTCAAAGTAATTTTCTTGCATAAAAAAATAATGTTTTCATGTAAACAAAAAGTGTCAGAAAGGGCTTTGTCTTCAAGTGGTTAGAAGAGTGGGTGATGTGTGACATAAGCTTCTAAATGTTGTGCATAAAATGCCAGGACAGTTCAAAACCCCAAATGACCCCATTTTGGAAAGTAGACACCCCAAGTTGCGGGAAAAAAGAAAAAAACTGTGATAGGTAGTGAGGAGTGAAATCAAAAATTTACGCCCTTAGAAATCCTGAAGGCGGTGCTTGGTTTCGGGGGCACCGTACGCGGCTAGGCTCCCAAAAAGTATGTGGTATCCCCATACTCAGGAGAAGCAGCAGAATCTATTTTGGGGTGTAATTCCACATATGCCCATGGCATGTTTGAGCAATATATCATTTAGTGACAACTTTGTGCAAAAAAAAAAAAGTTTGTAATTTTCCCGCAACTTGTGTCAAAATATAAAATATTTCATGGACTCAACATGCCTCTCAGCAAATAGCTTGGGGTGTCTACTTTCCAAAACGGGGTCATTTGGGGGGGGTTTGTGCCATCTTGGCATTTTATGGCCTTCAAAACTGTGATAGGTAGTGAGGAGTGAAATCAAAAATTTACGCCCTTAGAAATCCTGAAGGCGGTGCTTGGTTTTCAGGGCCCCGTACGCGGCTAGGCTCCCAAAAAGTCCCACACATGTGGTATCATCATACTTAGGAGAAGCAGCTAAATGTATTTTGGGGTGCAACTCCACATATGCCCATGGCCTGTGTGAGCAATATATCATTAAGTGACAACTTTTTGTATTTTTTTTTTTTTGTCATTATTCAATCACTTGGGACAAAAAAAATTTATATTCAATGGGCTCAACATGCCTCTCAGCAATTTCCTTGGGGTGTCTACTTTCCAAAATGGGGTCATTGGGGGGGGGGGGGTTGTACTGCCCTGCCATTTTATCACCTCAAGAAATGACACAGGCAGTCATAAACTAAAAGCTGTGTAAATTCCAGAAAATGTACCCTAGTTTGTAGACGCTATAACTTTTGCGCAAACCAATAAATATACGCTTATTGACATTTTTTTTACCAAAGACATGTGGCCGAATACATTTTGGCCTAAATGTATCACTAAAATTGAGTTTATTGGATTTTTTTATAACAAAAAGTAGAAAATATCATATTTTTTCAATATTTTCAGTCTTTTTCCGTTTATAACGCAAAAAATTAAAAATCGCAGAGGTGATCAAATACCATCAAAAGAAAGCTCTATTTGTGGGAAGAAAAGGACGCAAATTTTGTTTGGGTACAGAATTGCATGACCCGCACAATTAGTAGTTAAAGCGACGCAGTGTCAAATTGTAAAAAGTGCTCTGGTCAGGAAGGGGGTAAATCTGGGCAGGTGTCCCAATACTTTTGGCAATATAGTGTAATACCTCTGTCACGGAACGTCCCACACTCCGCTTGAGTGCTTCCGTCAGTATACCGCTTCCTAAGTTCTGGAACACGAGTCCAAAAAACTAACTCTTTGAGATCTCACACACATTTATACAGCAGGCTGACTCAAAGCTAACCTAATTAACATGAGCTAATTTAGTAAAAAATTTACCCAGACCAGATGACAGACTTGTGGGCACTGAGCTTCACACAGTAGTATAAACACAATAGCTGGAGCTAATTACAATTAACAATACAACAACAATCTCCCCCCTCCTCAGCCTAGACCATTCGTCTCCTAGCCAGTGCTGGTGGCTAATGTGATCAGCATCTCCTCACAGGATGTGTCCCAACAGAATGAATCAGTCTTATCAGCAGGGGGCTGCTGGAGGAATCCCCCCTCCCTCTTCAGGGACACAAATCCACAGCAAGGAGTCCCCAACAGAATCAAACAACATACAATATATACATATATACACGACTGAGTCCGATTAGTACAGTTCAGACTGGATTTCTCATTCACCTCACAAAGAGTATTGTTCCATTGAAAATCCAGGGCCCATAATCAAAAGGCAACAGGCTTGCATTCAGTCCTCTCCAACAGCGTCTGTCCCAGCTAGGTCTGTCACAATCTCCCTCTCTTCTCCATAACAAGGGGGTGTTTTGTAGTCCACGGAGATAGCAGAGAATTTTGCTAAATAATGACGAGACAGAGAGCACAGGGAGTTAGCAAGTCACAAGACTTCTGATTGCATGAACAGTTTTTTTTTTTTTTTTTGTCGAACATATTTCACATACCAAAGGGATCAAATAAGAGAAACTTATTGTTGTTTATATGCACGTTAAGTACTTTTCATGTTTTATCCCATTTATTTTATTGTTGCTAATTATCTGTTTGTAATATCTTTTGTGTTGACATTTGCACCTTTTTTCTTTTCCATTCATTAATGATACTTTAAACCATTAAGTTGAATCTCTAAATGCTCTTAATCAGAAATAAAATACAGTAACTCTTGTTTCTGTGGGGGCTACTACATTTTAAAACTTAGCTACATTCAGACAGAGACATTTCGTAGCCTCCCTGACGGTATTCCCGAGTGTGGCTCGGGGTTAAATTTCAGTTCCATTATTGGTAACCCCGAGCCACACTTGTGATTACATTGCAGGATCCTGGTGCGGCGTTACTTACCTTGTCCCCAGGATCCTGCGATGTCCCCTGCAGTGTCCGTGGGCTCTGTCTCCTCCGAAGCCTCTCTGTGCCAGGCTACGTTCCCTGCGAGTGGCGCGACGCATGGGGGCGGAGCCTGGCGGTAAATTAAAAAACTGTAAAAATCATAACACATACAGTACTGTAATCTTACAGATTACAGTACTGTATGAAATTATTTCACATCCCTTTTGTCCCCAGTGCTTTGGCCCATGCCCTGCATGCAGTTTTATATGATATATACTGTTATTTCTGCCTGGAAACTGGAGATTGTCCATAGCAACCAAAAAGTGTTCCTTTATGTCAAAAGTGACTTTAGATCAGCTAGAAAACAGCGATAGTGAATCGCGGGGAAATGTATTTTATTATTATTATATTATTATTTTTCTAAATTATTTATATTTATTTATTATATTATAATTTATGTTTTTGTGTTTCAAACTTCATCATACCCGGGATATCTACTAGACTCTTGTTAGGACAGATTTAAGTGTGTTATTGTTAAGAATTACAGGCCTACAATATAAAACGCCAAATTTCCATGCAAAATAATTGTACCGCTTTCAGCACCTAAAATCCGAAATAATCATACCACCAGGGAGGTTAAAGATCAGAATTAGCTATGGCAGATATTGTGAGTGGTGCATGTTTCCGTTACAACATGCAGTGGCAGCTCTTGTTTTTTTTGTGTGTGAAGGGTTAACTGCAGAGTTCACCTGCCGTAATAGCAGGGCAGCCATCAGAAATTGTTGGGCCCCTTACACAGCTTTAGGCCTGCCCCCCCCCCAAGCCTGACCACCAACATTCCCCAGGGCTTGCCTATGGGCCATCCTACCGAATCCGCACACCAGCCACCTCAC
The DNA here is from genome assembly GCF_042186555.1 of Aquarana catesbeiana. Lineage (NCBI taxonomy): Eukaryota > Metazoa > Chordata > Amphibia > Anura > Ranidae > Aquarana > Aquarana catesbeiana. The sequence continues at coordinate 719,512,284 of NC_133324.1, forward strand.
CTGAACGCACTCAACCCCCCTCAATCCTGTATATATGTCAGCCCCACTCAGACACACCTGTATATGTCAGCACCCTCCCACACACACCTGGATATATGTCAGCGCCCCCACACACACACCTGTATATATGTCAGCCACCCCCCCCCCACACACACACACCTGTATATATGTCAGCCACCCCCCCACACACACACACCTGTATATATGGCAGCCCCACATACACAAATCTGTACGCACACAAGCATCTGGCCCCTCCCTGTACACAAACAGCCCCCCTCCCTTTCCTTCACAGCCCCTACTTGTAGCTTCCTACCTGGTCCCAGCTCGTTTTCACAAAGCTGACATGTTGCTGAGAAGTATAGTACAGGCAGATCACTGTCACATGAGGGGTGCACATGCACATAGTAGCCAGAGGCGGCAGTAAAGAGCTTGATGTCTGAGTCAATGACACGAGAACTACAGAAACTGTGAGATCGTTTCTATACTACACAGCACGGATCACCTTCACCCGACCTGCCTTCTTCTGGCCCAGGCGGGCCCCTCGGGCCCCGGGGCCCCTTACATTTGTAATGGCTGTAGCCCCCTGATGGCGGCCCTGCCTAATAGCATCCACTCTCAGTCTGCTGGCACAAAGATTGTTGTCCCAGGAGCTAAACAATCTCTTCCACTGTGAGGCTGAGAGTGTAATATTGTCTCAAATGATATATTTAACAGAATAAAAAGGAGGAAATAGGAGAAGTTCATTGCCAGAGTTTACATACACTTTAAATTGTACTCGATCCACCCACTTCTTTCATAAATTTGACTATATGTGCACATACCATACCCATTTGTTTTCCAGCTCCACCCTTACCTAAAAATCAGGACTAACCTGCTAAATTTGGGATTGCTGGAAAGTATTCACAGTTAAGTGAATAATAAATACTTACATTTTTTTTAATAAGTTATAATCATGCATTGTGCACACTAGGGCAGTTCTGCTAAACAGATGCTCATAAAAAAATGATACCCATAAAATGTGACAATGCTCATCTATGGGTTTAGTTGCTTCTGCTTCTCTTCACTGTCATAAATCAGACCACATATTTTGTTTGTAACCCACAACTGTTATTTTCCTAGTTTACAAGTCTCATAAGGCTCACAGTTTTACTACCTACTGCATTAACTCTATGGGATGAAAGAGTCCTATAACATAACGTGTGACGAAACAGCAAAGACTTTGGTGAGTCAGTGCACCTTTGTTTTCTAACATGATGTTCACTTGGCACAGATATCATATTAGGAGAATAAAAAGCATATTTGTGTGTGACTGTATCTGCTTCCACTGCGCTTGTATCATAAGGTCTGCTACTTTCTGTCAGCATTTACAAGCTGATCTACAGAATTGAAAATGTACTGTCACTGCTAACTTATTCCTTTTGTAGCTGATAAAGCCGCCTCGAGAGGCGTCAAAGCTACATGTGTAAGAATACAAAACAAAATCCCTTGAAATTCAAGAGGTACTGCTTATGCTCATGTGTAACTTGTTCTTACACTTAAATTGAATATTAAGGATCAGGGAGTAACTGTGACATGCCGAGTAACAACAATGACACAATTTTGTCTGTGTGCAGCTGCCTTTCAGACCTGAAACATTAAAGAAGAAATGACAGAATAGACAAAGTCTAATACATTCATTATCACTAAGGGGATATAATTGTCATACATGATACACACCAGCCTCTTGCAGTGTTGCAAAAGGGCAGCCATAAAATCAGGTTAGCAGAATGATACCAAATTATCCTCTTAAAGAGACCCTGTCACCAACGTAGACTATTAAACCTGTTGGAATACATTGTTTATGTATTTTTGTACTACTACAAAACATCTTCAGCCAGTAGATGGCAGTATTTATAAGTTTTTAGCTGCATCTATGGTTAAACTCTATGTCTTTTCTCTATGATAAAGTTTCCTTTTACTATCTGCAGTTAAGCAGCAAAGCCCATGTGGACTGTGCACTGTCTGTTCTGTAGAGTCATATACAGAATTTATAATAGGTTATGGGCCCAGACACCAATCCAGAGAAAATCTGAGAACCCAGTCATAGCCAGCTACAGCAGATAAATGCAAGATACAGCAACAGAAAGAAGACTGCAAAACAATCAAAGAAAATGACCATTAACACAGCTGCAACAAAGCTTTAAATTGCAAATCTGACAAACCAGATGAAAATGAGGTTAATAAGAGAAGGTAATGTATAAATGAAGTCAGGCAAGAACATCCTTCAGATGAGTGGATAGAGAAAGACCAAAAAGCTCAGAGCACAATCTCTCTTAGCATAGAAGATGATCAAAGCATACATATATGTAAGTGTGAAACTGCTAAAGAAATGTGGGAAGTATTACAAAAGGTGCATGAAAGAGCTAATCTCAGCAATAAACTGTATTTGATTAGAAAGCTATACCAAACCAAGCTGATGAAAGGCCAGGATATGCAGGATTACATAACACACACCTTGGAAATGGTTGAACGCCTGAGAGGTATAGGAGAACAAATAAAGTATTTTCATGTTGCAGCACTATTACTCAGTGGCTTACCAGAAAGTTTTGAAATGCTTGTCACAGCACTTGATGCACGTCCAAATGATGAATTGACACTGGAATATGTTAAGGGCAAGCTTGCAGATGAATATAAGCGTAAAAAAACAGAAAGCATTATTAGTGCGGGTGTTTATGTTGCAGAGTCTGCTTTAAAGACAAAAAATAGGAATAAAAACAATAACATGCAACAAGAAACACATGAATGTTTTGTGAGCAAGAAAAAAGGTAATTTAAAAGCAGACTGCAGAATCTGGAAAGCTAGAATGCAAAAACAAACTAAACTACAACAGACCAAAAGTGTGAGCCCCCGTTCACACCTATGCGAATTAGATGCGGCTTACACCGCATCCAATTCGCAGGATGTTTTAAAATACATACATATGAATGCATCTGGTTCACATATGTGCGTTGCATTCGCACTGCGCATTGCACAAAAAACGTGTGCGTTTTCTAGGCATTGCAGTGCGAATTACAAGCCCATTATCTTCTATGGGAACGCATCTGATTCGCAGATGCATTGCGTTCTGAACATGCATTTTCTCCTTCTCCTCACTACACCTCCCCCTCTCCCCCCACCCCCTGCTCACTGATCCGCAGCTAAAACGCAGAGGAACCTCTGAACAACTGATTTTTATCTTCCCAGTGAAACCTGAGCTTCAATTCGCACCGCACATGTGTGAACCCAGGCTGAAGGAGTAAACAGAATTTTCTTCACATAATGAATATGTTTTTTTAATCCAAAAGCTGCACCTCATCTTTGCAGGCATGGTGTGTTTATTCAGGAGCTACGAGTCACATGACAAATGACAGATATGTATTTATTCACCTTGACCAGAGTAAAACAGAAAAAATCATGACAGCTAATGGGCAAATAACGCAAAATTGTATATTCACCTTTCCGTAATTTTCCTTTCCTGATGCATCCCATGGCAGCACACACACTGGGTTGTGACTCCGCCCCCCACAACCTGATAGGACTGGTTAGCTATAGGTTTTGAAGAGGAATCCCCCGCTGCATTCTCAGTAACTATTACCTTAGACGGATGGGTATCTGTGTGCTGCCATGGGATGCGTCAGAAAGGAAAATTACGGAAAGGTGAGTATACAATTTTCCGTTATCCTGACGCATCATGACAGCACACACACTGGGAAATAACTCGCTACATGGGTGGGTGCTTTTCAAAAGATTTTATTTTTATCCACAGGATATGGAAGAATTAGCTTTAATGATCGATCTTCCAAATTCAACCGTTGTTAACCGAGCCGGGTCTATTCTGTAATGAGACATGAACATGGCTCTAGAAGACCAAGTTGCTGCTTTGCAAATCATTTCCGGAGACACTCTACAATATGCTGCCCAAGATGTCGCCACTGCCCTGGTCGAATGATCCTTCAAGTCGTTAGGTATTGGAAGAAGCTGGATTGCATAAGCTGCCTGACCTTTCCTAGGGCCGTGCGGTATAATTAGCAAGTTTTCTGTTTTCCTGAATGGGTTAGTAGCCACCAGATATGAAGAAATAACTGATTTTATATCCAATGGATGTGGATCCCTTTGGCTAGTGAGGAACGCTGGTAAATTGATCTCTGGATTGAAGTGGAAAGCAGATGCCACCTTAGGTATGAATTGTTCAGATGGTCTTTAAACGACTCTATCTGGATATAAAACCAAATGAGGCTCTTTCATTGATAATGCTTGCACACTCTTTTTGCGGAAGTTATTGCCACTAAAAAAGGTTAATTTGAGCGTTAGGGCCCATACGGATATTGACTCCAAAGGAGAAAAGGGTTCTTTGATAAGGCCTCTAGAACTATTCATAAGTCCCATGTTGGGAAGGTCAGTTTCCTAGGTGGTCTTATTTTCAAACATTCTTTTTAAAATTGAATTATGAGGGGTTGAAGGCCCATTTGATTCCCATCATGGCTGATAAGGCAGATATTTGAACTTTTAGGGTACTCGAACTTAGACCTCTCTCCAGACCTAGTTGTAAAAATTCGAGAATTTGAGACACTGTAGGAGAAAGTGGGTCCCAAGACTGTGCAAATGTAGTGAATCTTTCACAAATTCTGTTATAAGTGTTGTTGGTTGACTTCTTCCTGGCCTGTTGCAAGGTATCCACCACCCTTAAAGCGCAACCCTGATCGAATAGCCTCTCCCTTTCAATTTCCAAGCCATTAGGTGTAGCCTTTCTGGTGCTGGATGTAGGAACTGCCCTGTAAGAGTAGATCCGGGGTTACCGGAAGAGGTAACGGATCCTCTGTGTTCAATTGTAGGATGGTCATGAACCACGGCCACCTTGGCCAAAATGGTATTACCACTATCACCGTGGACGTCGAGTTCCTCAGTCTGGCCAGGAATCTGGCTATTAAGGGGATTGGAGGAAATATACAACCTAGACGGAACCTCCATTGGTGATGGAGACAGTCGACCCCTGATTCCATTGGGTAATTGACCCTTGCCAGAAACTTGGCACACTTGTTGTTCATTGGGGTTGCTGCCAAGTCGATATCGGGAATGCCCCACTTGTTTGTTAGGAGGGAGAAGCTTGGTGACTTAGTGACCACTCGTTGTTCGAGATGAACATTCTGCTTAGATCATCCGCTAGTTGGTTTTGCACTGCTGGGATATACCCTACTTTCAGGTCTTCCAAATGAATTTGGGCCCAGTCGAGGATAGGACGCACCTCCTGCATGAGAGAGCTGCTCCGGGTGCCCCCCTGCCTCCGAATGTAATTTACAGCCACCGTATTGTTCATGCGTGCTAATACACTCTTCCCTGTGAGGGATGGCCTGAACCCTAGATTATATTTTGTTAACATACAGTGGATATAAAAAGTCTACACACCCCTGTTAAAATGTCAAGTTTCTGTGATGTAAAAAAATGACACAAAGATAAATAATTTCAGAGATTTTTCCACCTTTTAATGTGACCTGTAAACTGTACAACTCAGTTGAATAACAAACTGAAATATTTTAGGTGGAGGGAAGTAAAAATATAAAACTAGAATAATATGGTTGCATAAGTGTGCACACCCTTACACTAATACTTTGTTGAAGCATCTTTTGATTTTATTACAGCACTCAGTCTTTTTGGGTATGAGTCTATCAGCATGGCACATCTTGACTTGGCAATATTTGCCCACTCTTCTTTGCAAAAACACTCCAAATCTGTCAGATTGCGAGGGCATCTGCTGTGCACAGCCCTCTTCAGATCACCCCACAGATTTTCAAGATTCAGGTCTGGGCTCTGGCTGGGCTATTCCAAAACTTTAATCTTCTTCTGGTGAAGCCATTCCATTGTTGATTTGGACGTATGTTTTGGGTCGTTCTAATGCTGAAAGGTGAAGTTCCCCTTCATGTTCAGCTTTCTAGCAGAAGCCTGAAGGTTTTGTGCCAATATTGACTAGTATTTGGAACTGTTCATAATTCCCTCTACCTTGACTAAGGCCCCTGTTCCAGCTGAAGAAAGACAGCCCCAAAGCATGATGCTTCCACCACCATGCTTTACGGTGGGTATGGTGTTCTTTTGGTGATGTGCAGTGTTGTTTTTGTGCCAAACATAACTTTTGGAATTATAGCCAAACAGTTAAATCTTGGTTTCATCAGACTATAACATTTTCCCACATGCTTTTGGGAGACTTCAGATGTGTTTTTGCAAAGTTTAGCCGGGCTAGGATGTTTTTCTTCGCAAGAAAAGGCTTCCATCTTACCACTCTACCCCATAGCCCAGACATATGAAGAATACGGGAGATTGTTGTCACATGTACCACACAGTCAATACTTGCAAGATAGTCCTGCAGCTCCTTTAATGTTGCTTAAGGCCTCTTGACAGCCTCCCTGACCAGTTTTCTTCTCGTCTTGTCATCAATTTTGGAAGGCCGTCCAGTTCTTGGTAATGGCACTCTTGTGCCATATTTTCTCCACTTGATGATGACTGTCTTCACTGTGTTCCATGGTATATCTAATGCCTTGGAAATTATTTTGTACCCTTCTCATGACTGATACCTTTTAACAATGAGATCCCTCTGGTGCTTTGGAAGCTCTCTGCGGACCATGGCTTTTGCTGTAGGATTCGACTAAGAAAAAGTCAGGAAAGACCTACTAGAACAGCTGAACTTTATTTGGGGTTAATCAGAGGCACTATAAATGATGGCAGGTGTGTACTGACTCCTATTGAATGTGATTGCTTAATTCTGAAGCTACATCCCCAGTTATAAGAGGGTGTGCACACTTATGCAACCACATTATTTTATTTTTTTATTTTTACTTCCCCTCCCTAAAAGATTTCAGTTTGTTTTTCAATTGAGTTGTACAGTTTATAGGTCACATTAAAGGTTGAAAAAATTCTGAAATGATTTATCTTTGTCTTGTTTTTTTACATCACAGAAACCTGACATTTTAACAGAGTTGTGTAGACTTTTTAGATGCACTGTAGGTACTAATCCACACTGATGGACACCTTCTGTGCTCCTACCCCTAAAATGAGAATGTATACATTTTTTATTACAGTCAAAGATCAAAAAACATTATAAATTACTTTTGAAGTGACATTATCTTGTTAAAGCCTATATGAGTTTTAAGCGATTCTGGTAATATCTACTTTAAAAACTGTCAACTGAATCAAACAGAGACTGTGGATGATACAGGTTAGGTACTGATTGATTCCAATTTACTATGGATCCTGAATAATTTAGTAATTATAAAGCGTTAGCAACCCTGGAAGAGGACGCGGTTAATTGGTTAATTGCTGATGAGCTTATGGAACATAATATTTGCAATTTACAAAACATATTTTAAAATCAAGCCTCATTTCAGAATATCCCTGCACTGCACCTAGGTTTGTACATAATTCAGTAAATCCACATCCATGTCAACAACATCTGTACTGTTCCTAGTCTGAAATCAACACATAGCATCTAGATAAGTAAGCAAGTTTGAAACTTTATCACACTACTTTCTTATCCCTTTTTTGGATACACATCAGAAATTACCTTTTTTTAGTATTTAAACAGATTGTATAATGATTTGAGGTATAATATCTGAATGTATTTATCATGCTCAGGGCTAATAAAGGGATTATAAAAAACATATTTTTAGCTTTGCACACATAAAATATTGCATAATTTTTTTTCGTATTCCTATTATCAGCCAGGAAATTCCACTTTGGTTTTACTGGACATGTTCTCCGGGAGCTCCTTACCTCTGGTTGAAAACAAAAGTCTTGTTGCTTACAGGACAAACTAGCTTAAGTAAAAATTTGTGTGCACAAGTATATGGTTCTGAGCAATTACTCATCCCCTTTGTACCCCCACTTACAAGCAGTGCTGTCCAAGGTTTTAGCAAAAAAATCTTGTACTTAAAAAGACACTACTAACTGTCCCTAGCAGTGTCTGAGCTAAGCAAACCTTAAAGATTATTTTATTCAATTAAATTATTTATAATTAATATTATACAGGAATTATATGATAGCTAGCAAACAGTTTGCAACACTCTTGACAAAATAAAAGGAGACAATATAGTTTAAATACAAGAAGACTGGGGGAGGGGAGGCTGCTTGTAGAAACTTCCAATCTAAAAAAAAAAAAGCATCTAACTGTTTTACTGAATATTTGCATCAAATCTATTAGTACTGATCTAACTGAAACATAGGTGGAATTTAAAGTGATATTAAAGGCTATATGTATTTTATGTACAGTGAAGATGGAAAGTATTCAGACCCCCTTAAATTTTTCACTCAGTTATATTACAGTCATTTGCTAAAATCATTTAAGTTCATTTTTTTCCCTCATTAATGTACACACAGCACCCCATATTGACAGAAAAACACAGAATTGTTGACATTTTTGCAGATTTATTAAAAAGAAAAACTGAAATATCACATGGTCCTAAGTATTCAGACCCTTTGCTGTGACACTCATATATTTAACTCAGGTGCTGTCCATTTCTTCTGATAATCCTTAAGATGGTTCTACACCTTCATTTGAGTCCAGCTGTGTTTGATTATACTGATTGGACTTGATTAGGAAAGCCACACACCTGTCTATATAAGACCTTACAGCTCACAGTGCATGTCAGAGCAAATGAGAATCATGAGGTCAAAGGAACTGCCTGAAGAGCTCAGAGACAGAATTGTGGCAAGGCACAGATCTGGCCAAGGTCACTTAGGGTCAGATTTGTCCTCCGCAATGTTGCAGTCCCGCTAAAAATCGCGGATCCCCACCATTACTAATAAAAACAATAAAAAAAGTCCCTAAACCTTTCCCCTATTCTGTAGACGCTATAACTTTTGCGCAAACCAATTAATATATGCTTATTGTGATTTTATTTACCAAAAATATGTAGCAGAATACATATTGGCCTAAACTGATGAATATTTTTTTTTTTATATTTGTTTTTGGATATGTATTATAGCAGATAGTAAAAAATAATGTTTTTTTTTTGTTTATAGTGAAAAAATAAAAACCGAAGAGGTGATCAAAAACCACCAACAGAAAGCTCTATTTGTGGGAAAAAAAGGACATCAATTTTGTTTGGGTATAACGTTGCACGTCCACACAATTAGTTAAAGTGACACAGTGCCGTATCCCAAAAAATGGACTGGTCATTAAGGCTTTATGTACAGTGCTGCTGGTAAACAGACATTTAGGAGCAGTTGGGCGTTTTTTTTTCAGCTGCCCCTGAACTCTCCTCTTTGTTATCTTATCAGTGTCGTTTATAGTCATTTCTAGGCAGTTGAGTTTAGAAGCATTTTTTGTAACGCAAAAAATGCATTTAAGACAGATGTTCAGAGGCATTTGAAACGCCAAACGCCTGTAACAGCTTGTAAACGCGTGTAAACGCGGTAACTCGCGATTAGCCGCATTTCGTTTACAGGCGTTTTAAATTTGTGACTATTTAAATGTAGCGCTGGTAGATTTTCAATCTACCGCTTATAGGTAAATTTAGTGGGTTACCTGTTCATACATAGTCAGATTTAGCCTCTGTTCCAGTTTGGCTGTGTTGCATGTAGTTTCACACTGTGCCTGTGGGTGTCGTTGTCGCCATGGGTCGGTGTTGGAAAGGCAACACGTTAAAGTGTATAAGTGCTCCTCTGTCCCGGAGATAACTCGGTGGAGGTGGTCCTCCGAGTTGCATTCTGGGAGAGGGTATTTATGGGACAGATGCCATGTTTTAAGGTTCGTCTTTCGTTCCACCTGCTGGCCCTCCTGGCCGACAGGTATGTGTTAGGAGTACTACCTCGTGGTCCTCCGACCGGGAGGCCCACGATGCTGCAGCGTGTGGGTGAGCCCAGAAGCCTGTCTGGGGCTTACCACAGCAGCGAGGGAATGGTCCTGTGCTGTCTGTCCTACGGGAAGAAGCTGGACAACTGAGAAGATCCCAGGGGAGGACCCGTCATGGAAGGATCATGCAGAGTGCTGGTCTGGAGAGGGGCCTGGTGACTCAGTTGAAGGACGCATCCTAAAGTTAGCCTACCGCATAGTACTGCCGGGTCGGCTTAAAGGTTCTAGTGCTGTGTTTGCTATCCATCGTAAACCATTACATCCTGTGGCAGAGGATTGTATGGGTTTCTATTACAATTCAAGTCTGTGGCAGAGACTTTTGTTCGTGTTACGTACCGGCTGCTAGGTTAGTGAGAGAAACCTATCCGGGCGGGCAAAAATTCGACTCTAAAAGGAGAGTACATTCATCTACAAGATTTCAATTACTAATACTATATCAAGAAAAGGTATTTGAACTTCCCTGCAATTCTTCTTCTACATCTTTCCTGCTACTTCCTTCAGTTACTCTTTAAAAAAACCTTGGAAAAGATATTCAAGTGTTCAGTGCCTACATTGTCTGGAATTAAGCTCAACAGGACTCTAGACCCGGTTCTGGTGAAATTGAGGTAACGAAGGTGACGGTAACAGCCCACTTTAAACCAGCAGCTCCACCGAGAGTTATTGCTACATAAAAAAAAAAAAAAAGCTTCTAAACGCAAACGCGGCTAAACGCGGCATGTAAATGCGAAAAACTGACGTTTTTAAATGTTGGTTACTATCTGTCAGGTTAAATGGTTCAAGAGAGGTTGTAAAACAATCCGTGTCAATTAAGCCTAAGGGGTAAATCCTTCCAGGGCTGAAGTGGTTAAGCCCGTGTTTCTCAACCTTTTTATCAGTTAAGGCATCCCTTTGAATTCTCAAGACATGCTGTTCTAAAATGTAAAAAAAAATATTGCAGCAACATCCACAAACATAGGACACTCAATGTTGGAGCTGATTTATTCTTCCAAAGCAAATACACGTTTGCATACTGGTACTGACTAGCATTGAAATTTCTCCCACAGTTTCTCTCCCTCACTCAGATAATGTGATCCCAGTGCTGACAGAGAGGGACAGGAGAGGGACAAACAAGGATGCTGTGCATGCTCCCATTGGTGTATTTTGGTTTTGTGCTGCCCTAGGCAAGACTAAAATTGGGCACCCCTATGTAAATTTGCCCCACCTCTTCCTGTTCTATACAGGGCAGCTGCTGTTGCAGAATCAAGTATATATACGTGACTCTGCACTTCCGGGTTTCGGGCGCAAGTGTGCGCCGCTAGCTCATTCGCACTGTTATATTACACAGCAGGAGTCCGCCGGGACCCACCGATCGTTCAGTACTCTGGCAGAATGACAGTCTGTTTTGTACAGGACGCCGTAGCTGGGTCCTGGAAGGACGCTATATTTCCCCTCTGTTTGGACTGTGGTCCCTTTAAGGGAACAAAAGGGTTAACTCACCTGTCAGAGGAAGTGGGTTTAAAAAAAAGACAAGAAGTTGTAGGTGGGTGTGGAGGAGTATAGAGGAGGCGGTGGATGGTGGATGGGTGTACAGCGGTGAAAGTGCACGGCAGTGTCTTGCCTGGAAACCTGCTGGCAGTGGAAGTTACCTGCGATAAAAATTTAGGACTGTTTAACTGCAATAGCAGTTCTGAGCTCTGCAAGTTGGTGAGACTGATATTTCTTTCTGTTGCTTTTGCTGCTGTGAAACTGCTTGAGTTTAATAAACCTACTTTTGATTGAAAAGCCTGTTACCTGCAAACTAGCTGGTTCCCCGAACTTTACAACTGGTGCAGGAAGTGGGGCAGGACAGAATCACAGGCATAAGAAGAAAAAAAATAGTTTTAAATTTTTTTTGCATTGGACTTAAAAACTGACTTTTAACCACTTAACCACTGGGTCATAGCCGAATGACATCTACAGCGCGGCTCGGTAAGTCTGGGAGGGCGTACATTGACGTCCTCCCAGAATCGAACTCCCGCACACCCCCTGGGACACGCACACGGGAGTATCCGTGACCGCTGGGTCCAGAGGACCCGGAGCATCACGGATCACGGTAAATGGTCGCTAACAGCGGCCGTTTACCACCTAATCGCTCCGTCATTGACGGAGCGATCACTTGTAAACAAACCGGCGACATGTCCGGTTCCTCTCTCCCCTCTCTGTACCGATCAGTACAGTGTGAGCGGAGTGGGGAGAGATTGGTTGCAGCAGCGCTGTGGGCTGAATCTGTGGTGCCCACAGCGCTGCTCTGTGCCCATTGCAGCCTCATCCATCCGTGTTCAGCCATCCCTCTGTCATACTCATCCAGCCATCCATGCTCAGCCATCCGTCTGTCATACTCATCTATCCATGGTCAGCCATCCACACTCAGCAATACTCATCCATCCATCCATGCTCAGCCATCCACACTACTCAGCAATACTCATCCATCCATCCATGCTCAGCCATCCACACTCAGCAATGCTCATCCATCCATGCACAGCCATCCATGCTCAGCCATCCCATCCACCCAGCCGTACCCAGCCATACCCAGCCGTACTCAGCCGTACTCAGCCATGCTCAGCAATACTCAGCAATACCCAGCAATACCCAGCCATACTCAGCCATACTCAGCCATCCACATTTATGGCTCAACCATGCTCAGCTATCCCCATCCGCAGCTCATCCATCCCCATTCATGCTCATCCATGCCACATCAGTTCTCATCCATGCCACTACAGTGCCTTACAAAAGTGTAATTGGTAGTCAAATTAGATTTGAGAAATTTATGCCCCTAGAACACCTGATGGTGCTGCCTGCATGTTGGGCCTCTGCATGTGGCCAGGCTATAGAAAAGTCTCCCACATGTGGTATCACCATACTCGGGAGGAGTAGGAGAATCTATTTTGGGGTGTCATTTTTGGTGTGTACATGCTATGTGTTAGAAATATTGTATAAAAGGAGAACTTTGTGTAAATTGTAAAAAAAAAAAAAAAAATGCGTTTTCATTTTCTTTCCACATTTTCCAAAAACTTGTAGAAAAAAATTACATGTTCCAAAGACTCACTATATCTCATAGATTATACGTTGGGGTGTTTTCTTTCCAAAATTGGGTCATTTTTGGGGCGTTTCCATTGTCCTTGTGCTCCAGGACCTTCAAAAATGCAAGAGGTAGTTAGGAAATTAGATGTGTAATTTATGCTCCTAGAACACCTAAAGGTGCTCCCTGCATGTTGGACCTCTCTATGTGGCCATGCTGTGTAAAAGTCTCACACATGTGGTATCACCAAACTCAGGAGGAGTAGCAGAATTTGTTTTGGGGTGTAACTTGTGGTATGCATATGCTGTGTGTGAGAAATAACCTGCTGCTTTGCCTGGGGAAACTTACTACTTAATCTTCTCGGACACATCAATCTCCTTAAAATGATGATATTACCTAAGTTTAACTATTTGTTCAGGAACTGCCCGGTTTGGGTTCCTATTGCATTGTTTAAGGAGATTGATCGGCTAGTGAGTTCATTTATTTGGGCCGGGGGAACCCCTAGGTTGGCTTGATCCACACTGTGGTTACCCACGGATTTGGGGGGGCTAGCTCTCCCCAATTTTCAAACCTATTTCTGGGCAGCTATGTTAGTGACAGTCCATTGGTGGTATCAGGGCTCCAGATCTAATGCTGCGGTCTGTCTTGAAGCAAACTGTTTGGGCTCCCTGGCCGACCTCCGCAACTTTCCCTATAGAGGATCGGGGGCTTACCCTGAGGTACCCGGGCCAACTCGGGCAACATGGAAGGTTTGGGTGGCTGCTAGACGGAGGTTCCGTAGGTCGGGGCAGTTGTCCTCGGCTCATCCATTGTGGGGAAACCCAGCACTACAACATTTCCGTACAATCCCGGATCCTCAAATCTGGGCTAGATACGGTATCATAACACTGGAGGATATAATGCCTAGAGGAGAATTGCTCTCTTTTCCAGAGTTGACAGCTAAATTTGAGCTGCCACAATGGATGAGATTTTGGTATTTCCAGCTTAGACATGCGGCTAGGGCTCAGTTCCCACAACCCCCAATCTTACAAGCCGACCCCATTGAGGAACTTATGTCCCCCGGCGATCTATCGAAACCCCTATCCTCTCTATATAATGTGCTTCTGGGCAAGGACTCCCCCAAAATAGCAAAGCTGTGGGAAAGTTGGCAGGCGGACATTCCATCATTGGAAAAAGAGGGTTGGGACGATTGTCTACATTATGGCCCTAAATTAGTGATAGCATCTAGGGACAAACTGATTCAGGTTAAATTTATTCATAGGGTTTACTACAGCCCGCAGAGACTCCATCGTATATTCCCTGAGAGAGATCCCTTATGTCCTAAATGCAAGGTGCAAATTGGAACCTTTTTTCATATGTTCTGGGAGTGCCCCATCATAGCGATATTTTGGTCTGCAATTCCAGACTGCAAGTATCTCTCCCGGTTTTGGCTGCGCTAGCTCTGTTGGGGGTGTTTGATGATGAACAAAGGCCATACTATCTCAAGCTCCTAATTTCCTATCTTCTTTTTTATGCAAAAAAGGAAATCCTCATGAAATGGATTGACTCCTCCCCTCCGTCGGTTACGGCCTGGGAGCCACAGATTGAAGCAGCCATTCCCATGTATAGAATGACGTATATAAACCATGGGTGTCCATGAAAATTTGAAAAAGTTTGGGCTCCGTGGATGGCCTCCTAGGGACATACAATATATCTTGTTACTTAGTGTATTTGGTGGGAGGGGGTATACCTAGAGGACGGAAAGCTGGAGGTACTTGGCTATGGGCATTGGAATTCTTTTTCTAAAATGCCTTCTTGTTGTACGCATTGACTTGAACCTACTTATGTTAAAGCATATGTATCTAATATGTAGAGCTGTGTATTGTGTCAATTGGTATTCTGTAATTTTACCTTTTTTTGATAATAAAGCACCTTTGTTTTGTTACAAAAAAAAAAGAGAAATAACCTGCTAATATGACAATTTTTTTGTAAAAAAAAAAAAAAAAAAAGAAATAAAATCTTTATTTTGCAAACAATTATGGGAAAAAAATTACAACTTCAAAAAACTCCCCATGCCTCTTACTAAATACATTGGAATGTCTACTTTCCAAAAAGGGGTCATTTGGGGGGTATTTGTACTTTCCTGGCTTGTTAGGGTCTCAAGAAATGAGGCCGTCAGGTGTGATCAATTTTCAGAGATTGGCACCATAGCTTGTGGACTCTATAACTTTCACAAAGACCAAACAATATACACCAATTTGGGTTATTTTTTACCAAAGATATGTAGCAGTATAAATTTTGGCCAAAACCAGGTGACCATGAGGGCGAGCCATTTTCTGCAGAAGTTGTCCCTGAATGATGATGTAGAGGCATTTCTTGCTACATTTGAGAGGACGGCATAGAAAGAAGGATGGCCCCAGGACCAGTGGGCCGGCCTCATTGCTCCTTTCCTCACCGGAGAGCCTCAAAAAGCCTACTTTAACCTGCCACCGGATGACGCTTAAGACTATCAAAAACTAGAGGCAGAAATTCTGGATGGTCTGGGGATGACTACGGCCGTTTGGGCCCAACGAGTGCACCAATGGAAGTATCGTCCAGATCGTCCACCCCGGTCTCAAATGCATGACCTGGTGCAACTAGTAAAAAAAATGGCTGCAGCCCGAGGTGTTGTCTGGCCCCAGAATCGTGGTTTGTGTCATGCTGGACCGATACCTGGGGTCCCTGCCAGAGGACCTTCAATGGTGGGTCAGCCACGGAGACCCAAAAACAGTGAATCTCCTTGTTGAAATGGTGGAACGATATACAGTGGTGGAGGATCTGCTCTGCCCTACCAAGCGCCAAGGGCCCAGTCTGCCACGGCCTGTTCGATCAGCTGCCACCCTTTGAAAGGATGTCCCACGGAGCCCTGGAACAAACAATCTGGAAGGCCAAGAGTCACTCCCAGTACCTCCTCAGCGTTCTGTTCCTATTCGGAGAGGAGGGGATGCACACTGCTCACTGAAAGAGGATTGTGGGGTTCTCTGGAGGGGGTCTTTTTATGCCCATAAAGCATGCACCACACATCTTGACCTTGGAGAGGGGAAATTTGAGTGTAACATTCAAGTGAAACACCTCCCTGCCCGGGCTTTGCTCGACTCCGGAAGCATGGTGACCCTGGTTCATCCCAGAGTAATTGGGAGGATCGGTCCGGTAAGCAAAACCTTACTGGTTGTGTGCATTCTCGGGGGCACTAGAGAGTACCCTCTCATTTCAGTGACTATCTCCACAGCCTATGGCACTGGTACTCAAGAGGTGGGAGTGGTGAAGAACTTGTTGTTACAATAGGATAGGACTGCCCATTATTTGCAAAACTGTGGGAACAAGGAGAACTACATGAATGCTCCAGAGACTGGGGAGAAACTAACCCCTCTGTTCCTGCTGTTGACCCTGAACTGCCAAATGTTATGAATGTTGATCCAGATGATGAAACTGCTAATGATTTGGTTAATGGTGATACCGTTAAGGATGTCAAAACATGTGGTTCACAGACCTACCTGAAAACTGAGGGGGGTAATCTTCTCCACTCCAGGTAATGCTGGGGGAAGATGATGAGGAAGTGGCCTCTACCTCTGCCCTCCCGGATTTGGGTGTTCCCCAAGGGGCATTTGGTACAGCCCAGATGCAGGTCCCCATTTTGGCTCGGGCACAGGAACAGGTTGTAGTGGTAAATAGGGTTCTCCAAGAGCCAGGTGCGAATGAGCAATGCTCACACTTTGCAGTATGTAATGAATTGCTTTATCGGGTTAACAAAGTGAGAGAAAATGTGGTAGAGCAATTGTTGGTACCTCAACAGTATAGGCGAAAGGTTCTGGACCTGGCCCATGACGATGTGTTAGGGGGACACCTGGGAGTTGAGAAAACGGAGGCACGGATCACCGACTGGTTTTACTGGCCAGGTCTGAAAGCAGAGGTAAAGAAATACTGTACCTCTTGTCCCACCTGTCAGTTGACCGCCACGGTGACTCACTTCCGGAGCCCTTTGGTCCCACTGCCCATAATTGTGGTCCAATGCGAAAGGATAGCTATGGATATAGTGGGTCCCTTGGTAAAGTCGGCTCGAGATCACTCCTACATACTGGCAATCCTCGACTATGCCACCCGATATCCTGAGGCTCTACCCCTCCGGAATACCTCTTCTTCTAAGCCTAATGCCCGGGAATTATTCCAGTTGTTTACACGGACTGGTTTTCCTAAGGAAATACTCAGGGACCAGGGTACTCCATTTACGTCAAGGGTTATGGCTGATGTGATTAAACAGCTGCGCACATCAGTCTACCATCCCCAAACAGACGGCTTGGTAGAATGCTTTAATAAGACTCTTAAGTCTGTGCTCGAGAGTGGTACAAAGAAATGGAAAAGACTGGGACTGCCTGTTACCAGCTCTCCTGTTTGCTATCCCAGGCCTCCACAGGGTTTTTGCCCTTTGAGTTGGTGTATGGGTGGAGACCTCACGGACTACTTGACTTTGTTAAAAAGGAGTGGGAAAGTGAACCTATTCAGCATAACAGTGTTCTTGAATATATCTCCCAAATGCAGGAAAGGATCCTGGTCAAGGAACTTTTGCAAAAGGCCCAGGAGGCCCAACGCCGGGTCTATAATAGGGCCGCTAAAATAAGGCACTTCCAAGTGGGGGATCGAGTAACGGTGTTAATTCACACTGTGGAAAGTACATTTTTGGCCAGATGGCGAGGTCCCTTTGAAGTTGTGGAAAAAATGGGGGAGGTAAATTATAAAGTCAGCCAGGCAAGAGGAAACCATATCAGATATACCATGTAAACTTGTTAAAGACCTGGACGGACAGGGAACTGGTGACCTCCCTGGCTGCTGCAAGACTTGAGCCTAAGGTTGGGGTGGAGAGTGTCCAAGTAGCAAATACCCTGTCTAAAATCCAAAGTCAGCAGGCCAAGGAGTTCTTGCAGAGAAATAAAAAAACATTTTCAGACTCGCCAGAGATAACTGGTGTCATAAAGCACGATATTATCACGGAACCAGGAGTCAGTTTTTGTTTGGCCCTATCGCATCCCAGAGGCTCAAATGAAGGCTGTTTTAGAGGAAGTGAAAAAGATGTTAGACCTGGAGATTATTGAAGAATCACAGAGTGAGTGGTCGAGCCCGATTTGGACTCTGCAAAGGTTTGATGCCTACCCCATGGGCCAGGTAGATGAGCTTATTGAGAGACTAGGTCCATTCAGGTATATCACTACATTGCTGCAACGCTTCACTTCCTGATTCCCTCACCGAGGATGGCGGCGGCAGCTGATGAGACCCGATCGATTGATCGGCTTCGACTGCCGACATCGCTGGACCCTGGGACAGGTAAGTGTCCATTTATTAAAAGTCAGCAGCTGCAGTATTTGTAGCTGCTGGCTTTTAATATTTTTTTTTTTTTTTTAGGTGGATTCCAGCTTTAAGGACTGTTTAAATGCAAGTTGGTGAGACTGATATTTCTTTCTGTTGTTTTTGCTGCTGTGAAGTTGTTTGAGTTTAATAAACCTCATTTCATTTGAAAAGCCTATGTACTGCGATCTAGCTGGTTCCCCGAACTTTACACTATGTAAACAAGGAAGACTGTTATTCCGCGAGTACAGAAGACATGGATCCTGTGTTTCTGTGAAGCAGAAACACCGAAATATGTCTTCATGCAGTGAAAACACATCCCCCACAGTTAGTAAACACTCCCTAGGCACACATTTAACCCTTTGATCGCCCAAGATGTTAAACCCTTCCCTGCCAGTGTCATTAGTGCAGTGACAGTGCATATTTTCATATTTTTAGCACTGATCGCTGTAATAATGCCACTGGTCCCCAAAAAGTGTCAAAAGTGTCACTGTTAAAGTGTCCGATTTGTCTACTGCAATATTGCAGTCCTGCTATAAGTCGCTAATCGCCTCCATTACTAGTAAAAAAAAAAAATTAAATAAAAATGAGAGGGGGGGTGTGAAAGAGACCCTTTAGCCCTGCCTGCAGTCCCTCCTGTGTCCCTTGTCCCTTGTGAATTTGTGTCCCTTGTGAATTTGAATCCTCCTCCGCTTTGAATGCTGGGCAGAGACAGAGAGTCGTGGCCATGACGTCATTGGTTGCTAGACGCCAGATGGCTCTAGCAACTAGTGACTAGGAGAGTCTCAGGTGCGGGCGGAGCCTGCTCTACAGCGGCTCAGTCGGCCTCTGTTGTCTGCATTCTGGACTGCTCTTTGTCAGTTTAATTGTGGGACATGTGATCACCCTAGTGGGGGGTGGCTTTTTTGCTGCCCACCGCAAAGTGCCGCCCTAGGCCTGGGCCTTGTCGGCCAGAATACAGCACTGCATGCGTCCCCCACATTCTCCCTATCAATGATGCTGTCTGTTAGGATGCCAGAAGCTTGAAGGTTGTAATGGTGCACAATGAGGACCTGTTGCTTTGTTTACCTAAAAGACAGGCTTTATATACCCACTGGCTTGTATACAATTTCTGGGCAAGTTTCAAGCATTTTGCCAAGGCACCGCTGAAGAAAACTGAAGACACCCCAGGGTGCCTGGGCACCCTGGTTGAAAAAGGCTGCTTTAAGCAAACTATTAGTGAACTCTTTGATTGGAAGTATGTTGTCCCATGGTCCTGAGCTCTAGTTGGCCCTGTAGTTAGCTAGTAGGAAATACTCAGACTTGTAAAAGTTTTGTGCCAGGATGATTGCAGGCTGATCTGGACTGGCCAAGGTATGGGGGTACTTTTGTAACAGCTAGCAGTGCATCCTGGATCAGATGTTGTATGTTAGCAGTGAACATAGTGGTCCTGAAATATTCTTTATTTGTCAGAGCAGAAAGGTAATGTGAAGCAGCAGATCTAATTCAAATAGTAGTCACAGGTCAGGGCTGTTACTGCTTGTAATTGTAAGATGTAGCATGCAGGTCAGGAAATAACCAGGCAATGGTAACCCAGGAAACAGGATGAGACATCAGGTGAAGAGAAACTGGATAGTAAGGTCAGGAGCCAAGAGATCACTGATGCATGATTCGAAAACTGAGTACATCAAAAAACAAAGAGGGAAAAGCTGAACAGATACATATTGTCAAACTTTCATTAGTCTTCACACACCCAGTACAAATGAGACATAACTGAACTGTTAGCACCGTCCAAGGCAAACTGCCAAAACCTTTGCTCCTCCTCTATAAAGCTTTTTTTTTTTTACAAGGGTCAGTTTACCCAAAAGGCTAAACAAATAATGTCTAAACACTAGAGTATTCTTACTGAATCGTGGTGCTCTTTGTGTATATTTTCCAGAGCGGTGCAGAAGTTCAGGATGAAACAGTAAAGAGGACCGGTCATTGCCAGTGTTGCCAACTGTCAGTAATTTTACTGGCAGCCAGTAAAAAACAGGCAATTTTCTCCTGCCAGTAAATGCCAGTAAAAGGAAAAAGTTGCCAGTAAAAAATATGGCTGTGATGTTTGGTTCGGTCCATCCGAGTCCCTGCTACAGTGTGTTCGGGCAGCTCTGGTGGAGGCGGCGCCCGAGCATGTCGTGTGATGTCATGGTGCAAGGAAGCCAAGCAGAGTGGCCAGAGCCTCGTGTGCGGGTCTGCAGGACGGGAGCAGGGCAGGTCGGGAGCGGGACTGTCAGTGCTGTTTAGACTGAAGTGGACTGAAGGGACCAAGAGTCAACTTCATGTGCGTGTATGTGCCTTCCTATTCCTGAGTCCTGTCCCTGAGCTACTTACTATATCGAAAATAAAATAAGAAATATGTTTTTTGCCCTAATATCTACCTTAAATCACATTGCTAATTGCATATTGTACTTGTTTGTAGCCTAAATTTGACCTTAAAACTGTAATTTTGTAACTTTTGGAAATGCCAGTAAAAACTTGGCTGTGCCAGGAAATTTTGGGTGACATGTCAGTAAATTTCAATCTGGTAGGTTGGCAACACTGGTCATTGCTGCTCCCTCTTATTGTGTAGCATGATTGGTCTTTTCTTCGCCCCATGTAGTTACACTTTAATTTAACATCAGGGTTTGCAAAAGCATTTGGTACTCGCAATGTGCATTTATATTTTTTGCGGCTAATAGGGCTCATAAAAATATGTAAATACTTTCTAGCTACATAAGGCTGAGGACTCGATATGTAGTTTTAACTTTTTGTGTCTGGAGTTGAGAATTAATAATAGGCATAGTCAACCTCTGGCTTTTTATAAGTCCTATATAATTGAACAGCAGTATCCCGCTATAATGCCTGGTACAATGAGATTATTGGATGAATGATCGCTTTTTTTTTTTTTGCATGCTAGTCTCATATTGAAAATGTGTTGTTGTGTATTTGTATTGTATTTTCCAACGACAATTTTTTGTGCTTGTCCCATCGAATAATATCAGATGAACTGTCATGATAAGCTATCGAAAGCTGTATACTAACCATCAGATTATCGTACAATCACTTAGAAAGCAATATTTTTCAGAAGATTTTCTGATCGTGTGTATGGGCCTTTAGAAGAACTCCAGAGCTCACTATCTATATGTAAACCCTTCTGCTGCAAATCTGCACAGCCATTTCAGCAAGATGACAACCCTATGTGGGTAAACCCACCCCAAAAATAATAGGGTTCTCATCACGGCGTGACTACATTGAAAGGACCCCCTGGCCCACTACTCTGCATCTCAAATGCAATCAGTCTATGAAAAACTATGAAAGCAAAAATGGTTCTTGTATCAAATTACTTCATTAAATATTGTGTGTGTGTGTGTGAGAGAGAGAGAGCTGGGCCCCAGGGTTGTTGGGCCCTATAGCAGTTGTATCATTTTCTATGGTTATAGATATGTTCTTGGTCCAGCAGTCACTGGACCGAGCAGTGATTACTGGACCAATTTTTATTTGGATAGAGTAAGGGAAGGTTATAGTTTCTATCAGTTTTGTGCCATCTGTGTCCTATAGACAAAATATCAAGTGAGAAGAAATCCCTACAAAGTGAGGGAAACCCTAGTTGTCATCAGAACAAATGTCCCCACTCGAAGATTTACCCTCTATTCCTGTTTTGGTAACAACCCAAAATGTGGGATTTTCTTTCACTTTAACTCTTGGAGATAATGATAAACAGGACAAATGGAGAGAGTACATCTACCTATTGGAGACTGACAGCAATAAAAACATGACAGCTGTTCTAATCCCACTCCACGCTGTCCAAAAAAAAAGGCTGCCTTTAGTTATATTTTAAAGCTCTGGGAAACCTGACAATTCTCCCTTGCAATAAGGTTGCTCTCGCAATGCAAGGCTTAACTGCTTGTTTAGTCTAGGGGATGGTAAAAGCAATTTTATCAAACCAATCCTCTGTTTCCCCGGCAGATAGCCATGCTCCAGTGGTCAACTCTCCCTCAGTGTCCTCATACATGGTTATAATGCCTGTTTCGGTCTTGATGACATTAGGACCTTGGACCGACGGAGCATAGGGGAGAAGATTCTGCAGGGACTGGTGTAGTAACACAGAGGAGCCTGCAGAAAAGGAGTATCGAATAAGTAAAGGCCAGCTTTAAAATTAATCTGAATTAGGGCCAATATTGATGGACTTTTGCCTCTGCCAGAACTGCTTCTTTCCTTTTACAAGTCAAGGGGAATGCAAAAGCAGATTGATGCAGCTTGGAACAAGGTGAGATGCTAGCAGGGGCGGACTGACCATTCGGTCATTCGGACGCCGACCGAGGGCCCGCGGCCAGTAGGGGGCCCGTGAGACATGCTCGTCGGATCTAGGGGTATGCTGCTAGGCGTGCTGCGGTGAAGCTGTTCTGCCGACTGCCGCTGTGCGGGGCGGGGGGGCTGGCAAGACCTGGCATCTCCCCCTGCACCTGTGGCTTTCAGTTTTGAATGCAATGGGGAGAGTGGGAGGCGGCGATCAGCAGCTCTATGGTGCTCGCAGCATCTCCCTGGGACTTGTATTTCTCCTCCAGAGTGTATAGAGTGGAAAGGGGAGGGGCCTCTGACCCGGGCAGCTACAAGTTTCACTCTCTGCTTGTACACTGTTGCCGACTGCTTCCCGGGTCAGAGGCCCCTCCCCTATCCACTGTACAGAATCAGATGGAGAACTACAAGCCCCAGTGAGATCCACAGGCACCACAGAACTGACGATCACCACCTCCAACCTCCCCTGTGCTGGGGGTTGGAGGTGCACAGCCAGGTACAGGGGAACCTCTGGGGGGGGTTACATCTGGGAACCCTGATGTATGGAGGGGAGGCTCTTTGGGAACCCTGATGTATGGGGGGGAGGCTCTCTGGGGACCCTGATGTATGGGGGGGAGGCTCTCTGCGGACCCTGATGTATGGGGGGGAGGCTCTCTGGGGACCCTGATGTATGGGGGGGAGGCTCTTTGGGAACCCTGATGTATGGGGGGGAGGCTCTCTGGGGACCCTGATGTATGGGGGGGAGGCTCTCTGGGGACCCTGATGTATGGGGGGAGGCTCTCTGGGTACCCTGATGTATGGGGGGGAGGCTCTCTGGGTACCCTGATGTATGGGGGGGAGGCTCTCTGGGTACCCTGATGTATGGGGGGGAGGCTCTCTGGGGACCCTGATGTAAGGAGGAGGCTCTCTGGGGACCCTGATGTATTGGGGGGCTCTCTGGGGACCCTGATGTATGGGGAGGGAGGCTCTCTGGGGACCCTGATGTATGGGGGGGAGGCTCTCTGGGGACCCTGATGTATGGGGGGGCTCTCTGGGGACCCTGATGCAAGGGGGGCCTCTCTGGGGACCCTGATGTAAGGAGGAGGCTCTCTGGGGACCCTGATGTATTGGGGGGCTCTCTGGGGACCCTGATGTATGGGGGGCTCTCTGGGGACCCTGATGTATGGGGGGGAGGCTCTCTGGGGACCCTGATGTATGGGGGGGCTCTCTGGGGACCCTGATGTAAGGAGGGGGCTCTCTGGGGACCCTGATGCAAGGGGGGCCTCTCTGGGGACCCTGATGTAAGGAGGAGGCTCTCTGGGGACCCTGATGTATTGGGGGGCTCTCTGGGGACCCTGATGTATGGGGGGCTCTCTGGGGACCCTGATGTATGGGGGGGAGGCTCTCTGGGGACCCTGATGTATGGGGGGGCTCTCTGGGGACCCTGATGTAAGGAGGGGGCTCTCTGGGGACCCTGATGTAAGGAGGGGGCTCTCTGGGTACTCTGATGTAAGGAGGAGGCTCTCTGGGGACCCTGATGTAAGGGGAGGTTCTCTGGGGACCCTGATGTAAGGAGGAGGTTCTCTGGGGACCCTGATGTAAGGGGGGCTCTCTGGGGACCCTGATGTAAGGGGGGGCTCTCTGGGGACCCTGATGTAAGTGGGGGAGGCTCTCTGGGGACCCTGATGTAGGGGAGGCTCTCTGGGGACCCTGATGTAAGTGGGGGAGGCTCTCTGGGGCCCCTGATGTAAGTAGGGGATGCTCTCTGGGGCCCCTGATGTAAGTGGGGGATGCTCTCTGGGGCCCCTGATGTAAGTGGGGGAGGCTCTCTGGGGACCCTGATGTATGGGGGGGAGGCTCTCTGGGGACCCTGATGTATGGGGGGGAGGCTCTCTGGGGACCCTGGTTTAAGGGGGAGGCTCTCTGGGAACCCTGATGTATGGGGGGAGGCTCTCTGGGGACCCTGGTTTAAGGGGAAGGCTCTCTGGGAACCCTGATGTATGGGGGGAGGCTCTCTGGGGACCCTGATGTGAGGGGGGGCTCTCTGGGGAACCCTGATGTAAGGGGGGGCTCTCTGGGGACCCTGATGTAAGGGGGGGCTCTCTGGGGAACCCTGATGTAAGAAGGGGGCTCTCTGGGGATCCCTGATGTAAGGGGGGCTCTCTGGGGAACACTGATGTAAGGGGGGCTCTCTGGGGACCCTGATGTAAGGGGGGCTCTCTGGGGAACCCTGATGTAAGAAGGGGGCTCTCTGGGGACCCTGATGTAAGGAGGGGGCTCTCTGGGGAACCTGATGTAAGGGGGGCTCTCTGGGGAACCCTGATGTAAGGAGGGGGCTCTCTGGGGACCCTGATGTATAGGGGGGTTCTCTGGGGACCTTGATGTAAGGGGGGGCTCTCTGGGGACCCTGATGTAAGGGGGGGCTCTCTGGGAACCCTGATGTAAGGGGGGGGCTCTCTGGGGAACCCTGATGTAAGGGGGGGCTCTCTGGGGACCCTGATATAAGGAGGGGGCTCTCTGGGGACCCTGATATAAGGGGGGGTTCTCTGGGGACCCTGATGTAAGGGGGGCTCTCTAGCTACCCTGATGTAAGAAGGGGGCTCTCTGGGGACCCTGATGTAAGGGGGGGCTCTCTGGGGACCCTGATGTAAGTGGGGGAGGCTCTCTGGGGACCCTGATGTAGGGGATGCTCTCTGGGGCCCCTGATGTAAGTGGGGGATGCTCTCTGGGGCCCCTGATGTAAGTGGGGGATGCTCTCTGGGGCCCCTGATGTAAGTGGGGGAGGCTCTCTGGGGACCCTGATGTATGGGGGGGAGGCTCTCTGGGGACCCTGATGTATGGGGGGGAGGCTCTCTGGGGACCCTGGTTTAAGGGGGAGGCTCTCTGGGAACCCTGATGTATGGGGGGAGGCTCTCTGTGGAACCTGGTTTAAGGGGAAGGCTCTCTGGGAACCCTGATGTATGGGGGGAGGCTCTCTGGGGACCCTGATGTAAGGGGGGGCTCTCTGGGGAACCCTGATGTAAGGGGGGGCTCTCTGGGGACCCTGATGTAAGGGGGGGCTCTCTGGGGAACCCTGATGTAAGAAGGGGGCTCTCTGGGGACCCTGATGTAAGGGGGGGCTCTCTGGGGAACCCTGATGTAAGAAGGGGGCTCTCTGGGGACCCTGATGTAAGGAGGGGGCTCTCTGGGGAACCTGATGTAAGGGGGGCTCTCTGGGGAACCCTGATGTAAGGAGGGGGCTCTCTGGGGACCCTGATGTATAGGGGGGGTTCTCTGGGGACCTTGATGTAAGGGGGGGCTCTCTGGGGACCCTGATGTAAGGGGGGGCTCTCTGGGAACCCTAATGTAAGGGGGGGGCTCTCTGGGGAACCCTGATGTAAGGGGGGGCTCTCTGGGGACCCTAATATAAGGAGGGGGCTCTCTGGGGACCCTGATGTAAGGGGGGGTTCTCTGGGGACCCTGATGTAAGGGGGGGGCTCTCTAGCTACCCTGATGTAAGAAGGGGGCTCTCTGGGGACCCTGATGTAAGGGGGGGCTCTCTGGGGACCCTGATGTAAGTGGGGGAGGCTCTCTGGGGACCCTGATGTAGGGGAGGCTCTCTGGGGACCCTGATGTAAGTAGGGGATGCTCTCTGGGGCCCCTGATGTAAGTGGGGGATGCTCTCTGGGGCCCCTGATGTAAGTGGGGGAGGCTCTCTGGGGACCCTGATGTATGGGGGGGAGGCTCTCTGGGGACCCTGATGTATGGGGGGGAGGCTCTCTGGGGACCCTGGTTTAAGGGGGAGGCTCTCTGGGAACCCTGATGTATGGGGGGAGGCTCTCTGGGGACCCTGGTTTAAGGGGAAGGCTCTCTGGGAACCCTGATGTATGGGG
This sequence comes from Aquarana catesbeiana, assembly GCF_042186555.1. Taxonomy (NCBI): domain Eukaryota; kingdom Metazoa; phylum Chordata; class Amphibia; order Anura; family Ranidae; genus Aquarana; species Aquarana catesbeiana. The sequence continues at coordinate 719,538,679 of NC_133324.1, forward strand.
GGAGGCTCTCTGGGGACCCTGATGTAAGGGGAGGCTCTCTGGGGAACCCTGATGTAAGGGGGGCTCTCTGGGGACCCTGATGTAAGGGGGGGCTCTCTGGGGAACCCTGATGTAAGAAGGGGGCTCTCTGGGGAACCCTGATGTAAGGGGGGCTCTCTGGGGAACCCTGATGTAAGGGGGGCTCTCTGGGGAACCCTGATGTAAGGGGGGCTCTCTGGGGAACCCTGATGTAAGAAGGGGGCTCTCTGGGGACCCTGATGTAAGGAGGGGGCTCTCTGGGGAACCTGATGTAAGGGGGGCTCTCTGGGGAACCCTGATGTAAGGAGGGGGCTCTCTGGGGACCCTGATGTATAGGGGGGGTTCTCTGGGGACCTTGATGTAAGGGGGGTTCTCTGGGGACCTTGATGTAAGGGGGGCTCTCTGGGGACCCTGATGTAAGGGGGGGCTCTCTGGGAACCCTGATGTAAGGGGGGGGGCTCTCTGGGGAACCCTGATGTAAGGGGGGGCTCTCTGGGGAACCCTGATGTAAGGAGGGGGCTCTCTGGGGACCCTGATATAAGGAGGGGGCTCTCTGGGGACCCTGATGTAAGGGGGGGTTCTCTGGGGACCCTGATGTAAGGGGGGGCTCTCTAGCTACCCTGATGTAAGAAGGGGGCTCTCTGGGGACCCTGATGTAAGAAGGGGGCTCTCTGGGGACCCTGATGTAAGGAGGGGGCTCTCTGGGGACCCTGATGTAAGGAGGGGGCTCTCTGGGTACCCTGATGTAAGGAGGAGGCTCTCTGGGGACCCTGATGTAAGGAGGAGGCTCTCTGGGGACTCTGATGTAAGGAGGAGGTTCTCTGGGGACCCTGATGTAAGGGGGGGCTCTCTGGGGACCCTGATGTAAGGGGGGGCTCTCTGGGGACCCTGATGTAAGTGGGGGAGGCTCTCTGGGGACCCTGATGTAGGGGAGGCTCTCTGGGGGCCCTGATGTAAGTAGGGGATGCTCTCTGGGGCCCCTGATGTAAGTGGGGGAGGCTCTCTGGGGATCCTGATGTAAGCGGAGGCTCTCTGGGGCCCCTGATGTAAGTGGGGGAGGCTCTCTGGGGACTTGTTTACATAGGCAGACCACAGTTCTGCCTCTGTTGGAAACGATCGTCTGGGCCTGGCGGACATCGGGTCCTCCGGACCCGCTGTTTAGCTCTCGGTGTGTCCAATCACAGCGGCAGCAGGTCAAACAGCATGCAGACCCGCAAGTGCAGAATCAAGTTCCTGTACATGATTCTGCTCACAGGAGACGCAGTCCTGCAGTAAATGTACGTGGTTAAAGTGAGTTTATTTTTCTTTATTTTCTTAAATCTTTAACATTTATTTTGAACATGAAGTAGAGAAATTCTGTGACCAATGCATGTAATGTAGCAGTGCAATATATACGTGGGGCTTTGTGAGGGTGTGGCTTGTGTGTGGGTGGGTGGGGACAAAGGGGGCCCCATGAGCCCCTATTGCCCGGGGGCCCCATGAGTTGTCAGTCCGCCCCTGGATGCTAGTCACAAGAAGGTCAATTAATTGTCAAATGTGGGTGCAGGTGTTCAGCACCAAACACAGACAGTGTGCATTTAAACCGCTTACCTGCACCTGTATACCTGTCAAATTAGGGCCTGTGGCTATGTTTGTACAGCTGCTGCATCCCCATAGAGTAACAGGTGGCTCTAGCTGCATGAGCAAACCACTTATTCACATGGCCAAAGTACCAAGAGATTGAGGACATAGATTTCTCTATCCATTTTTCTGCAGCTTCGGCTTCAAACTGTGTTCATTGAAGAAATGAAGGGGCCAGTAAATATGATGTGTTTACTGGTCCACCTGCTCTCCATCCTGACACCCAGAAGGTGAGTGTGTGTGTGTGATCAGAATAGAGGGGGGACTCAATTACTGGAACCAAGCAGGAGGGAGAGGAGGAGAATATGTTTGCGATGCAGGAGGAATCACAGGGAATCAGTTCTAGTAATTACTCCCCACCCTGCCAGTTTAGAGAACTGCCATAAAGCTGTATGAGCTCCTTGTTGAACATATAGAGCCTGGGCCCCATACAGAAGGACCAGTACTACACCCTTATTAGTTATTAGCGGCCCTGGTCAAATGTATTTTTCACTGAACTTTGAATGATGTTAGAAGCATATGCCCATCGAGCCTGTCAACTCAGGTTCAGGCCCTTACTGTGGGACTCTCCATTGCATGCCATTCCTGGAATTCTCATGCAGGATCATTCAAAAATATATATAAAACTATAAATATATAAATAATAGTGTGCTAAACCCAAATATAGATGTGTATACTAATACAATATATGATGCAATAAAAATAAAATTAAAATGTGTATAATAGTCCACATGTGAACAGAATTAATTAAATATGTTCTTCAGTAATGAAAAATGTGAATTCAATTGTCTCTACAATCCATGATACACTCTGGTAAAAACAGGTGATAAGGAAGATAGTAGTCACCACCACCTCTGTGTGCAATGTCTGCTCAATTCAAAGGAAGACTCCCTTGGGTCTAGTCACGCTTTAGTAATAATCCAGAAAGTCAGCCATACAAGGAACAAAAAACACCAGCTGTTTGATCCAGGATTCTGCAAACTTCTCATTATATATTTGCAACCAAATTCTCCAAGTTTGTATTCTCAAAGCAAATGAAAGGTCATCATCGCGCAAGATTGTAAACAATACTTGTTTTATTTAAAAAATACATATATTCATTCACATTTTTAATCATCTTGTAAAATCAATTGATCAGGACAGCTCTCCTCCTTACTGCACTTCCTAGGATACGAGCCACCAGAAGTATTGTCACGGCTCCTCCCGATGTGTTGCGTCACAGGTCACGTGACTTTCTCTGCATACCTTGCAGACTCATAGTCCTCTTAATGTAAGTAGGTCTAGCTTTTCCCCTTCATTACGAAGAACAAAAAAATTCCTAGCACACTTACCAGCTATACTGCCCCAAATTAGCCACGTTTAACAGTATGTGTCAAAGACAGAGGGTTTAGTTGCAGGCATTTGCAAATATATGTGCAAGCTACTAGGGGTGCAACGGATCAAAAAACTCGGATCGTTCCTCGGATCAGGAGTCACGGTTCGGATCATTTTCGGATCAACAAAAAAAAAATCTCCCCCACTGTAATATCCACAATCTCCCTATTGGCAGAGTATTAGCAGAGTATTGGCAGAGTATATTGGCAGGGTATTGGCAGGGTATTGGCAGGGTATGGCAGAGTATTGGCAGAGTATTGGCAGGGTATGGTAGAGTATTGGCAGGGCATTGCAGAGTATTGGCAGGGCATTGCAGAGTATTGGCAGGGCATTGCAGCAGAGCATTGCAGAGTATTGGCAGGGCATTGCAGAGTATTGGCACTGCTGCCATCCGATCTCTCCCCTCCACTGTACAGATCAGTACACAGAGGGGAGAGAGGATGACATGACATGACGCCGGTTTGTTACAAGTGATCGCTCCGTCATTTGACGGAGCGATCACGTGCTAAACGGCCGCCAGGTGTACAAAGATGGCCGCCGCTCCGGAGCTAGGCCGAAGCCACGGCCTTTCCTATGGCCGAGGCCACAGAGCGCTCCGCGGATTGCGGGTGTCCTGTACGAATCAACCTCCGCGGATCGGATCACGGATCGATGACGATCCGTTGCACCCCTACAAGCTACAGTGCCTCAAGACTCTTCTGTATACTGTGGTCCTAACTCTATTGTTTTCAGAGTCTCCAAAGTTGAAGCACATATAGCAGTGGATAAATTAAGGACAGGTTTACCTGGACCTCCTCCTTAAAGGCACAGGGACACATTGGAAGTCCAGCAAAAGCACAATGGCAGCTGAAAGCATCTAATGCATCTCCACATACAATTTAGCTGAAAAGCTGTGCAGATTAGTGGCAACTACCCCAATCTATAACTAGCCTTTACAGTAATGCCACGTACACACGATCGGAAATGCCGCCAGCAAAACTCTGATGAGAGCTTTTGGTCGGAAAATGCGACCGTGGGTATGCTCCATCGGACTTTTGCTGGCGAAATTCCAGCCAGCAAAAGACTGAGAGCAGGTTCTCAATTTTTCGGTGGGAAAAAGTTCCTAGCCGAAAATGCGATCGTCTGTATGCAATTCCGACGCGCCGTAAATCACGCATGCTCAGAATCAAGTACGAGACGGAAGTGCTCGGTCTGGTAAAACTATCATTCGTAATGGAGCTAGCACATTCATCACGCTGTAAATTTTTGGATCTTTTAATGCAGCGCATTCTTTTGTTCTTTACAGTGCTAGAAGAATGAAGTTGTTTTTCTGCTGATATTCACACAGAGTTCTCACAAACTTATTTCTTTATTATTTATCATGATCTCCTGAAAAATATTTTTTGTTTTTAAAGCCAGATCTCCACAATAATGTTTAGAATTATTTTTTAGAGTCATCTTTTTTTTTATTTTTAGTCAAGATCTCCTGTTTTTTGGATTATTTTTAAATTAGTTTCTATTGATCTCCATAATTTTATTATTTGGTGTGTCAAGTTTCCACAACAACATTATTATCTTGTATTTTTATAAAGCTCAAGGAGGTTGGTTGTTGTCCCTTGTTAATTAGACATTGTATTTTTGAAATGTACCCACCTACTCACAAACAAACTGTCCTATTTGAAGAAAAACACATAGGCAAGTATTTTCATATAAAAACAAAAAAAACCAAAACATTTATTCTGGCTCATAATAACAAAATAAAGAGGAAGACAACGCTGGAGAAACTTCTTGAACCGCAGGAGGAGGAGGAGGAGGATGGGCGAGCGCAACTAAGTGTATGTTATCACTCATATGGCCTCTCAACCCCTTATGAATGGCCTCAAAAATCAATTTCTCACAGATGAGGCGTTGGTCCTCCTCCATTTGCTGCAATTTTGCAGCTACATAGCAGCCAAAGGCCCCTTCGGGGGGGGGGGGGGGGGTGCTTTTCAGGGCCACGTTAACGTCCTTAATGAGACCCAGTGCTGCCTTCTCCACGTTACTCCCCTTCCTGGCCCTTTGTTGGAAGGTCGGAGGGGAGGCACCTGTGATTGGGTGAGGCTCCTACTGGGCCTGGCCTCCTACTGGCTGCCACTTACCCCTGCCACCTCCTGGCTGACACCCCTGCCTAATCCTGTGTGCTACATTCCAGAGCCTAGTCCTGGCTGAGGTCTTCCTGTGTATGAAAAAGGGACATCGTTTTAGTTTTTGGTTCATCAATCTCACACAATTTTCAGCTCATGACTGTTGCAAATTGAATGTTAATAAATAGAAAAGACGATCATGCTGAGCCCAGCATTTTTCATTCTTGTCACAATCATATTTGGTCCCTACAGTCTATTGATATGTAAAACACTTTTTGTTAGATCATTCATTTGTTTTTAATAATAACATCTAGTTAACAACAATAATTTTTGGACAATAAATATGTAAAAATATACTATACCTGGCTCCAGCTGGGCTCCTCCACTTCTTCCAGGATGGAAGGCCCAGGTTGGTTCTTGGAAGGCTCAGCTGGGGTTGAGTGAAGGGTTGAGGGAAGGCTGGATGGAAGTGTAGAAAGTGATTCCCTGACTTCCATCTGGTCTTCCAGAAACCGCATCCTGTTGTAGTACCACAGACTGGGTACATACACATCCTCTGCTGCTGCTCCTGATCTCATGGAAGCCTGGACCTTATTAAGCTCCTTCCTATATGTGCTTCTCAAGCTACCAATTTTCCTCTCCACAAACTCCAATGTCTGCGTTGGGGACCTGGGTCTTCACAAATTGCAGCAGTTTTCCAACGATGCCTTCCTAGCTGGTTTATTGCGATACAACGGGTTTTTAACCGCCCACAAATGTCTCATATCCCTGTATTTGTCAATGAAATGGCCCATGAAATCAGGGTCTTTGAATTATTTCATATTTGCTGCAAGACAAAATACAAGACAAAAACACTAATATCAGGCTAAATTCTCCTAATCTTATCCCAATATAGGCCTCAATCTCTAATCAGTATAGGCCACTGATGTCCCAAGTTAAAATGTTACCTTTTGTTAGAACGTTCGGCGCTTCTGGTCCTCCTTCCTACGCACACAGAACGTAGGTACGACACACACATGTTAGCTTTATATACACTGCGCATGCATGAAACTCCGCCTGCGTCGCCCGCCCTTGATGTTCTTTCTAGACTATTCCCCGCCCCTTCTCTTTCGGTGCAGTGGGAGATGAATATGGCGGAGACACAGCAGGTGCATAATAGCAGTAACAAGGAGGAAAGGCTGGAGCCAGAAACGTCCCGATCCCGGAGTAGAAGATTTAAGGCCTTGAATATGGCCTTTGTAGAGATGGTGGACATCTTGAAGAGGGCCGACTATGATGGGAAGTATGGACCGTACCTAAACCCAAATGTGAGAAAGGCCCAGATCATGACTAAAGTTGTGAAGAGACTGCATCAGAATTTTGGGGTACAACGATCCAAGGAGCAATTGAGGAAATGCTGGTCAGACTTTACATTGAGGGAGCAGAATCAGTATAGAAGGATCAAGAAAGTGCTTCTAAAAAGTAAGTACTCGTGTGTTCCGATTATTATTATTACTTGCATGCTGCGCCATGTGCTTTTTCTTTACTGTTGTACACACTGTTGTGTTTAAAATGGCAACTTTCAGGCTTGTGGGCACAGTAATTGTTCGTAGTAAACATCGTTCGTTCACCAACTAAATACGATAGAGGGTTAACTACATTTGGTCATGCTAATTTGTATTAAAAGAAGTTTAGGACATTGTTGTCTAGATGTGTTTGTAACTAGAATGAATTGCAAACTTGATTCAGTGTACTGTAAGGAGAGGACACTCAGCAGCTGTTTACAAATCTGGACTCAGGAACACTAGTGTGGGACACAAGAACACACTTTTTAGGGTGTCCCACACAGGTGCTCCAGTGGATACTTGGGGTGTCTCCATGTGTGAAACTTGTCCAAAAAAGGTAATTATTGCAGCTTTGTTAAGGGAATAAATAATGTCTTCAACTTGGAACTCTGCCCAAACAGACAATTGTACCCCACTTCCAAGCAATGTTTCACATTCATATTTCTGGCCACAAATATCTGTGTGCTAAGTATACCTTTTGTTTCATTCTCATAGGGGAGAAAAGACTCGGGGCATCGGAGGACAACAGGAACCCTCCCCCCACCTTCTGAAGAAGGGGAACAGAGGACACAACCTCAGGATGTGGAGGAAGGAGAGGTGGTTGAGATAGTCACCACAACAGGTGAGTGTCTGACACCACAGATTCAGATAATAGAGGTATGCCTGCACATTTATAGTACATGGTGTGTATTTTTTCTTTTAGGTGATGTGCATGTTGTGGAAGAACAATCTACTCATTGCACGAATGACAGTACACAAAGGCTAATCCAGGGCATAATATGGTGTAGTCAGGATTTAGACCTCATAAAGGAAAAAACCAAGGAGATTGAACAAAGAATGAAGAACATGATTGATGTATTAGGGAGAATCTAAATCCAAAAAAATGACAACTTTTTTTTTTTTTTTTCAAAGAAAATTTAAATGACCTTTTTATACATTTTAAAAGCCAAATTTGGAAGATGCACACGGTGTGTCAACATGTGCTATCTGCCATCAGAGGATTTCAGTGCATGCATTTTGTGGGTGGAACCCCTTCCTCGCAACTCTAGTAGGTGAGAGGAAGGGGTTGCACCCCCAAAACACGTCCATTGATCCCCCATGATGGGAGATAGCACATGTTGACATTAGGCATTGGATCAGAAGGGAAATCCCCATTTTTACTCCCAATTTGTGTGCATCTTTTAAATTTGGCTTTTACAGGGGGACATCACCCCATCTGATGAAGGCAAGATCAAAACATTTTTGACACTATAATGTCTGCTATTGCCTTCAGTTTTTTCAATGTTGAACTTTGTAAGTTCCTCAGTTGTGTATGTTATGTTTTGAAACATGCCTGTTTATGTACCAAAATAATATTTTCAAGGTAAAAATGTATAAAACAAAGATGTTATATTTTTTTTAACAAAAAAGGTTTTACAACGCACATGTGAATGTGCAGGGAGTAAAAGGTTTTATACTCAACAATGTGTGGCTTCTTCTTTCAAAGCTCAATACCAGTTTTTGTATTAAGTTGGTGTTTACAGTGACAATGGGTGTTATTTAATAATGGAAAAACCACTTGGCACTACACGTGCACTAGGAGAACCTAGGAGACAGATAAAAGAAGCCCAAGCAGTACATCAAATTCAAGATTTTATCATATAATTTTTTTTATCTTGCAAATATTTAAAAATTTGCTGGCATAGGAATTGCCCCTCTACCCATAAAATATTCCACATATTTTTGACGCACTTCACAGGCGCTTTGGGGGGGCAAGCCAGAACGGCCAGCATCCAGAGCCGCCATTGTTGGTTCATGAAGTCCTCAGGCCCAACCGAGGCTACATAATTAGTAGCATTTCGCTTTAAAAAGTTGTGCAGGATGCAGCATGCTAACACGACGTGGTTAAGTTTGTACTCTGTCATATTTATAGCCATTAGAAATAGGCGGAACCGGCTGGCCATTATCCCAAAGGTGTTCTCTGGCCAGCCGGAAATTAAAAACCCTCTTCTCCGGGGTGAGGGTCCTCTGGGGGAATGGCCTCATCATGTGATCACCCAGACCAAATGCTTCATCAGCAATAAAAACAAACGGGAGTCCTTCCACGTTCTCTTCTGCAGGTGGCAATCCCAAGCCACCACTCTGGAGACGTGTGTAGAACTCCGTCTGGACAAAGACTCCACCATCCGACATCCGGCCATTCTTCCCCACGTCCACATAGAGAAACTCGTATGTCGCTAACACCACCGCCATCCACGCGATGCTATTGAAACCTTTATTATGACCCCGAATGGGGTGGTGGGACGATGTGGACGTGCTTCCCATCAATTGCCCCTCCACAGTTGGGAACGGTCGGCAAAGTGGGATGCCACAGTCTGCCATTCCTGTGACGTTGAAGGAAACTGTGGAGTCAAAACATAAAAAAAATAGTACTTTCGCACATAACATTGCAAGCAGATTAGACACAAACATTCTTGGGCCGACATCAGTATAACGTTTATTTTAAGGAGTATTTAAAGACAAAAATATAAGGTCCACTTATCAGATCCCCCCCCCCCCCCCGATGGCCCATTGGAAAAATTTTAGGGGGGGAGGGTTATAAATGAGTTTAAGGACAACAATAACATTTTTACACATTTTAGGGGGTGTTTAGGGTAAAGCAGTACCATGGAGCTGACAAAATACATTGTTAAGTGACTAGACTATGCGTATATGGGCCCAGGATAGCATGCTGGGGAGGTTAATGAATGCAAATATGCATGAAGGACAAAAAAAGAGCATATTAAAAACTTCCAGCATGCATGAGGATAAAGAGGACATTCACAGCATATTACAATCATGGTAATTAGGGAATAATAAAAGAAAAACAATACATTAGCATACATTAAATACATAGCATGTGATGTTAACCCCTTCCCGCCGAGCGTACGCAGATGTGCGTACTCGGCTTTCCGGGGTTATAACGGGATGATGCCCACAGCTGAAGGCATCATCTCGGTGCCGTTGTTTAGAGCAGGCGATCGGCTATCCGAGTATAACAACCAATGCAGCTAAAAGCCGCTCGGCTGTTATACCGGAGGAGCGGGAGGGGACGTGTCCCCCCTCCCGCTGCCTCCTGCCACTCTTACCGGGCCTCCCGTTCCATCGGGAGGCTGGGGGTGGGCTGGAACAAAGCCGTGGGTGGCTTTGTTCCAGCCTCCTAATCGTAAACACGGAAGCGACGTCATGATGAGGGGATGTCATGACGTCACTTCCCATTTACTCGGCTGCCAATGGCGCCAGTTTTAAAAAAAAATACACAGTATTCAGAATCGCCGTTTTCGGCGATCTGAATACTTTGAAGTGCGAAGGAGGGATTGGGGGTCTTTTAGACCCCCGATCCCTCCATAAAGAGTACCTGTCACCACCTATTACTGTCACAAGGGATGTTTACATTCCTTGTGACAGCAATAAAAGTCATCAAAATTTTTTTTTTTTTTAAACACAATTTATAAGTATAAAAATAAATATAAAATAAGAAAAAACAATTTTCTAAAGCGCCCCCATCCCCGCGAGCTTGCGCAGCAAAGAAAATGCATACGGAAGTCGCGCCCGCATATGTAAACGGTGTTCAAATCACACATGTGAGGTATCGCCACGATCATCAGAGCGAGAGCAATAATTCTAGCACTAGACCTCCTCTGTAACTCTAACCTGGTAACCGTAAAAATTTTTTTAAAGCGTCGCCTATGGAAATTCTTAGGTACCGTAGTTTGTCGCCATTCCACGAGTGCGTGCAATTATAAAGCGTGCCATGTTTGGTATCTATTTATTCGGCGTAACATCATCTTTCACATTATACAAAAAGATTGGCGTAACTTTACTGTTTTTGGATTTTTTCAAATTCATGAAAGTGTCCCTTTTCCCAAAAATTTGCGTTACAAATACCGTGTGATATAAAATATTGCAACAATCTCAATTTTATTCTCTATATTCCGCTAAAAAAAATGATATATATAGTGTTTGGGGGTTCTAAGTAATTTTCTAGCAAAAAATACAGATTTTAACTTGTAAACACCAAATTTCAAAAATAGGCTTAGTCATGAAAGGGTTGAAGGAGAAAACTTACCCTAATATAGTCCTTCTGCAGGACCTGAATGATGGCAGAACAGGTCTCTAGAATAATGATCCCCAGAGCCTGGGGGGAGATGCCTGTAGAGAACTTGAGGTCCTGTAGACTTCGCCCTGTCGCCAAGTACCTCAATATGGCGTCGAGCCTCTGCTTTGGAGTGATGGCTTGCCGCATGCAGGTGTCCTGCCTTGTAATATAAGGGGACAGCAAAGCCAACAGACAGTGAAAAATGGGGTCCGTCATCTGGAGAAAATTCCTGAAATCATCAGGGATATTCTTCTGGATCTCACGCACCAAAGGCATATGAGATAATTGGTCACGCTGGAGCAACCAATTCTTGGTCCATGAACTCCTCCCCACCCTGTTCATGGACTGGACTTGGGTCAAAGTAATAACCCCAACACCAAGCACCCACATAGCACGAACTCTACGACGAGTACGTACCCGCAACATGGCTTCAAAATGGTCGGCTGGTCAGAACGAACTAACAGAACGCACTGAAAATCAGAAACGAACAGACAAGAACGCACTGAAAAACAGATACGAACTGTCTACATGCACTGAAAACCAGATACAAACCCACAAGCACAAACTGAAGAGCAGCAATGGACTGAAAAGCATGAAAGCTGAAAAGCGCGAATCGTCTCTCACCAAACTTCTACTAACACGAGATAAACACGAGATTAGCAGAAGGAGCCCATAGGGTGGTGCAGTGGCTTTTGAACCTACTTTTTCTAGTGCCGTCGTACGTGTTGTACGTCACCGCGTTCTTTGACGGTCGGAATTTTGTGTGACCGTATGTATGCAAGACAAGCTTGAGCGGAATCCCGTCAGAAAAGCCATCATGCCTTTTTCCGACCAAAATACCGAACGTGTGTACGCGGCATAAGGTGCACATGGAAGGGTCTTAGCGCATTAAAAACAGAAAAAACATTACCCAGCACACTTACCAGCTAGCCTGCAAAAAAATAAACAAATTAGCACCGTTAAAGACAGAGGGCTTGTCCCCTTCAGCCTCTAAGTATACTATATCACCAAAAGTATTGGGATGCCTGCCTTTACACGCATATGAAGTTTAATGGCATCCCAGTCTTAGTCCGTAGGGTTCAATATTGAGTTGGCCCACCCTTTGCAGCTATAACAGCTTCAACTCTTCAGGGAAGGCTGCCCACAAGGTTTAAGAGTGTGTCTATGGGAATGTTTGATCATTCTTCCAGAAGTGCATTTGTAAGATCAGACACTGGCCTGGCTCGCAGTCTCTGCTCTAATTCATCCCAAAGGTGTTCTATCGGGTTGAGATCAAGACTCTGTGCAAGCCAATCAAGTTCCTCCACCCAGAACTTACTCATCAGTGTCTTTATGAACCTTGATTTGTGCACTAGACCAAATAATTTGGTGGAGGGGGGATTATGGTGTTGTTTTTTTTTCAGGGGTTGGGTTTGGTTCCTTAGTTCCAGTGAAGGGAACACTTAAGGCATCAGCATACCAAGACATTTTGGACAATTCATGCTCCCAACTTTGTGGGAACAGTTTTGGGGATGGCTCCTTCCTGTTCCAACATGACTGCGCACAACTGCACAAAGCAAGGTTCATAAAGACATGGATGAGCGAGTTTGGGGTGGAGGAACTTGACTGGCCTGCACAGAGTCCTGATCTCAACCAGATAGAACACCTTTGGGATGAATTAGAGTGGAGTCTGCGAGCCAGGTCTTCTCGTTCACATCTGTGCCTGACCTCACAAAAGCGCATCTGGAAGAATGGTCAAACATTCCCTTAGACACACTCCTAAACCCTGTGGACAGCCTTCCCAGAAGAGTGGAAGGTGTTATAGCTGTGAAGGGTGCACCAACTCAATATTGAACCCTACGGACTAAGATTGAGATGCTGTTAAATTCATATGTGTGTAAAGGCAGGTATCCCAATACTTTTGGTAATATAGTGTATATCTTTTCACATGGCAAGCATATAATCACTAGTGCCCAGGGAACTACAGTCACATATTAACAGCAAACTATTGTTGGGTTTGTCAGGGGATCTTAGTCACGTGTGCCTGATTCAATGATGTATTGTACACATCAGCCATAGAGCTGCTTGGTTAAATCTTGAGAGATGGGACCGCACATTGATAGTGTACTGTGCATGTGTGGGCCCGGATAAGAAGATTTTTGCCAAGCAGCTCTATGGATTTATAGTTCATATCTGGCTGGATCATGGACAGGTGTCTAAGGCTTAAACAGAGGACTGGGGGCAGGTCAAGATTCAATCGTGTAAACATGCATACACGTAAAAAAAGTATAAATATGCAAATAATAATCTGGTGCAGATCACACACATAAAGCGGTTTGTTTTGTCACATAAAGCTGCTGCTTGTGACTTCTTCCATTAGAGGGGAAAGTGTCAGGAAGCTTACAATCTGTAAATGGCTTAAAGAGTTTGTTAACCCCCACAAAAAAAAATATTGATCCTGTTTCTATAAAGCATGTTAAGCAGGCCATACACCATACAATTTTCTTATTCAATTTTCTGTAGATTTACCTTCAACTATGTAGTGCAAGGGCCTGTTTGACTGCATACAAATTAAAAGTGTTTAGGTTTGACATCATATCATATGGTTTGGGTAAATCTAAAGCAAAGTTGTACAAGAAAATTGTATAATGTGTGGCCAGCCTTATACAGCATAGTTCTTGTGCTGTGTGATTAGGCCCCCATGTAACACCTGGTTGAGCCTGCCAGTTTCTGCCCTCCCCTATGTAAACCGACCACAGTGTATCATGGCTGCTGAACCCTGTCACCGTGGTCAGTTTACGTGCCTCTGTCATCCGAAGCCTGCTATCTGCAGCTCTCCTCCCTGCTCCTGTGTCCCCCCCCCTCCCCTCTCTGCCTGTCAGCTCTGTGTGTGAGCCGTCTCTCCCCTCCCCTTCTATTACTGTTCCGAGCAGCTCGCACATTACTGCTCCCAATCACTGCCAGCTCCTCTGCTTGGATCACATGATGTATATACTATATGCCATTTTCTAAAATTCTTCTTATAAATACCATTTTCTTATCCCCGATCAGCAGTCACGTGCCCGCCTGGCGCGGTCTTCCTCTGATGTTTGTATTACAGAGGGAGGTCACGTGACCGCCCCTCAGCAGATGTCAGAGGGAGAGCTCAGCCCCTCCCTCCGTAATACAAACATCGGAGAAAGGCAGCTCTGGGCGGTCACGTGACTGCTGATCGGGGATAAGAAAAACAGTAACGGCATATAGTATATACATCATGCAATTCCAACAGAGGGGCTGGAAGTGGCTGTGTGCACTTCCTTAAAAGCCCCTTAATTCAAATAACTACAATTTGACAGAATCGTCTCAGTTGAGCTGGAACAAGTAAAAGCTGACAGCAGAATCAAGTAACTTCAGAATACACATATAAATGGCAAGAAAATTAAAGCTGGGAAGGATAAATACAAAAAGCAGTGAGATTTTTGCTACAGCAGAAAATTGTTGATATATACTTGAGCTGCATTGTTGGCTATGAATGGACAAAGTTTGTCCACAGCATGATGGCTATCATAGCTCATGGGGATGTCCATTTAGTACATGAAAGTACACAGTCAGTGCACAGCATAGACACCACCTACTTCTCTTTTCAAACAATATACTGTATTATGTGCAGCTCTACCACCTCTAATATAGAAATAGCCAGAAATATAGATGACTGTATTAAAGCGCACAAAAACTGCATTCACATTGTTCTCAAATGTATTTATGTACTTATCTGTACATTGGAAATGTCATTCTGCTGGTACCAAAGCCTTCCAGATCTGTGATCATTATGCCTTTCTTAAAGTGGTTGTAAACCCTTTACTACCACTTTAACCCACAGGTAAGCCTATAATAAGGCTTACCTGTAGGTATTGGAAATATCTCCTAAACCTGCATGGTTTAGAAGATATTTATCATATACGCTTGCGCCGACGTCATCGGTGCATGTGCAGTGAAGAAAGGGCACGTGCCGTGACCGGCGGCTCCCGTGCCCATGCAACTCCAGGCAGTCAGAGCCGAAGTCCACGGCCCCGGAAGGAAGAGGGGTGAAGATGGATGCGGCCTGCAGTAGGGACAGCGGGGACATTGCGGGCTTCGTTTGCGGGTAAGTGCAACATAATGGGCTAGTATGCAATGCATACTAGCCCATTATGCTTTCCCTTTGCAAGGGAAAAGAGAGGAAGTAAAAACCATCAGGGTTTACTTCCTCTTTAAAGCTAAAGTTTAGGTATGGCAATTTTTACATATGTAGGCAGGTACTGCTGCCAGCTGTGTGAGAGGAGCGCCGAGCTGTGTGTCTCCTAGCCAGCCTCTCTCCCCTTGCTTCCCTATTGTGCTACAGAGTGGGATGTGTGTTCTCCTCTTTTCTTTTTGCTGCCGCTGTGTTGCTGGGGCAGCTGCTGACAGGACTTCAATACCCAGGATTCCCTGCTCACAAAAGGAGGAGAGATTAGACTTTTCCTGGGCTATTCAGGCTAGTGCAGGGAGCCATAGGGGTTGATTTACCAAAAGCAAGTAGACTGTGCATTTTGCAAAGTTCAGTTGTCCTCTGCAAGTGCAGTTGCTCCAGATCTTAGTAAATGAGGCAAGGCTTCACTTTGCAAAGATTACCCAATCACACGCAAGGAAAATAAAAAAACAGCATTTTGCTTGCACATGATTGGATGATGGAAGTCAGCAGAGTTTCTGCTCATTTACTAAGCTCTGGAGAAACTGCACTTGCAGAGTGCAACTGCACTTTGCAAAGTGCACAGTCTTTTTACCTTTAGTAAATCAACCCCATCGGGTGCAGACCTGTCACTGGGGTCTGTGCTCTATGTCAGAGGAAACATAGTCTGTGCAGAGATCTGGGGCCACAGCATATTGGTGTGGAGAACAGAGAGTATGGACCTGTGGTGTCTGTACCCACACCGGAGATCATGAGAACTGAGTCACTGATAGAATTCTTTGCTGTGCTGGGACCAGAGCTGGAGGGACTGATTGCTGTGTGCATCTCCACCACCAGAAAGGACAGAGTCTATGAGGACCAGAGCTGAGAGACTGAACCATTTGCAACAAAGACCGCCAAGCATTCTGTACCGGATTCAATGTGGGGAGCGGAATAGCTGAGCTTAATCCCTTACTGTCCACAGGTAATTCCAATAGAGACAGATCCTTACTTACCAGCCCATCAGCCATCTATTGCAGACAGCCTTAAAGGGACAGCATCATATGCACCATCTTACAAATGGGCCCCAACGATAGCTGGCTTATTACCATTAAATAGGTGCCAGTTATTTTATAGCCATCTTCAGGGGTACCCCTTCTGAGGAACAGATACACCTGCTATTAGGGCTGTATGTGTAACGTGCACTCGACATTTCTATGGGTTAGTTATGTCGTTATATTGCCCACTGTTTATACCAGCTAAAATGTGGTTTAACTTTATTGCAGTTAGTTAAGTGTCCTATTATAGGCCAGTGTTCACCTTAACCAGTACAGCATTTTTAAACATATTCAATTGCCTGTTTATCGTTTCATGCATTGTCTAACATGCCTTGCCATAAAACATCTAATTAAACTACTACCAAGTTGCTTGTGGCCCATTATCTGTGTGTTATTATAGAGTGGTAGCATACTAAGGTTTAAGTTGCACAGGTGTGTCAGTGGGAGCTGTAGAGGGTCAGCCTTGGGCAGGTCTAAGAAGAGGGTTAATCAAATGGATATTAGCCAGCTGGGCTGAAAGTGTCAGAGGGAGAACTGTTTGACTAGGAGTGAGAGACACATCCGCACACTGTGTCAAAAGATCCTTTGCTGGATTGTGTACCTGCTGGGGTGAGCAAAACTTTATCAGATACTGTAGCTCTGGCTAGAGTTGTGTACTTTATCTATATATCAGCCTGTTGGCTACAGAAACTGAACTTTAACCACGTGTGCATCTGTGTCAGAATGCATGTGCCTCCACTGTGGGAACACTTATATGTTAGTGTTAGGTACCACAGATACAAGGGTGCCGTGACGAGGCTCTGTGGCTTCCGCATGCATTTGAAAATGTCTGCAGACTAAACCCCTGCTTTTAACGCATACTGTTAAGCCTCGTACACACGATCGGATTTTCCGCAGAAAAAACTTCGTACTTTTGTCCGAAGACGTGTACCTGGATTTTGTCTTGCATACAAACGGCAAGGAATTGTTGGCCAACAAACACGAACGTAGTGACATACTACATGTTTTTTCAGCTCTTTAGCACCACCCTTTGGGCTCCTTCTGCTAATTTCATGTTAGTAGAAGTTTGGTGAATGTTGATTTGCACTTTTCATTTAGCGGTTTTCATTTCATGCTTTTCAGTTCATTTCTGAACTGCCGTTCTTCAACCAGACATGTTCATCGGAGGAGATAACATATTATTTATTATTGGCCTTGAAGTCATTGCTTTGACCCAAGTCCAGTCCAGGAACAGGAGGAGGAGGAGGAGTTCTTGGACCAAAAATTGGTTGCTTTATTAATCGTGACCAATCACGTCATATGCCTTTGCTACGGGAGCTCCAGGAAAATAATCCAGATGATTTTCGGAATTATCTCTGGATGACGGACCCCTGCTTTCACCAACTCTTGGCATTGTTGACCCTCTATATAAGCAGGACACTTGCATGAGGCTTTTATTTTTTGGTTGAATAATAATGATTTGATTTGTTATATTTTCTATATTTTTGGATGCATAGAACGCGCTTTTTGATTAAGTTCTATTGGCAGATAGCATGTCTAATTTTATTTGTTTCTTTTTTTAATGCACAATAAAAAAAAATTGTGTAGAATAATACTTGGCTATGTGTTTTACTTCAAATGACAGTTTGGGAGTAGGCAGTTACATTTAAAAAAAATACAATATAAAATTGACAAGGTACACCAACATAGTTGTATCTTTGATCTTAAAAACTATGGGATAATGATGTTGTGGTAACTTGCCCCCCCCCCCACAAAAAAAAAAGCATAATAATATTATTCTTGATATCACTAGAAAAAAAAAGCCTTTGAAAATGCAATAACTCCATCAGTATCACCAGAAAAGCAGCTTCATTATTATCCCATTATAGAAGAAGAGAATGTGCGCTGCATTTCGAGATAATTTGTCACGAATGTTAATTCTCCATTATAAATTCTAGTTTAGAAGACTGACCGCTTCTGGCTTGTCCTTGCTTCTGAGCATGCGTGTTTGTACTTTGGACTTTTGCCTGACGGACTTGTGTACACACGCTCGGAAAATCCTGACAACAGACATTTGTCCACGGAAAATTTTAAAACCTGCCATCCAACAACTGTCCGATGGATCGTACAAACGGTCAGATTTTCCTCTAACAGCCTGTCATTACATATTTCCCGTCGGAAAATCCGATCCTGTGTACGAGGCTTTAGACAGGTTTAATTGGTTGTCTGCGGGCTGGTCGGTAAGTTAAGCTTGTTTTTTTTTTTCCCCTTGGATTTATCCTTGGTCTTGTTTATACCTGTGTTACAAGACAAGCCTGCCGTTTCTTTTGTTTGACTTACCTTTTGCTGAATAAAGCTACATTTATTTTTATCGAACTGTCTCTGAGCCGGCTGTTCACCCGTCTGATCCCTTACACAGCTGAGCAGCTTAAAGAGTTGTGTCAGAACAGAGAACCCATCATATCAAGCGGCTCCCGTGGGGGGAGCACTGCACAGTTAAAACTTACATGTTGGGTAAAATGTATCAGAGTTGGGGATCGAGGGGGCATCTTCCTTGTCATTAGGTGGACTATTAAAGCTAACTTTAAGCACAACAATCCTTAAGCACAATCAGTGCACCAAGATTCTGGCATTTTCAAAAGTTTCAGTCTATGGAGACAGCTTTAGTGTTTTGCTATATACTGTGTTACTGAATCATTATGGTAGTTTTGTTTACCTCCAACTATTATACAGTGCCTTGAAAAAGTATTTATACCCCTTGAAATTTTCCACATTTTTTCATGTTACAACCGAAAATGTAAATGTATGTTATTGGGATTTTATGTGATAGACCAACACAAAGTGGCACATAATTGTGAAGTGGAAGGGAAATTATAAATGGTTTTCAATTTTTTTTTTACAAATAAATATCTTAAAATGTGGCATGCATTTGTATTCAGCCCTCCTATACCCCCCCCCCCCCCCCGAGTCAATACTTTGTAGAACCACCTTTTCGCTGCAATTACAGCTGCAAGTCTTTTTGGATATGTCTCTAATAGCTTTGCACATCTAGAGAGTGAAAATTGTGACCATTCTTCTTTGCAAAATAGCTCAAGCTCTGTCAGATTGGACGAAGAGCGTCTGTGAACAGCATTTTTCAAGTCTTGCCACAGATTCTCAATTGCATTTAGGTCTGGACTTTGACTGGGCCATTCTAACACATGAATATGCTTTGATCTAAACCATTCCATTGTAGCTCTGGCTGTATGTTTAGGGTCTTTGTTCTGCCTGGAAGGTGAACCTCCGCCCCAGTCTCAAGCCCTTTGCAGACTCTAAGGCTATGTACACGCAATCGGATTTTCCAACAACAAAACCGTGGATTTTTTTCTGAAGGATGTTGGCTCAAACTTGTCTTGCATACACACGGTCACACAAATGTTGTTGGAAATTCTGAACGTCAAGAACGCGGCGACGTACAACAAGTCAAGAATAATGAAGTTCAATAGCCAGTGCGACTCTTTTGCTTGATTTCGAGAATGCATGGACTTTTGTGCATTGGAATTGTGTACACACGCTCGGAATTTCTCGTTGTCGGAAAATTTGAGAACCTGCTCTCAAACATTTGTTGCCGTCGGACCAGTCTGGACGAAAATTCAGCTCGTGTGTACGCAGCAACAGATTGCCCTGTATTTGGTTCCATCCATCTTACCATCAACTTTGACCAGCTTCTCTGTCCCTGCTGAAGAAAAGCATCCCCACAACATGATGCTGCCACCACCATGTTTCACGGTGGGGATGGTGTGTTCAGGGTTATGTGTAGTGTTTGTTTTCTGCCACACATAGCATTTTGCTTTTAGGTCAAAAAGTTAAATTTTGGTCTCATCTGACCAGAGCACCTTCTTCCACATGTTTGCTGTGTCCCCTACATGGCTTCTTGCAAACTGCAAACAGGACGTCTTATAGCTTTCTTTAAACAATGCGGCTCCTCCATAAAGGCCAGATTTGTGGAGTGCATGACTAATCGTTATCCCAGGGTCAGATTCTCCCACCTGAGCTGTGGATCTCTGCAGTTCCTCCAGAGTTCCCATGGGCCTCTTGGCTGCTTTTCTAATTAATGATCTCCTTGTCCGCCTGTCAGTTTAGGTAAACGGCCATGTCTCGGTAGGTTTGCGGTTGTGCCATACTTTTTCCATTTTAGGATGATGGATTGAACAATGCTACATGAGATGTGCGAAGCTTGGGATTTTTTTTTTTTATAAGCTAACCCTGCTTTTAATTTCTCTACAACTTTATCCCTGACCTGGCTGGTGTGTTTCTTGGCCTTCATACTGCTGTTTGTTCACTAAGGTTCTTTAACAAACCTCTGAGGGCTTCACAGAACAGTGGTGTATATACTTAAGTTAAATCACACACAGGTGGACTCTATTTACTAATTAGGTGACTTCTGAAGGCAATTCGTTCCACTAGATTTTAGTTAGGGGTATCAGAGTAAAGGGGGCTGAATACAAATGCACGCCACACTTTTCAGATATTGATTTAAAAAAAAAAAAATGAAAACCATTTATCATTTTCCTTCCACTTCACAATTATGTGCCAATTTATGTTGGTCTATCACATAAAATCCCAATAAAATACATTTACGTTTTTATTTGTAACATGACAAAATGTGGAAAATTTCAAGGGGTGTGAATACTTTTTTGGAACTATCAAAATAACATATTCATTTTAAAATTTATTTATAGCCTCTCCCAATTTTTAGTTATGTCAAATTTTATAAAATTACATTGGGTCACTGTCCAGACCTCAATACAGGTATGATGTCTATCCTGCTTAACATTAATATTACCGTTAATATTTAGTGCTCAGTGCATCGCACATCGAAGTCTATTGTGTGAAACTCGAAAAGAGAAAGTTGCTCTGTCCAGCCGATACTTGAGTATGCAAGGCTTTAAAACTTGTTCACATTAAAATGCTCACATTAACTTGCATTTAGGATGTGCTGCTTTTAGTTTTTGAAGGCTTCCATTACAAATGACATGGCCGCCAAAAAGCAGGTTAATGCACCCAAAATGTAGCATACACAGTATGTTGGTGTGAACAGTCTCCTATGAAAAATAGTGTTTCTTCAGATATTCATGCAGTACAATTGCTTTGGAAAAAAAAACACTTCTTGGAAACACATTCCAAGTGAATAAACATTCATGATGAAAGCCAGCACGATAGACGAAATGAAAGGGATACAATGAGAAAGCCCAAGCCTTTTTGTATCTCAGGAAAAACGGTAGCTATGGTGTCTCCTTACCAGGATTCTTATTTTTTAACTATACAATCCAATGGGATATATGAAGCTTTTTGCATGCTGCCTCTAATAGCACACCCCAGTCTTCTTTTCTTTTAGCATTATTCATGTACCATTAGGTTGGATAAAATGCTGGAGTTTGTGTCATGTGTCTAAGTCAGCATCCCTGACATATAAAAACACTCTGCGGGTAGGTTCTAGTTCAGTTCATGTGCTTACTTTAGGTAGTCACTGTTGTGTAAAACAAGATATTACCCAGATGTCTTTGAAATCCATGCCTTTGTTTGTTAATCCGATGTCAATGGTACCTCTGCATTCTTTCTACCTATCTTATATTCCATACTAACACAAGATTGCTACTGCAATAATCGGGCCTTGACAATCTCACAGTTCTGATCATTAAAGGATTCTACCACAGTCAATGAATATCATTTTAATAGAAATTAGATAATGTAATGGCTCTTTCTGAATGTTCTTTAGTAAAAGATAAAAGGTTATCTTAGAGGAATCTGTGAGCATTAGTGAATGGATCATTTTTAAAGGATGACAATAAGATATGGATTTATGCCTATCTCTTCTGGAGGAAAAGATTAGATCCTCTGAGCTAATAACTTGGAGTGGTATTTTAGAAATATTATGGATTGTTCTACTAGACTTTTAAGGGTCTTTCACTTTTTTCACAAAAGTTGAATGCAATACAATTTTACCGCAAATAAATGCAGTACAAAGGATGTTTTCCAGTCTTCTGAGGTGTAAAGCCACGTACACACGAGCTGACTTTTCGACTGGACTGGTCCGACGGACCGAGTCTGGCGGACATTTCAACCGTGTGTGGGCTTCATCGGACGTGCAGCTGACTTTTTCGGTCGAAAATCTGACCGACTTTAGATTTGGAACATGCTTCAAATCTTTCCGACGGACTCGAGTCCGGTCGAAAAATCCGCTCGTCTGTATGCTAGTGCGACGGACAAAAATCGACGCTAGGGCAGCTATTGGCTACTGGCTATCAACTTCCTTATTTTAGTCCAGTCGTACGTCATCACGTACGAATCCGTCCATCTTAAACTGTAAAACACATGATAGGTGGGACACAACATCTTCTGAAAATGTCAGTTCCCTGGCTGTCATTATGATCCATTGGGGTTGATTTACTAAAGGTAAATAGACCGTGCACTCTGCAAGTGCAGTTATTCCAGAGTTTAGTAAATGAGCAAAAGCTCAGCTGACTTCCATCATCCAATCATGTGCAAGCAAAAAATGCAGTTTTTTATTTCCCTTGCACGTGATTGGGTATTCTTTGCAAATGGATGATTTACCTATTTAACTAAGCTTTGGAGCAACAGCAGTTGCAAAGTGCACAGTCTATTTGCCTTTAGTAAATCAACCCCAGAGCCTCTAGTATTTTATAATTTACTGACCTGGATCAAGCATGCTGCTCAGTATAGTATTGGAGTACTGTAGACATGTGTTCTAGTAGAACAAAATACTAAGGCCCCTTGCATACGGGGGGGGGGGGGGGGGATTTTGCTGCACAGCATGCATTGTGGCAGTTTAGTACATCATCTATGTTATGGACAATAGGGAAAAGGCAGGTTTTGTAGTCTTATCAATCTTTCTGTTGTCCTGGTACAGAAATGTGAGTGTTTTCATTTTAGGACTGGAGATAGAATCGCCTGGTGAGAATAATGGAAAAAGGCTTGAGAAAAAAAAGAACAATGCAACCACCACATTTATGGACTGGTAAGCTGCAGTATATCGAATTTTATATTTTTTGGTGGACACACAAGACAACACACTTTTTCCAAAGTTTTGCTTTCTGAAAAAGTTGTGGTGATTTATGATAGAACCCTTCAAACTGAACACAAATATAATTGATCAGAATGACTGTATTATGTAGGAATCTTGAGAAATATGAAAACAGCTTGACTATAATGTAATTAATTGCATTTTGTTTCAGACATGCTACATGAGTTCAACGAGGCTAAAAAATGTTTTACTACTGATTTTCATTTGTACTCAGTGTCCAGTGCATCTTGCTGCAGTGTCCAACAATTGTCATCCAGCATACATAGATTTCAGTTGCCCTGATACCATTTTTCCATTGTGCCAAAGTCTTGGTGAAACCTTTGACCATGTTCATTACTGACTGCACCAAGATTTTCAGGAAAGAAGTGTGAATGCAGAAAATCTTCAGTGACATGTTGCACTTTATGGACTTGTACGCTGTAAGAAGTTTGTCAACCAGCTGAATGTAGTTTGGTGCTCTGTAGATGCCAAGGAAATTCTCAACATCCTTAAATGCTTATAGTATAGTAGAGAACACTGCACTGACTAATAATAAGTAAAACATTCTTGAATGCTTACCAAAAATCTCTAACAAATATTTAAACTGCTTGTCATTGATGTATCTGATCTGTGGACCAACAAAAATGCCTTCTTTAAAGTGGTTGTAAACCCTTACAGACCACTTTTCCCTACAGGTAAGCCTATAATAAGGCTTACCTGTAGGTACTGGAAATATCTACTAAACCTGCACCGTTTAGAAGATATTTACCATAAACGCTTGCGTTGATGTCATCGCCGCATGCACACTTTAGAAAGGGCACGATCGTGCCATTTCTATAGGGCCGTGCTGTGACCGTCGGCTCCCGCGCACATGCGTGGGAGTGACGTCACCCGACTCCAGCCAGTCACAGAGCTGGAGTCTGTGGCCCCAGAAGGAAGAGATATGAAGATGAACGCTTCCACCAGCGGGGACATAGCGGGCTTCATTTGCAGGTAAGTGCCACATAATGGGCTAGTATGTGATGCATACTAACCCATTATGCTTTTACATTGCAGGTGAATAAAGAGGAAGTAAAACCCATTAGGGTTTACTTCCTCCTTTAATCTTGGAATTCGTTATTCTTGGAAACATCTGTCTCAATTAACGAAAACCTTCACCTTGTTTATCAGTTTCACAAAATTTTTCATTAGTCAAGAGTTCTGTTATGTAACTAACTTGGCCTTTTCTTTTTAATGTACTGCAGCTCTCTTGCATGACTGTCTCATTCACATGTAAAAACAAGTACTTGGCATATCTGAGCTGCATTCAAAGTAGCAGAGCCACTGCTTTTAGATCTCAACAGAGTTGTACTTGGTGTACTGGATGTGCTGAATGTGCTTCAACAACAGTTCCATGTTTTTGCAGGTTTCTTCCCTGACCGGGTTGTTTAATTCTAACTATGTAATGAGATGAGACTTTTGTTTAACATTTTGCTGACCAGCCACTGTATATATACAGCGGCAAGTTGGCTCATTTGTGCAAACCGCCGTACCCGTATGGGGGTCTGTGCATGTGACACTGTGGGAATCTGTCACTTAGTGTCAGATTAGTCCGTTGCAATGTTACAGTCTCACTAAAAATCGCAGCTCACCACCATTACCAGTAAAAACATAAAAAAAAAAAAATAAAAGTCCATAAATCTTTCTCATAGTTTGTAGACGCGATAACTTTTGCGCAAACCAATCAATATAAGCTTATTGCGATTTTTATTTATTTATTGTTTTACCAAAAATATGTAGAAGAATATATATTGGCCTAAACTGATGAATACATTTTTTTATATATATATATTTTTTTGGATATGATTATAGCATTTTCAAAATTGTCAGTTTTTTTTTTTTTTGTTTATAGCACAAAAAATTAAACCGCAGGGGTGATTAATTACCACCAAAATAAAGCTCTATTTGTGGGGAAAAAAAGGACATCAATTTTGTTTGGGTACAACGTCGCACGACCGCTCAATTGTCAGTTAAAGCGGCGCAGTGCTGTATTGCAAAAAATGGCCTGGTTATTAAGGGGGTAAAACTTTCTGGGGCTGAAGTGGTTAAGTTCCATTTCTCTGGTGCCTTTGGTGGGTTGTCATCATGTAGCACTGGTCTCATGAGTGAAAGCAGATTGGTGTGTTCAATTGGTGTCTTATTTTTAGCAGAAAACCCACTGATATTAGTCATTAGAAGTAACATTCTGTCATGTTATCATTCTGTTCTCTTCATGTCATTGGGAGACCAAACAGCATTGACTTCTTAGAAGGAAAAATGTACAAATTAATTCTGCTCTGCCCTAAAAACACAAACAAGCAGCTAACACGGCCAACAGGATATATGCCAGGTAGAAAGGAAACAAAATAAGTGTAGCGCTAAAAAAGGTTAAAATGTCCAACATATAAACAAAAAATGATCCAACAGTTCTAGGAGTAAATTAGAGGAAGGTCCTCCATATGTGCATAGATCCTAGTAATAGGCAATCCCCCGAAGTTATGAGACTTCATGTAAGGAGCAAATCAATAGGTGCATAGCATTTGGAGTGAAGACAGACACACCACCACCGACAATGAGGAGACTTACCGGATCTAATGGACCCAAAGGGGCATACGCTGAGTTGGGTCAAAACAAGCTTAGGTGGTAAGTGGCTGTAGATGATCCAGAAGGATGATGGTCTTGGGATGAACCATGGACTGGTATGTCCCTCAAAATTATGTTAAAAACCAAGTAGCGGTGATGATGAGTGAGGAGGAAGAAGGAAAGGCCACATAGTGTAAATCCATAAAACAATTGTAAAATTTATTAAAAATAAGAAATACACTCACATGTACATCTTTTAAAACCAGCGCTGTGAAAATATGGCGGCAGTGGGGTCCCACCCGACGCGTTTTGTCCTCTTAGACGTCGTCTGGGGGGTCCCCCCACTGCAGCCAACAAAGTATATATAGAGTATATGGCTATGGTAATGAGAAACAGCTCCACAGTGTACATAATTGCTACTTCCGGTATTTGGGCAAGATGGCCGCCTGGCGTGCGTTCCACGCCTTGCATTGGAGTACCAATTGAATACCGGAAGTGTTACCAATGAGGTCAATATTGTACAAATTGAGTTTATCGAAATTGTCATATTCAGAATTGAAATTAAGCATAAGCATAGATGGTATCCAGTCTTCAACTATGTGCCAATGAAGAAAATCTATGGAAAAAAGTGCATAAAGAACGCGCGCCGTGGCAAGGTGAATCACAGAGATTGCGCCTATTAGTAAACAGTGATGTGCGCACGCACCCGATCAGACAGGTGTTGATGCGCCTGCACACTGAATGGAAGGACATGGAATGTATCGTCCTTTCATCTCTGCTCAGGGGGCGATCACCCATTTCTACTGAAAGGACGGCCCAGAGACTCACGCGGCGTCATTACGAAGTGACACAGCTCGTATGTGAACTAGCATAGGGTCATGCAAATGATGGGAACCCGCTCCACATATGTGCATTCACATATAACTTTAGATGAGTTATGGTTATATTCATTTACGTTTCTCCATAACATTATTTGCACTGACTCACCGCACTTTTTTGACATAACACATATTGACATATATTGTCTTTGATGTACCATCATCATTCACACATTTATGTATATACATTTCGTTTCCCCCCGTATGAGCGACAATGGGCTTACATCCATTTTTGCTCTAAAGATTATCATAAATTTTCACATAATATATATATAAGTTTTTTAACTAAATAACACATAATGTAAATACACATATATTTGGTTTTGTATAGTTTCACATAAGTATGTTTAATATACACATATTGGCAATGTATGCACAGTGCTGGCCTCCATTGTTTTGTCTATTCGGGGCCACCGCACGTATTTCTGCATCATTTGCATGACTTCGTAATGACGCCGCATGAGTCTCTGGGGCCGTCCTTTCAGTAGAAATGGGTGATCGCCCCCTGAGCAGAGATGAAAGGACGATACATTCCATGTCCTTCCATTCAGTGCGCAGGCGCATCAACACCTGTCTGATCGGGTGCGCGCGTACATCACTATTTACTAATAGGCGCAATCTCGGTGATTCACCTTGCCACGGCGCGCGTTCTTTATGCACTTTTTTCCATAGATTTTCTTCATTGGCACATAGTTGAAGACTGGATACCATCTATGCTTATGCTTAATTTGAATTCTGAATATGACAATTTCGATAAACTCAATTTGTACAATATTGACCTCATTGGTTACACTTCCGGTATTCACATGGTACTCCAATGCGAGGCGTGGAACGCACGCCGGGCGGCCATCTTGCCCGAATACCGGAAGTAGCAATTATGTACACTGTGGAGCTGTTTCTCATTACCATAGCCATATACTCTATATATACTTTGTTGGCTGCAGTGGGGGGACCCCCCAGACGACGTCTAAGAGGACGAAACGCGTCGGGTAGGACCCCACTGCCGCCATATTTTCACAGCGCTGGTTTTAAAAGATGTACATGTGAGTGTATTTCTTACTTTTAATAAATTTTACAATTGTTTTATGGATTTACACTATGTGGCCTTTCCTTCTTCCTCCTCACTCATCATCACCGCTACTTGGTTTTTAACATCATTTTGAGGGACATACCAGTCCATGGTTCATCCCAAGACCACCATCCTTCTGGATCATCTACAGCCACTTACCACCTAAGCTTGTTTTGACCCAACTCGGCGTGTGCCCCTTTGGGTCCATTAGCTCCGGTAAGCCTCCTCATGGTCGGTGGTGGTGTGTCTGTCTTCACTCCAAATGCTATGCACCTATTAATTTGTTTCTTACATGAAGTCTCATAACTTCGGGGGATTGCCTATTACTAGGATCTATGCACATATGGAGGACCTTCCTCTAATTTACTCCTAGAACTGTTGGATCATTTTTTGTTTATATGTTGGACATTTTAACCTTTTGTAGCGCTACACTTAGCATTGACTTCTTAGTTTCTCTGAACCAAGCTCTAAGACAGACAGCACATCTTGCACAACAAATGTGAGGAGCGCAGCGTTTGTCTTTATCACTAATCTTACAACCAAAGTACAGTTTACAGTTCATATGCATTCCTAACATTTCCAGTCATGGTTTATCTTTTGAGGCTTAAAATGGTTGTAAACCCTTACATATACCTGGTGAAGGGACTATCCTCAGGTGATACATAAAGATTAAACAAATCCTTCTACATAAGTTGTACCTGTCTATCTGCAGTCTTCTCTTCCCTACAAAGTGCTGAATTTTATAAGCTTGTCTGATAGTTCAGATAAAAGGGGAGCAGAGAGCTGAAGTTACACTCTGCAGAGCTCAGTGAGGAGAGCTCTGATAGTTGATTAGAGGAAAGAAACACCCCTCCCCCTTCACACAGCTCACAGGAACAGAGCTGAGGCTGTCAATCTGCTGGAGGTCCCTCCCCGTCATCATTTTTTTTATTGGTATCAGGAAAATAGACAGAAGGGATTCATGCTTGTAAGTGGTGTGCAGCAGCAATATAAAACTTGTATTGAAGTAATTCAGCAACAGTTCACAATAAGCCCAATGGGACGGCTACCCAGCTGGGCACACTCACAGCTTCCAATAATGTGAAGAATCAAGTTCCAGCCAAACCGAAAGAGTCTGTTGAGAAGGAACAGGATGCAGCCTGGCCATCTCTTGCCCAATCAGGAAGGTATCCAGAGAGATGCAACCCTACGCTTTCCTTACCCATCAGGAACCTTTCCCTATGGCTAATACTGTCCCTAACAGAGGGGGGCTTTTCTTTACACTACCCACTCACATAAATCACACCAAACCAAGGGGCCAGGGTCCTTAATAAACTCTGCCACACCTAAGATGGCCACTGGAGTCACATGGGCGGTCAGCATCCAATCGGATAGCTGCCCCAGTAACTCAGGAAACCATAGAGGAACCCTGTTACCTATGACTTCCTCTCCTTCTGCAATGTCGCTGCGGTTGAGCGCCACCTGCAGTGCAGACATAAGACTGCACCTGTCTACATGCTAAGCAGCAGACAGAATTGACACTTAGTGCTTTTAATTGAGATTATACACTATAGAGGGATATGCTTTGTTCATATTTCATGTTTGACGTTTACAACCACTTTAAGTGGGTACTCACCAAAAATGCAGCAGAACTTATCATGACTGTTCCGACATTGGCAAGACCTTTCTGCTGTCACCAATGGTCCTTTAGTAAGTCTATAACTGACTTACTTCTTTCAAATTACATGTACATAGACAACCGCATCAAAATACATGGAAACTAATATCAGTGAAATGTGTAACATCTGTGCATGCAAGCTTCTTTTTGAAGCCTTTCCATAGTTGTCAACACTCACGGATTTGCTGGGACATTTACGGATTTTGGTCTAATGTCCCGGAATGTCCTTGTCCCGGTCAAAGTCCCAAATATTAGACCTGATCATGGACACCGCCGGCCACCACAACTCTACAGACAGAGTGATGCCCCGTACACACAATCGGATATTGATCGAACATTCCGACAACAAAATCCATGGATTTTTTCCGACGGATGTTGGCTCAAACTTGTTTTGCATACACACGGTTGCACAAAGTTTTCGGAATTTCCAATCGCCAAGAACGCGGTCACATACACCACGTACGACAAGACTGTAAAAGGGCAGTTCAGAACCAAGCGCAGCACTCTTTGGGCTCCTTTTGCTAATCTCGTGTTAGTAAAAGTTTGAGAGACGATTCGCGCTTTTTCAGACTTCTGGCTTTCAGATCGTTTTCTGCTATTCAGTTTGTACTTGTGGGTTTGTATCTGGTCTTCAGTGCGTGCAGCGAGTACAATTGACTTGTCATTGTGTTCGTTCGTTACTGATTTTTAGGTCGCTCTTCACAGGCCTTGCTGTCCTTCAGCGCGTTCTGTTACTTCGTTCTGAGCAGCCGACCATTTTCTAGCCATGTTGCGTATACGTCCAGTCCATGAACAGGGTGGGGAGGAGTTCATGGACCAAGAATTGGTTGCTCCAGCGTGACCAGTTCTGTCACATGCCTTTGCTTTGTGAGATCCGTGAGAATAATCCTGATGATTTCAGGAACTTTCTCCGGATGACGGACCCCGTATTTCACCGTTTGTTGGCTTTGCTGACCCCCTATATCAGCAGGCAGGATACCTGCATGAGGCAAGCCATCACTCTGGAGCAAAGGCTAGTCGCCACCCTGCAGTACTTGGCGACGGGGAGAAGCCTGCAGGACCTCAAGTTCTCGACAGGCATCTCCCCCCAGGCTCTGGGGATCATTATCCCGGAGACCTGTTCTGCCATCATCCAGGTCCTGCAGAAGGAGTATATGAAGGTAAGATTTGTATCCTTTAACATCACATTTTATTGTATTTATTGTTTGATAATATATTGTATTTCTTTCCTCATTCCCTAATTACCATGATTGTAATATGCTGTGAATGTCCCCTT